>NC_046665.1:9844666-9925352 GCF_010883055.1 Belonocnema kinseyi | reverse complement strand
GGCTGAAATGGATGACGAGCTTCGTGGAGATTTTTCCGGAGAATCCGACCTCTGGGCTATCAATTATTGTGTGTATAATGCAGCGAGAGCTTTGGCCGATGCCAACAGTAAAACAAAACCAACGGTTGATCATAAGACCAAAAGACGAATGCATTAATTTGCCATAAAGATAGGCTGGGCAAGACAGTAGGCGTCCCGTTCCGCGTTCAGTGTGTGATTGACTACATCACATCTGGCAGGAATTTTACCGCCAAGGTTTGAAAGTTCGCGCGCGAACTCCGGACCCGTTATCACACACTTAATAAGTCAAAGCTGCTGACCATCATTCAGCGTATTGTTGAGAGAATACGGATACTATCTGACGCTAAGAGCAGATACAAACATCTCATCCGGCAGATTTGGTCTTCCGAACTGTCGGCGAGGAACAAAGTATCTGCAACGAACAAGCTTGCCGTCCCGGTACTACTCTATTCATTTGGAGTAGTTCCATGGACGAAGAACGAGCTCAGATCCCTTGATATCGGGACAAGAAAGGTTATGCACATGAACAAAAGCTTGCATCTTAAGTCTTCCCTTCCGCGACTGTACATCTCACGCCGTCAAGGGGGTCGCGGAATATTGAGTCTTGAACGTCTTCACAACAGGATTATTCTGGGTACAGCACATAGAGTTGCAAATGGAAGAGACCCTCTTCTTAAAATGGTCAGGAATCACGAAGAAGTGGACAAAGGAGCGTTTCTGTACAAAGCAGCGGAGGAGGCTGCTGAACCACTCGGACTTAACTTCAGTATTAGGCGTGAGAAAAATGCCGCAAATCTTATCTATCTCGAGTACTCACTCCTGAAAGCCAGGATTAAGAAAGCACAAGAGAAAAACTTTCGTGAACAGCTCCTCGATAAGAGGATGCACGGTATCTTCCACAGAAATGTGAAGGATCAGTCAATGTCTTGTGAGCTAACGTTTGCTTTTCTTAAATCGCCCGGATTGAAGTCTGGTACGGAGGGTTTCATCTTTGCATGCCAAGATGGTGTCATTTCCACGTTAACATACCGTCGCCATATTTTGAGGCAAGACATTCCCGATGATAGCTGCAGAGCGTGCCAGGCACACCCCGAGCATTTAGCTCACATACTATCTAGTTATCCAACTCACGCGGGAACGACCTACATTCAAAGGCATAATGCGGCACTAAGAGTGCTTTATTGCCATCTCTGTCACTCTTACGGCATTAAACTGAATATCGCTCCTCTAAATGCTCCTAAAGAAACTGAGTCAATTGTCGAGAATGGGAAGTGCCGCTGCACTTTTCAGCGGGTGCAATTTTCCAGATTAGCACCCGCTCCCGGCGAAATCCTGCGGTTGTCCTTATGACAAATTTTTAATTATATATATATATGTATATATATAATTAAACATTTGTCACAAGAACAACCGCAGGATTTCGCTGGGAGTGGGTGCTAATCTGAAAAATTGCACCTCCAAGAGCGCCGATGATAAGGACGATTAGTTTAACAGAATATTCCGGGTACAATCGTTGCAACCCCCTTATAAGATCTCCATACCTCTCTTTCCTTTCATTCTCCTTGGCTATGATATTTTTGTCAGCTGGTGCCGAAAATTCGATAACAAACATGGTTCTCTTCTCGAAGTCAAGAAGAACCATGTCTGGCCTCGAGTGTGCAACAGAAACAATTGTCGAGATTATAAAGTTCCAGTATATGCGGCATCTTCCATTCTCGACAATTGACTCGATTTCCCTAGGAGCATTTAGAGGAGCGATATTTAGTTTAATCTCGTAAAAGTGACACTGATGGTAATAAAGCACTCTTAGTGCCACATTGTGCCTTTGAATGCAGGTCGTTGCCGCATGAGGTGGACAACTAGATAGTATGTGAGCTAAATGCTCGGGGTGTGCATGGCACGCCCTGCAGCTACCATCGGGGATGTCTTGGCTCAAAATGTGGCGACGGTATGTTAAGGTGGAAATGACACCGTCTTGGCATGCCAAAATGAAACCCTCGGTACCAGACTTCAATCCGCGTGATTTAAGGAAAGCAAAAGTTAGCTCACACGACATTGACTGATTCTCCAAATTTCTGTGGATGATACCGCGCATCCTCTTATTGAGGAGCTGTTCACGAAAGTTTTTCTCCTGTGATGTCTTAATCCGGGCTTTCAGGAGTGAGTACTCGAGATAGATAAGATTTGATGCATTTTAGTCACCCCTAATACTGAAATTAAATCCGAGTGTTCCAGCAGCCTCCTCCGCTGTTTTTTGTAAAATACATGAGTGACCTTGTAGTTTCGATCTGCAGGTTTGCCACACAAGTACCCGTCGGAATGGCGAAGTGCTAGAGATAGTGGCAATAATCTAAGGCAAAAAAGGAGTGGGCTCATGGTGTCGACCTGAAAGACACCTCTCTGAAAGGTGACCTTGTTAGTTTTCACATGATTTTTTCCAGATGAGATTGTTAATCTGGTTTTCCGAGCCGCATCAATCTCTATGCAACTAACGATTTGCAGATGAACCTTTAAGCTTTCCAAAAGACAGATGATAAGCCTATGGAAGGTCGAATCGAAAGCTTTCCGATAATCAATCCAGGCCATCGATAGGTCACGCTTGTAAAATTCTGCATCTTTGCATAAACATCTATCGATGAGCAGGTTCTCCCGACATCCCGCTACGCCTTTCTTTGAGCCTCGTTGTCCATACATTTCTTGCCACACAGGTTCAATTGCCCGAACAATCCTATCATTTAGGATAGCTGTGAATATCTTATAGTGTTTTCAGACAAGTGATTGACCTATAATTCTTCGGGTCAGCTAAGTTGTCTATTTTCGGCAGGAGTATTGTGCGCCCTTCTACCAACCACTCCGAAATTGGTTCTTCCGACTTTAAATATGAGGTGAGAATACAGCTCCTTGAAGCTATTTATGTTATCTGAGTCTTCGTCTAGTCTATGCTGCACTTCGTAGACTTCTCTTCAAAATACTTCGACCTCCTCTGGTTTGGGCGGGTGGGCGACAGTAACTGAAGGGTCTTAAAAGAGTCGAGATGGGTCAGAGAGAAACTTTGAGAAACTTTGAGCAGCTTTGACTCGTTAAGTGTGTGATAACGGGTCCGGAGTTTGCACGCAAACTTTCGAACCTTGGCGGTAAAATTTTTGCACAAAACAATTGTTCTTGCACGCAACAATTCTTGCACACAACAATTGATAGTCCAGAGGTCGGATTCTTCGGAAAAATCTCCACGAAGCTCATCATCCATTTCAGCCCCCTGTTGGTCTTAGTGTCGCCTCTCTTTCTCTATTGCAGGCTTGTTCTAGCTATGGTAGCACGAGAACCAACAGTCGCGCGACCTAGGCGCACTTAAACTTGTCAGCCGCATCTTAAGAGGGTAAAAAATTAAAATAGGCTTTTATACTAAATTACCACAATCATATCTCAACAACCACCTCAACTATAACCAGGCTTTTCGACAAAATTAAATTCGTTTCTTTACACATTTCTTGCATTTATTGATAAGCCAAAACCGGAAAAGAGCTTGAAACTGCAAAACAATGATTTTCGTCAAAAGTGAGCTTTGCCTATATTATTTATATATTTTTTCATGTAATACAGGTCTTTATCTTTTTTCTATCTTTTTTCTTTATTAAATAATTGTCCACGAAAAATAAAAAATTGTACATTGAAGAATTATGAAAGTTTGAAAATGAAATTTTCTGTTGAGCGTGATATAATATTGTTTATGATAATTTATTTTCCTTGTTATTTATTCAACTTATCAACCATTTCTGTAGAAAATTAACTTTTCGTTGAAAATTCATCTAGTTTAGAGATGAAATATTTTGTTGCAAATTTATCTTTTTCAAATGGAAAATTATACTACGCAGATAAATGTATGTTTGAACACGAACTTTTTGTTCAGAACTCATATTTTTGGAATAAAAATGCAACTGGTTTACAAAATACATTTTTTGTCTTGAAAGGACAACAATTTGTATGAACTTGTTTTTATTCCTGGCAGGAGAAACTTTATTTGTTGAATATTGGTCTTTTTTGTTTGGCAATTCATAATTTTAGTTGAGAATTCATCTCTGGTTGAAAATTCGACTATTTGATTGAAAATTCGTTGTTTTACTTAAAAATTAACTTTTACACTAATTGGTCGCATTTTGCTCGCACACGTGCGAGACATATGCGACCATATGGAAGACACATCTGTGTGGTGATATGAACTCACGTAATGGGACCTTACCCGCACGCGTGCGACCCATAAGACTCGCACTGTTCAGGCATTTTGTTATCTGGGAAAGAACTACGTTATTACATATTATTGTTCATTTCCAGCAATTTTTGTTATTTCTTTAAACAAAATAATTATAAGCTGAAAATTGGAATATCCTTCATCACTTTTTGTGCAATTTGTAATTGTTAAATAAATTTAACTTATTGCAACATTTATTTTGCCCAAAAAATGTTTTAGAAACCCGTATTTTCTTAATGAGGTGTAATAGTTAGTCCTATTTTGAAGTAGCACAATTTTTACAAACATTATTTAGTTATTTAAAAAAATAATCATTCTTTCTTAACAAAACATATCAAAATTGAGCCAGATATTGTACCTTTTCCTCAAGATGATGTCCTATGCTACTTTGGATTTAATTATCACATCATTTTGATACATTTCTTCCAACGTTTAACTTATTTCTATTTGTTTAAACCATTTTAAGTTGTTTCAGTAGTTTTGTTTCAAAAATTTGTTTAAAGGAATATGAACTTAAACAAATACATATATTCGCCGTTTTTTTTACAAACTTAATTTTTTTAAATGATCATCTTTTCCAAAAAATATTTCTAAAATAATCATTTATGTTTTATGGATTCAACGCAATATACAATGATTTCGAGGAGTAGTAAATTCTGCTACAAATTTTATGTCGTTGTTTATCTAATTAATTTTTTTGAAATTTTCTTCAAAATTGACTACGGATGGTTTACGAATTTATTACATTATTGACTTTTTTGCCTTGACGCGGAACATTTGTACAACTTTAAACTATAGATTTAAAAAATTCAACATCTTCAAAAATTTTAAAATGTTAAATTATAAATTTTGTTTCCTTTACGTTTCAAGTTGAAAACTTTTTTGTTGCTAATACATTTATTTTAGTAATTCGCCATTTGATAATGAATGCACGTACAAATAGTCATTTCAACGCGCCAGTTTCAAGCGAGAAAAAATCATCTCCATTTTTAAATTTAAAAAACGACAACCACAAGAACATTTTCGGGAAAAAGCGAGCTGAAGGGTTCGATATAATTGCCTTTAGATTATGTGAAAAAAGTATTGCGGCCAACAATTCATGCGTTTAGACGTAGTTTTGATGTAGCCTAATTGACCGCTGTTTGAGATACACGTGGTAATACAGGCGAGTCCCCCGCTTTTCCCTCTTGGCCCTCGCGACCACTATACTATCGTGTTACTGTATAGTTCGCGCGACTTTCAACCAAGAAATAACACTGCATTTTCAATTAAAAAATACAACAACAAAAAGGATCTTTTCGGCAAAAAGCGAGTTGACCGGTTCAGTCACTTTTGTGCCATTTTCATCCGTAGCTACTCAGGAAGTAGTTTTAAAGTTCCTGGTATGATTTGATAATGCCTACAAACTATATTTCACCCGAATACTTATCGTCAGTGGGGTCTTTGTTCGTAACCAAGCGAATATTACAAAATTTAAAAAAATGTATATTTTAAAATTAGTGATTTGAAAAATAGGATATTTGGAATCTAAAAGTTTTTACGATTCTAGACATTTGTATATACAAAATGTAATAATTTTTTTTTTTAATTTCAATAAGTTTAATAAATATTTCGGACTCTATTGGGTGTAAAATTTTCAACTTTTTGAAATATATCCAATGTGTCTGAAATCGAAAAAATGTGTAGATTCCAAATATCCTATTTTCAAATCGCCAATTACAAAATAATTTTTTTTTTGATTTCGAGATTCGGACATGCTTACGAAAAATGGCCCCAGACACATTTTAGAGCTGAAATACAAAAAATACTTTTATTCTCAATTTTGAAATTAGGAATTTTATAGTTAAAAAAGAGAATCTACGAATCTATAAGATTACAAATATATAAAACTTGCGTTAATAAAACATTACTGTACATATATAAGATTATAAATAAATAAGTAGTCACGAATAAATATATGCATGTAAATGAATAAACAACAATTTGTAGTGTAAAAAGGGATTAGTTTTATGAAGACTTTATAACAACCAAAGCTTTATCAACTACCTTTCGTGTTTCGGAATCCTCAAGGTTGGACCGCCATAAATTACAACTTAAAAAATGTTCCGCAGTCCGGGCACCTTCTCATCACGCGTGGCTTTCTTCACTCGCAAGTTTGAACGCACCTAGGGAACGCAACTGTTGGTTCTCGCCCTTCGCGCTTGATAATATATTTATCTCACGTTTCGATCTCGATTGTGTATTTACATCGTGCTACAGCCTAGGTTTTTGTATTTGTCCGATACTTATGCAAAGACCTTTTAAAATTAAAAGTCAAAGCATCGACAACTGTAATTTGTTGATTGTGAATTCTCTTTTGTTAGAAGCTACTTCGGCTTTAACGAACACATTCTCATCACATAACTCGTGCATCGCACTCGATTTTGGCAAAATTGTAAACTTTTCAATACTATGTTTAATACTATTATGTTGCATTTACAAGATATGTACTATAATTTGTGTCACACGGACATTCTGGAAATGGAAGATAAATTTCTATTACATCAGTGAATAGAATGAGTAAAGTTAGGCATTATAAGTACAACCACGTTTCTTCACTCGTCACAATGGAATTCGCCTCCGCAAAAGATTCATTTATTTAAACTTTTTTAGCCTTTTTTCCACCACTTGACAAGATTCTTTTGTTGCTCGCCAGAAAGAGCATACAGTACTCATATTGTACACGGCTTTTTACAGATAACTACTCGGAAAGAATCCGTTGTAAAGTTGATTTCGGAATGTGCATAAGTTCATCTAATTTTCTATACGTAATTCTTGTATGTAATGCTATTGCGTTCCGAACAGCATTACCTTGTTCTGGAGTATAGTTTTTACGAAAGGACAATCCTCACCAAATACTTTCGACATATCTGTCAAAGACTCTTCATTCCCTAAACCACGTGCAAAGTTGTAATAAATTTTCACACGGAAGTTACGTCTTGTGAGTCGCCACATCGTAATGTTTGAACTGTGATAACTCACATTAGGTTGGCAGATTTGCAACAGAAGGTAGGGTGCATACTTAACTTTACATACCCTATCCACTGATGTAATTGAAATTTGTCTTTCATTTTTAGTAGGACCGTACGACGAAAATTATGGGACGACATGTATATCATATTTATTTCTGTACCTCAGCCTGGTACTGCTTATTCAGATATTGCGTAATAAGAAGTAAATTTTATTTTTCATGATTACTTTAATATTTGTTCCTCATTTTGCAGTAATTTTTATTCTCGGCGATCCTGAAAATACGTATGTTTCAATATTAATGCATTGATATTGAAACATACGTATTTTCCTTGTCTTCTTTTTATAATTAAAAAATGGCACATTATATAAAAAAATTGTGATCAAACATTTAATTCAACTTGTGTCTTTTTCATAAAATAAATTTGTTTGGTTTCAATGTTATTTTTTACGATTTGAACCTCGATTTGTCCTATCTATAAATTATTGATAAAAAATTTGAAGTTCCTTTTTGGACGAACATTATTTGTTTATTAATTTTTGTTAGTACCTGGTGTAGTTAAAAAAAATTTTTATCCTCAATATTATGTTTTAAGATTCAAACAAAACCTAAGCGTATTTAAAAAAAAATTATTGATGACAAATTTGTAACTCTTTCGGAAGAGCAATTTTCGCTTTGACGAATAAAGTCGTCCTTTCTTTTGACACCCTTATAAAGTATGCCCAAAGGCATCCAGTCGGATAATTACTTCAAATGTTACCGTGCTTGCAGACTACAAACACAACCCTACCGCAAAAATCTATACGATTTCTAGATGATATCATCTAGGAACACATAATCTAGAGTTGACCCCTTGCTAGATTATAGCTAGACGACTGATAGACTCCCAAGGGTTACCTTCTTCAGTCCCCTTATTTGCGAGGTAAGCAGTAAAGCGGTTAGGTCTTCTTAAGACGCCCCTATTAATATCTATACCTGTGTGTAGTAAGCGTCTAGGAAACGTCAAGTGGGCATCTATAAAACGTCTAGTGCACATCTAGGGATCGTATAGTGTGAATCCAGGAAGCCTCTAGTGGGCATTAAGGAAGCGTCTAGTGGGCATTAAGGAAGCGTCTAGTGGACATCTAGGAAGCGTCTAGTGTGTATCTAGCCATCGCAGTGTGAATCTAGGAACACATACAAAATAATGTACCAATAAATATTCTTTCTAGCTTTAATACATTTTATTTGGTAAAATTTGTGTAATACTCTGAAACTTTATTGTATTACTTAATATAGAGATGTATTCAAATCCAGAACATATTTTACTTCCAAGAAATCATTTCTGACACACTCTAAAAATATATTTTCCTAATCTAAGAATATACACGATTTCTCAAGAAAAAAAAACTATTGCCATATAACCTAAACTATTTAAACTAGTGTGTCCTAAACGCGCGCTCTACCGACTTCGCTATCGAAGCACTTGGATCTCGGTGACAAAATCTAGCCCTAGTATTGCAAGGCAGCGTCGTACCAAGTCATATGGTGAGCCCCAACCGTCTTCAAACTAAAAGCTGTTTAACTCAATGTTTCTTTCAACATCTTTTTGATGATAATTGATCAGTTATAAGGCAAATTGAACATTTTTTAGAGATTTTAATAGACCATTCTTTATTCAGAAATATTTGAGAATTGAGTTTTAGTTATTTAAAAAAAGGCTCGATGCTTTTTTTTCTTTAAGAATTTAAAAGATTTATAAAATATTCAAAAGTATTAAACACTAAAGAAATTTCAAGTGCAAAAATGCTTTAAGAACCTTGATGACAAAAAACGATGTTCTTTTACACAAAAACCTCCATAAATGCGCAGTTATCAAATCATTCAACTCTTTTAAATAATAATCTCTACGTTTTTAGCGCAAAATAACACTTCTTGAGTAATAATTTAAAATATGTGAAACAACGAATTAGGTTTTACTTATTTAACAAAGGACTCAATACTTATTGTTTTGAAATATTAAAAATGCCTAAAAGTGATCGAAAAGTAATAAATAATAATGAAAAGTCAAGTACAAAAATGCTTTACTAACATCAATCTGTTTCAAATGTGGAATATATTTTCTAAAATAGCAATCTAAAATATGTAAAAAAATTCAACTTCATTTATATCACAAAGGGCTCAATACTGTTTTTTCTTTAGAGATTTAATTCGCTTAGATACTATCTAAAGCTGTTAAAAAATAAAGAACATTCGAATTCAAAGACCATTTAATAACCTCAAGGATAAAAAAAATGTTCTGCTTTTTAAAAGTCTCTGTAAAACGTAAAGTTCTTGATTGATCTAAAAGAAAAAAACGGATAGCTAATTTCAATATTACCTATTTCAAAAAGTATTTGATACTTTATTTTTCTTTGGAATATAAAATACTACAAAAACAGAAGAAAAAAGAATTCTGTAAAGAAAAGCGGAGTGAAAGAACCTGCAGGTTGTAAGTGATTCTCACGGTGGTTGGATGAAAAATATGTGTCTGCTTTCTCCTTGTAATCACAATTATTCTACTTTTTAAACGTTTAATTGTCGATTTGTTAATTATTCCTGCATAACATGAAATAAATTCTAAATAAACTTTAAGAAATGCTATTAAATTCCTTTTCCTTAAATATTTCGCTTTAAAAAGGCACAACATTTTTTTTAATTATCAAGAAAATGTAATAATTGTATTTTTAAACATTCTTTAAACCTCAAAGCCTTGTTTTATGCTGACATATGTTTATTTGTTATTATTTACATAATAAAAAAGAATGATGTAAGCATAATTTCTATGATTAATAAATTATTTGACCAAAAAACTTAATTTTATTAAGATTTTATAAATAGACATAAATACAATATTCGCATTACAATTCACTTTTTATGACACTTTCCTTCGTATTTTTAGTTCCTAGATGTTGGGATTTCCCCAAAATCGGGACGGCATAAAATAAATGAAACGTAAATTGTATCTGGTTAGGGCGTAGGGCACTTAGGGGTCCTCTCGTACGGGAATATCATTGTCCTCATGTATTTTGAAGCACTGATTTTGTATACAGTGCTTTGGCGATATATAATCATTATCCATTAATTTGTTCGCAATTCGCATAGGGCTAATTTTTTAAAACAAAATTTCGATATGCTATCTGGCAACATACTTTTTTTTTTAATTTAAGTAATAAAAAGTCCAAAATTTAGCGTTAAGATATAGATCAAAAGAATCTGTTAATTCTTTCTAAACAGTTCCAGATTAGACCAAGGGAACTCGACTAAAAATAAAAATGTTAAGGGGAGCTCCTTTACTGCTGAAAATAAAACGAGCATCAGCTCTCGTGTTAGCATACAATAGAGTAGCAAGTCTGTTCATCGTTAGTGCGATAACTGGCTGCAGTTAAAACTTACTAGATACCACTAGATGAACACTTGACGAACCCGAGACAGGGCGTGCGATACCAGACTGCATGAAAAATATGCTAGATGCCGCTAGATGAACTCAAGACGAACCCTAGACTAGGCGGCCGCCATTAAATTGCCCTAGACGTTCGCTAGATGAGCTGATTCCAGAAAATATCTAGAAATTGTCTAGATTTCCGCTAGGGAACTGACGACAGACAGGCACCGACATAAAAACTATTTTTTCTGACTCAGGGGGCCTCGAAACGTCGACATTTGATGGAAACAGCAAAAGTAATTTTTTACCTAAAACCAATACCTTCTCATTATGATGAAAATGCAAAAAGGACCCAAATCACTCAGGAAATTTCTAGAGACGAAATCATTCAAATAGAAACTAATAATTCACTGAAATTGGTATCACACAGTCTAAAATGTTCGCATTCCTCAAATTTCCTTTCGGTAATGTCTGATATAAAATTAGAATATCGGTTGTTTAATTACAATTTCTAATTAAATTTTATATTTCATAACAGTAATTTTGTTTATGAAAGACAAATTTACAATTATATCATTAAGGAATATTTAATCAGTTTTGAACTATTGTTTTCTGTAACTACATATATGCATAACAAAAAAATATTGTTTGTTTCTCTGTGATTTTTTTAAAACTTTTTTTTACAAAAATACTTTTATGTGATTTTTAGGGATGAATTTTGAATTCAATAATTCAATTTTTTAGAATTATAATTCTAATTTTGTTTCTTGTAGTGAAAATTACGCATAATATCAATTAAATAAATAATCTAACTAACGCTAACGTACAATCGTTGCAAGGGGCTGCTTAAACCATAGACCCCAATGCACTTGTGGACTCTTGCAAGCATGCGAATAAGAGGGGTTACAATTGCCCAGAAAGAGTAATTGCATACTACAGTGTTAGAATAAGTAACTTTATGCACGTCCTTCTTCTTTACAAGCAACGATTTCGAACCTTTTTTCGGTAACGGTCCTGTTGAACGTGGACTGATATTGGCATCCTGAAAAAAATTTGTGGAGAAGGATATTAATTATATGTGATTTTACTTTAATTAATAATAATACTAGAGAGACTAGAAAATTAGAAGAAAAGAATAGAAATTTTTGTTAAAGATTATATATAAAGTTTAGAAGATTAGAAGTATCAGAAGAAAGGTAATATAAAAATTTGTTAACACACCTATTCGGACCGTATCAATGACGAACTCCTTCTTGAATTTAGGAATCAGAGCACGCATCTTTGTCTAAAAATTTTCTGCAGAAGCAGAGGTTTCCTCAATTGTGACCGTTTCCCTCTCTAAAACGTACTTCGGTGTTTTTCGACGACGAATACAATGTTGCCTTTTGAATTGCTGAACACACGATTTAGAAGCTCTGAATTTTAAATCTGGGAAATGACTTGGAAAAAAATCCTACTACTGTAAATTTCTTGTAGAGACTTGTTAATTATTCTGGAGAGCCACGGCGAATTGAGCATAAGTACTTTAATCGATACTGTTGCATTTTTCGATAACGGTTCAATCACTTTTTACGTTTTTTTTCGCACCTGGATATCTGATTTATATATTTGAGGCAAGAATATGATTCTGAAAATTTACTTCCAATAACATGATAAATTATATTAATAATTAAATATAAAAAAAGAATCTCCTGAAGACAAATTTGAATAGTATAAAAATTAAACTTACCAATTGAATACTCAAGCTTTTGAATATATAATGGATATAATGTATTAGAAATTGAATTCATACTAAATTTATATTTGAGAAAATGTTACTTAACAATCAGTGAAGGATATAAAAAATAATTCCTCTAATTCCTCTCTTTTATCATTATATCTGTGTAAGAGTCTTTAAAGCAAAGATGTTAAAATATTGATTCTATTTACATCTTGATCGTTTTATAAAATTATAATTTATATTTGTTCCCCTGAAAAATATATTTTTTCAAAATTTTTCATATTTAATACATTATTTTTAACGTAGTTTACTTATTTTTATATTACATTTTCATAAATAAAAATTTAATTCAATTTCAATTATATTATATTTATTATATTCAAAAGTGTAAGTACTTGCTAAACCCTTGAATAATAAATTTAAATTTGTATACCTTTAAAATTTCTTTCGTCAAATTACTTTTATAATTTATTAATATAAATATTATTTATTGTGTTTTAAAAAATAAAAATAATTATATTTAAGCTTTTATTCAAATTCAAATATTTTATTCACCTTTACCAATTTTACTGGATAACGTTTTGATTTTTCTTTCTTTTAGCATTCATATGAGTCGTTTGGAAAACTGTTTTGAAATATAGAATGAGTAACACTGTTTTAATTTCAATATTTTTGACGAATATAACATTTTGTTTGCTAAATTTTTTTGAAAAACTGGTCTAGTCCCATAGCTTACCATGAAAAATTAGGGAGTCATGGGACTACTAGCGCCGCGCTGGAGATAGTAGGTACTAATCAACGTATGATTACAAAAGACTGAATTTTGTTTTCAGATGCACAGGACTGACGCCAATCGACGCCTGCCACCATCTCTTGGTATTAAAAAGAATCAGTAAAATCTCGGCAAATCGACTTTTTCAACTGTGTATGTACTGAAAAGCACGGGTCTATCTGAAATCAATTAGTACTATCAATAAAATACAGATCACTACTTGAAACAAACTTTCACTTTTAAAAAATTAACTAAATTGAATCTAACGAATAACTAATTTGTTATTAATATAATATTATGAGTTTATACTTTGTAACATTAAATAGACCCGCGCTTTTCGGTACATGCGCAGTTGAAAAAATCATGTTCCATTAATATCACTGGACGAAATTCGAGTCTCTTTTATTTTTGGTACCAGAAGCATGGGTGAAGGAGATGTTGAGTAGGATAGAGAAGAAGAGAAAGAATGAGCAAGAGGCATGTAGAAGGAAAAATTGTAAATAGAAGAAGCAGGAAATATTAGAAAAGTGTAAAGATTTTAAATAGTATCTAAGTATTAAGTATTAGTCGCGATGGCAGAGTTTGGCAAGTAAAAAATGTCTGTTAAGCAACCGCAAAATGCTAAATTCTCCACAAAATCATTATTGCAGTGTATTAAAACTTCGTTTCACAGATGTCCTTTATATTTTTTTCACGCAAAAAATATAGTTCTTGACGCCTGTTGCCACGCCTTGTTATAAAAAAGAATTAGTAAAAAACCCGAGAAATCCCGAGTCTCTTTTATTTGTTATAACAACATAACCTATAAATCAGTATATGAATTGCTGCTGTCGGTGCCCCCTCCTCTGTTACGCACTTATAACCAAAAATAGTATGAGTAACACGTGTGGGGTTACCGATTGCCCGCACTCGTTGCTCAATATACTATTTTCTCCAAAATAGTTTAAGGTTGTCATCCTTCCAAAAGTCAGATATCTGAAAACAATAGTTTTTAAAATAATTTTCAGAATTAAAATATTATAACTGATGTCTCAAATAAAAAACATTTTTTTTTTTATGAAAAATATTAACATTCACAAAAAAAAAATTTTAACCATGTTTTTTTAATGACGGCCTATTTTTTCCGCGAAAATATTCTCTACAACTTTACTGTTTCTAATTTTTAAAATTATTAAATAATCTTTTCTTAACAAAAATTTCCGAACGATTTAGTCATAGAAGAAGGCATAGAATCCATAAAAAATTTACTTTCAAAATTGGAAACAGAAGACTTGAAGAGAATGTTTTTCCAGAAAAAATAAGCCATCATTTATTTTTCATAAAAAATAATTTTTTTTATTCGGGATCGCTTCGGTTATAATATTTTGATTCTTAAAATCATAGAAAAACTATTTTTTCAGATATCTGAGTTTTGGCACAACAACTACCTTAAAATTGCGTCTTTTTGATTTTCCCCAGAAGAATAATAGTAGATGCCTTTTATTGAGGAAAGTATTCATCCAATCAAACCAAGAGCATATTTCAATGTCCTCTTGTTAGCGCATTTAAACTAGAATTATCCGACTCAACCAGAATACAATCGGATATCTACACTGTGCTACGCGCGAGCTTCTAATTGATATATAATTTGAGCCGACAAAGAAAAATTAAAGTTCGTTCAAATATTATTAATAAATAAAATTTTTATAAAAAAGCTACATTAGATTCTTTGTTGTGAATAGAAAATTAATAAACAGACAATGAAAAGTCTTATGTTATCTTCAATCCCACTTGAGAGTTATGTACTTTGGATGTACCTAGATATTTCCTTTATTACTAATTAGATTATATTATGATTCTAAAATTCAAGACAAATTCTGAACTTTTACCCTTTCTTCGAACGTTTTTTTGATGAAGATATATCTCATTTAGAGAAATTAAGACAAACTATTTTGATGATACGATCAATATATATGTTTATTAGTAAAAAAAACTGAAAATAAACCAGCGTTTAAAGGGCATGTTCTCTACGGTGACCATGTGACCAAACCAATCTTCGGTTACCAAAATTTTGTTGGTATTCATAATGTCCAAAGGCAATGATATATCGCTCTCAAAGTTTTAAATATAGAATATTAAACAGTCAATTGCGTTTGTATATTTAGTTTGAATAATTTTGAAGAAATTATCCGAGTACAAAATGAATGGGTAAAATTATTTTGAATTTTTTTTGGTGTTCACTACGTCCACACGGATTGAGATATCGTATTTATAATTTGAAATATTAATTGAAAAGCATCAAAAAATGTTTGTATACATCAATATGTTTATAATTTCAAAGAAAGTTTATTTATAAATTGATAAAATAGGATATTACCACTTGAGTTCTAGCACTTTGCAGGTAACGTTTGGTTTAATACATTTCAGACTTTTTGAGTCGCGCATATTGAGAACTGACACAAATTTTGGACTAAATTATCTTAACCTTCTAAAAAATCAATATTAACAATAACATTTGCACATTCTTTGCAAATCAACCAATAAGTATCTGCATGCACGTAACCTGTCATTATTTTTTGAGCATTTTTAGCAATTCCTAGCGGAGAAAAAAAGAAACTTTCAACTTCGATAAAGTTGATATAGTTCACCTATTAACGACCATCGGATTAATCCTCAAGCTCGGTTTGGGATTCCAATTCTACGTTTTTCGAGAATAAGTCGGGCGATTTATTCTCGGAAGTTGGAGGGTTGCAATCTCAAACCTATAACTGCGATTCGATTCCGCGTAAGCTTTCACCGTCTTAGGTGAGAGAATTCCCGCGAACCGGCGAACGGCAGGCTCTTGTCGTATTCCAGTGGGTGAGAGGAGCGGGCGACCAATGGCAGTGCCCGATCCGTCCTCCCCACCGCTGGAATGCGCGCGGGTTTTGCTCGAAGATCGGGAGTTGCGAAAATTGGCAGGACGAAAAATCAGTATCTTCTCGACCGAGAAGCGTGACAGATCACGGAGTATTTTTCGCTCCTACCGACGATCTCCTGTCAACCTGTACGCTTATATTCATTGAATTAAAATTAGTTCTTTCCATCTTTAAATTCAAGCCTTTATTATTCCGTTTTCGCCAACCTTTATTTTAACTCCTATCCTACCCCTAAAATACTCGAGCAAATTCGGATACCAGAGTTATCCCTCAGCATCCACGCGCTTCCAGCAACAGGAACATCGGAGGACCCTCAATCCGAGGAACCGATCGTGTATTCCATTCTCGATCGTTTCGCCTAGGATCGGCGAGCGAGTTCTCCGCGTTTTTCCGTTTAGGTACGATCCGCGAAGCCCTCTGTTCCCTTCCCTTTGTGCGGACCTTTCAGTTTCCGTTTACGGTTCTTGAATTTTTCCTCTCAAAAACAAGATATCACTCCCATTGATTACAACCCCTGAATTTATTTTATAATAAATTATTCTGATTATTCAGGGGGGTATCAATTTGGCGGCCCAAACGTAGGGCTCAGGAAATTTTTCTCATTTTTCTAATTACCAATTTTTCCTGATTCGTTCATGATTGAAAGACCGAACCCACATACACCCTTACGAGGCCATGCTCTACCCTCCACCCGCTGAGAAAACGCGGTGGATCTATCAGATCACTTTCTTTCGGTTTCCGGGTATAACTCAAAAAACTCGTTGGCGCCCTTTTTATAAAATTCTCGCGACTTATCGTAATGCAATCTAAGCGATTACGATCCTTGTCAATCAACACAATGTCGGAACAGGACATTTTAGGATTTACACGAGTCCAACATTCACGCCCGCTGAATATTTTACCGTGCCAGGACCCTAAAATGAACAAAACATTCAACGCTCTCACAATGGTTTAAACGAGCAAAATAATCAACAATTGTCGAATAATCATTCCGCGCAGGACCCTCAAAATGAGCAAGATATCCAACAATCCCATAACGGTTTACAGGAGCAAAATAGTCAACCACTATTGAATATTGCACCCGTTCAGGACCATCGAATTGAGCAAAAGATACAATCCCTTCAGAACAACCAAGTGCAGCAAAATGCTCAAATTCCACCAAATTACCAACTTCAATTAGAAGCCCTGTTACGACAGAATACTTTGCTCATGGAGCAATTAAAACTCCTGTGGAATGCACAAACGACTCAAAACTCTTCCTTCTGCCCCAACGAACCGCCAACTTCCGTAAACTTACCACCCCCTACGCTTAGTGACTGGCGCGGAGTGGTCCAGGCATTAAGAACCCCAGAATCAGAATCACCACGACCTACCTTCGCCGGCTTAGATCACGAAGATCCTAACACCTTTTCAGCCGAATGCGTCACTTATTTTACGGAATCGTCAATAGTTCCACAACAATGGACTGGTTAGTATCAAAATCTTTAACCGATTCGGCCGGAAAATGTTGGGAGATGTATCAAAATTTATCACTTCCCTGGCAAAAATTCTGTGATTTACTGTTGCAACGATACGCCGGGAATACCACAATAATCCGCCTACAAGCTAAACTTTACTCAAGTAGGCAACAAGAGAAAGAACCGGTCGGAATTTTCCTACGGCAAAAATATTTATTAGCGTTGAGATTACGCCCGGAATCTCCCGAATCCGAACTCGTAGCGTTATTGATCGAGTCCTTACGGCCTTCAATTAAAATGGTTATTCGGTCTGCTAATGTAAGGAATTTTAATGAGTTGTTTGAACGAGCGACCCAAGCTGAGACTGACGACCTCGAGGCAAACCCGCGTAGGGAAGCGAAGGAGACATGGAGGAAATCGAATACACCCGTCGTCGAGTCACCTTCCACTCCCACCGCCGGCACTCCCCCCAACCTACTTCCTCCGCGTTGTCAATACTGCCCTGGGTCACACTGGCACCGCTCTTGCCCCATACTGCACCCCGAATTAGTTGAAACCCGGGCGGAAAACTGGCGCGAGCGGGAGCCAAAGGCTGCTCCTGCTTTAAACCCATTCCAGTCTTAAACGCGCTATACGCGGATTCTTCCTGCTTACCTCGACTACGCGTCATATTAGATGGTCAGGAAATAGAAGCAGAGATCGATACCCAGGCCTCGGAAAATTTTATACGGCGCTCGATCTTCTCCAATTCCCGCGGTTAATTCGTTCATGAAGCTCGATGGTTCCGTTCATCTCACACCTGAAATGCATGACGAAAAATACCCCTCGGTTTTCCACGTGAACCCCGAATTACGCGCTGAAATGAATCTAGGTCGCCCTTGGCTTAAGAAGTATAACGTCATTCATGACCATGCAGCCGATTCCATTTATTTGGGAATTAAAAATCGGCAGCGCTTGTATTTAGCACCGTTGCCATGTCCGATCGACGTAACCCCTTTTCCAGTACCGCAAGTTAAGCACGAGTTTCAACCCAAGTATACACAGGCTTTTAAGGACATTATTCGAGAACACTCGGCCAGCTTTCACTTCGGCGTAAAACGTCTACGACAAACAATGGCCGTGCAACATGTCATCGAGCTGAAGGACCAGAGACCTTTTCGCGAACCAGCGCGTCGTTACTCTGACGAAAAGCGTCTCTATATTGATACTCAAGTGCGCGAAATGTTGAGTGAAGGTATTATCGAACCCTCCACGTCCCCGTATAGCTCGCTAGTTGTCATTGCAACAACAAAAAATAGCGAATATCGTTTTTGAGTGGACTATCGTCGTCTCAACAATATAACCGTTGACGTTCCCCAGTGCCTGCCTAGAATACATGAAACAATTAAAGACCTCGGTGGTGCCAAGGTATTCTCCCTTTTGGACCTCAAAAACGGTTACTGGCAAATCCCTCTCCCCCGCGAATTTCGGAAGTTATCTGCTTTTTCAACCCCCGGGGGTGGGTTATTTCAGTTCCGAGTTATGCCGTTCGATTTAAAAGGAGCTCCGGCAACTTTCCAAAATTTGATGCGACATTTTCTGGCTGAACAATGGGGTATTTTCGCATTGGCGTATTTAGACGACATTATTATTTACTCCCGAAATTGGCAGGAACATCTAGCGCAGATCGCCTTAGTTCTCGAACGCCTCGATATCTATGGGCTCACGATTTCACCCGAAAAATGTCACTTCGGCCGCGACTCATTACCCTACCTTGGTCACTGGATTAGCTCCGACGGTAATGCAGCTCAGCCAGAGCACATCAACGCAATTCACAACGCCCCTTTACCTCGAACACGCCGCGAACTACAATCTTTTATCGGCACTGGGTCAAGGAATACATTCCTGATTCCTCACACATTCTCGCACCTCTAACGGACTTACTGTCGCCTAAACGACCATTTAAAATGACTCCCGAGAAAATACTCGCTTTCGAAACGGTAAAAACCGCGTTTACCAATCCGAGTTCGATGAGTCGCCCGGACCCTTCTTTGCCTTTTAAATTACAAACCGACGCGAGTGCAAGGGGGGTGGGAGCCGTCTTGCTGCACGAAAAACCTGACGGAACGCGAAACGTAATTTCATACGCAAGTGCGAAATTTTCACCTGCGGAGACCAAATATCATTGTAACGAACAAAAATGTTTGGCCGTTGTTTGGGCGGTTCAACATTACCGACCCTATCTGGAAGACCGACCATTTACTCTCCGTACGGACAGTAAGGCCCTGACATGGTTAGAAGATCAAAAGGACACACGTGCGAAATTAAATCGTTGGTATTTATTGTTGAAGGGGCAATTTAATTTCAAGGTCGAACACATTCCGGACAAGGAAAATGAATTGCCTGACGCTCTTTCACGATTTCTCAACCCGGCCGTGTTAGTCCCGGGTGAACCGGATCTAGAAAAGATGTTACCCCCTACCCGTCCGACAATTACAACGAACAACAACAATTCAGTCCTAGCTCTTAGTGCCCTACATACTCCCTCCATATTTGAAGAAATTATGGAGGCCCAACAATTGAATCCTATGATAACCCGCGACGCAATTAGATGGCGAGAAATCAGAGCGCGTGGCCCCGTCAATCGCGAGGAAGAAAATTTTCTTGTTTCTAACAAGCTCGATAGAAACGGTTTTTGGCGTCGTGACGTGGTCGGTGGTGAATGGCGAATCCGGGTACCAGTGACTCTCCGCGAACGCATTATACACGAACACCACGACACGCCTCTTTCAGGACACACTGGTGCCGAAAAGACAATCCGTTCAGTACGCGAATTTTTCTTCTGGACGGGCATGAATCGGGAAATCCGTCGGTGCAGGATGCCATCTGTGTATCTGCTGCAAACCGGTACATGGACAACGACCAACTCTTCAACGACCACGACAAGCCAGGACTTCATGGGAATCGTTCGCAGTTGACTTTATGGGACCGTACCCAAGAGTAAGCCAAGGGAACACACAAATTATGGTCGTTACGGACATTTTTACACGATGGGTCGAATCTTTCCCCATGCGTGTCTGTAACGCTTCAAGCGCGGTCAAGTTGCTCCAGGACAAAGTTTTCTCTCGTTTCGGGTAACCAAAGCGAATCTTGAGCGACAATGGACCACAATTCACGGGTCATACTTGGGCTGAAGCCGCACAAAACTGGGACTGCGAGTTATGGACGACGCCCGTCTATCACCCCCGTGCAAATCTCACGAAAAGTCGAAACCAGGAGGTCAAGAAGGGCCTCAGGCTCCACCTTTACGAGAGTAACCAGCGTACATGGGACACTCACCTTCCAGTACTCCTTTTTGGTTTACGAGGACGACGGAACACAGCAACTAAGGTTACTCCAAGCTATCTGCTTTTCGGGAGAAGAATTCTCAGACCTAGGGAATGGCGTTTCCGGGAGATGCATAGCCTGGAAGAATCCGATGAACATCAGCAGAGAGAAGAAAAGGCCCGACAACACCAGGCTAATTATCAATCCGGTTATGCGCCTGTACCAACATCGACCCCTCCTCGTTTTTCGGTTGGAGACTGGGTTTACGCTCAGTCATTCACTTTCCAACAAGGCCGAAGTATTCAATGCTAAACTCGCCCCGTTCCGGATTGGGCCATATCAGATCCTAGAGAATACCTCGGGGGAAGTTTACTAGATTTTGAAAGACGGTACTCCACAAAAGGTCCATGGGGACACCTTGGTGCCTGCACCGCCCCGTGCAATCCCAGCAAAGTTTGTCATTCACCAAAACTCAAGTGAGGACGAACAGTCGCGCTCATCTTTGAAAACCACCGTTCAGGCGCGTTCATCTAACGTCGAAGCCGACCGGTTTCTGACCCAATCTACAGTTGCTGACGAAGAAGACCCAGGTGACAGCCAGCAGCCGCACCCCTCTTCACGATCGAAATCGAGTAACGACGAACAGTCGCAGTCAATTGTGAACACCACCGTCCAGGCGCGTCCACTTAACGTCGAAGCCGACCTGCTTCCGACCCAGTCTACAGTTCTAGAAGAGGAAGACGTGACGAGTAACGCTGGGCGGCGTTACACCCTACGGGCCAAAACACCGGTGAATTATCGTGATCTTCGCACATACACTTCTAGGAAAAGGCGCAATTAGTTAAGCAGCAACAATCGCGTGACGGTGAATTGTCGCACCCGATTCTGGACACCGCGCTCAAGCGCGTCCACCTAAGTCGAAGCTGACCTGCTTCCGACCTAATCTACAGTTCCCGAAGAAGAAGACAAACGCGTAACGCTTGGCAGCGTTACACCCTACGAGCCAGAGCACCGGTGAACAGCCGTTGATCTTCGCCCGTACGCACCTATTTAAACGTGCAATTAGTTTTAAGGACAATTTATGTTTATTTACATTTTTATTATTAATTTTAGTTAATTTTAGACATATCGATACCTTGTCGCGTTAGCATGCAAGTAATTTGGTATTTAACTTTTCTTTAACCTCTCGAGGAGTAAACCTATGGTCTATCCGGGAAGGGGTGGACTTGATATAGTTCACCTATTAACGACCATCGGTTTAATCCTCAAGCTCGGTTTGGGATTCCAATTCTCCGTTTATCGAGAATAATTTGGCAGGCTCTTGTCGTATTCCAGTGGGTGAGAGGAGCGGGCGACCAATGGCAGGGCCCGATCCGTCCTCCCAACCGCTGGAATGCGCGCGTGTTTTGCTCGAAGATCGGGAGTTGCGAAAATCGGCAGGACGAAAAATCAGTATATTCTCGACCGAGAAGCGTGACAGATCACGGAGTATTTTGCGCTTCTACCGACGATCTCCTGTCAACCTGTACGCTTATATTCATTGAATAAAAATTAGTTCTTTCCATCTTTAAATTCTAGCCTTTATTATTCCGTTTTCGGCAAACTTTATTTTAACTCCTATCCTCCCCCTAAAACACTCGAGCAAATCCGGATACCAGAGTTATCCCTCAGCATCCACGCGCATCAGACGTCATACCAAGCAGCTACCCAGGATCCCAGGAGTACCCCAGCAACAGGAACATTGGAGGACCCTCAATCCGAGGAACCGACAGGTATGTGGAGTGTCCGCCAGGTTTTCGCAATTGGTGCGGCACCGTCTGGAAATCTGGCGGTTCATTCGATCACGGTTTTCGGTAGTGCGTGGCGCGATCGTGTATTCCATTCTCGATCGTTTCGCCTAGGATCGGCGAGCGATTTCTCCGCGTTTTTCTCTTTGGGTACGATCCGCGAAACCCTCGGTTCCCTTCCCTTTGTGCGGACCTTTCAGTTTCCGTTTACGGTTCTTAAATTTTTCCTCTCGAACACAAGATATCACTCCCATTGATTACAACCCCTGCATTTATTTTATAATAAATTATTCTGATTGCTCAGGGGGGTATCAAAGTAGAGATAACGTGACCAAGCTCGGATATGAAATTATTGTCGTGGTGTTCTCCATGGCCAAAAGTAATGATATATCGTTTTACGCTTTGGAATATAGGAGATATAGGTCAGGTGATCTCTACTTTATCGACGTTGAAAGTTAATTTTTTTCTTCGCTAGAAATTGCTAAAAAAAAACTTCAAAAATATTGACAGGTTACGTGTGTGCAGATACTGATCTGTTGATTTGAAACAAATGTGCAAATGTTATTGTTCATGGTTACCGGTTTAAGAGGGTCAGTCCATGTAGAGTCGGTAAAAAGGTAATTTTTAAGAATTTTGTGTCAAATCAAAAAACAGAATTGAAGCTTTTGAATGGAGTTTAAAGAAAAATAACACCAAACTATTCTAAAATCGCAGAGTAAATCACGGTGCACTGGAATTTCTCGCCGCCGAAGTAGTAGGACGGTGTGCACGATTAACTGCATATTTTTAAATTAAATTCAGTCAAACTGCCAAATTATAAATTTAAAATTTTTATTAATTGTAGAGTTTAAAGATTCTAATTCAGTTCCAAAAATATAAATCCACGTTATCATTTTCAATGCTCTAAATTGAAAAATCATTCAATGTATTTAAAAATGTTCAAAATTATAATATATTAAACAATTTAAAATTCTAATTTCAGCTCAGAATTGGTTAAAAATTGAAAATTCCCTACTGAAATCCGGAATTTTAATGCATTTCGAAAAATTCACTGTTAAAAATCAGAATTTTAATTCTTTTCGAAAACTCTATTCCAACTAATGGTAAGAATTATAATTTTTTTTCTTCAAATTCCCTGTTCCAATTCATAATTAAAAATTTTCAATAATACCTCGTTTCTACACAGAACAATAATTTTGTTGAAAAAATTCACTTTTTCATTGAGAATTGTTTTTCTCTTGAATCAATTCCAGTATTCCAGTATGAAATGCTCACAACGAAGTATCGAACAGCGCTAGGTGGGGCAAAGCGAAATCCGACCCGTTCAATGTTTTCAAACGCGAAATCTCGGCGTCTAAACAACAGTGCGTCAATATAGATATGCACGCTACGCCTTGCTCCGTTCGACTCGGCTGGATGTTGGGAAAAAATAAACACTAATAATTCAAATATCAAATCTCGCATGCTCTTAAATTTAAACAGCGCATGTCAATCATTAAAGTAACAAACATTCTTCATACAATAAAGTGCAAAAGTCAAGGATGATGAAAGATTAAAGTTACGATAATGCTGTAATGAGATATTTTCAGATATAGAACATTATCGGATCAACTAAGGAACGCCAGCTGATCGAATGAAGTAATATTTAGATTGTTAGCAATGTAAAATGCAAGCCGATTGTTTGTCTAACTTCGTATGTCCTGCAACTACGCAGTTTATCGCGTACCAGTATCTGTACGTGATCAGATGCAAACATAGATTATAATAATTCTACACTTGCAGTATTTAAAAAATTGATTGGTTTTACGTTTTAATTGTAATATTGCTACAAAATTGGTTTTACGTTAAAAGTCGACAAACTTTAAAATATACAAATATGTGCGCCTGAATAATTTAAAGCAAAATTTCTTCTTCTATTATTTTATGTTTTTCATTATCACGAGCTTTTCGTTTTAAAATTATGTTATACACAAATTAGGAAAAAAAAGTTTAAAAGATTAGTAATTTTTAGGTTACTAAAT
The DNA here is from genome assembly GCF_010883055.1 of Belonocnema kinseyi. NCBI lineage: Eukaryota > Metazoa > Arthropoda > Insecta > Hymenoptera > Cynipidae > Belonocnema > Belonocnema kinseyi. Next base: position 9,900,712 of record NC_046665.1, on the reverse strand, counting down.
AAAAATGCTTGTACATAACATAAAAATGAAAAAAGCATTTTTTTTTATCTTGAAAAATTGAAAACAATAAGTAGAAAAAAAAACTACTGCCAATGAATTGACACTAAGCTTCCTCCAACTACACTTTCACGTACTAAATATATTTTTATAATCTGATAAAATACTCGAAAAAAACGATTTCTTAATTGGCCACAAAAAGTGAACCACTAAATAAAATTAAAAAAACTGTTTTCTATGTATAAAACTAGAGCAACCCTACCGAAAAGAATCTTTGAGTATATACTAAAAATTCTTTAGGTGAAAGAAGCTCCGAGAAATTCTCCGTAGGTACTCAGGTAGATAGGTTTTAAGGTCCAGGTAGTTCTTTTAAATGTTTTAAAGGCTTTAAAATGTCCTTTCCGGAATTGAAATAGTAATACGATCATAAATAACAAGCAGAGAGTCTGATATTGAAATAAGTATTCGATCATGAATAATAAGCAGAAAAGCTATATCAATAGAGTAGCCGACACTCAAGGTTCCTTTGTTAAGCTTCAGGATTAAAATTTAGAAGTTTATTTTTTTTTTAATTTCATAGTTAACAGCCTAAACATAATAATTCGAAATCTACGGGTTTCGATGATTTAAGATATCTAACTTTTTTTTTAATGCTTAAAATTGAAATTAATAAAACGTTTCTCGTAAATGGAATGAGATACGCCAAAAAAGACAACATTTTTGAATTCAACTAGAAAACTGTATATTAGTATATAAGTTATAATTATAAATAAGTATAATGAGAAAATTCATCAATTAAGAAAAAAGTGTTAATAATTTGAAGAGAAATTTAAAAAGGGATAGCGGATTAGCCACGACCAACTACTGTAAATAACTCTGGCCGCACGGTACGTGACGAATACAAAAGGAACATTATATTACTGTCGCACCACTCTTAAAAGGGCCACTAAAAGGATCTTGAAAAGGACCCCAATCTCTCAAACTATCTCCGACACTATTTTGTTTCAAATCGACTCTGTTTATAGACTCAAACGGGCTAGGCTATTTCGCTAAAGAAAACTCAGAGATTTCTCTCGGTAGGGAAAGCCCGAAAAAACGAGAAGGTAACATCCAAATTGATAAAAAAAAAATTCCAAGATACGGTAGTTTGAAAAAAAATCACATAACCTCAAACAAGCAGAAAACGATTCATTCGAATTGATTCAAAATTAAAAACGATCAATAGAATAATGGGATCTACTTATCTTTTCGTATAAACTTTTTGATGTTATGTCAAATACAAGTTAAGATATTATAGTGATTTGAAAAAATGTTGGTTTTTAGGTTATAAAAATAAAACGGTTGAACATAACCTAAATATTTAATCTTGTAAATGAAGAAAAATTTAAAGTTCCTTCAAATTCATTTGGTTCTATAGAGGTGAATTTATTTTAAAGTCATAAAAAATTGAAAAAACTGATACGACAAAATCGTTTTTAGGTTATAAAATGAACATAACCCAAAAATCACTAAATTATTTTTCTTCAGCCGCCTTCGCTGTAAAAAAAACGAAGAAAATAAGACTTGTGAGATACAAATCGGTCGAAGCGTTGGCGAGATATGGTGAGCGGCATACGCTCAAACACACACACAGAGAGGGAGAGCGAGAGAGGGAGACACACACATTTATATATGCACGCATGCATACAGATTTTCTGTCAACCCTATATTTCTACTCCCACAACCTCAAAACATGTTTCTATGATGTTTTACCGGAATCCAAAAAATGTATTATCACAAAGCTTCCGCAATTAGGAAGCAATAAATCAAAATCGTTTTTAGATTATAAGATAAATTCATAATTTAATGAAGGTGAAGAACTCAAAACAATACAAAAATGATCCTCTTTCTGTTTACAAACTTTTATAAGCGGAAATCTTTTTCTCATATTAGATATTTTTAAAATTATATATGAATAATTTTTACAATAAGTTGACTATTTTTCAAAAAAACAACTTTTAGTACAAATTAATGAAATTGATCTTGTGATAATAATTTTTGTTTAAGGCACGGTTATAATACGTTCTTACAAAGGGTCGATACAAATAAATGGAGATTTGCCATCGAAGTTATATTTTCCTATACAACTGACTCTAGCGGACCAAGTTTGCAAGCTCAAAATTGTTATTTTTAAAAATTAATGAATGAATCAATTTTGTTTATGCTGGAAGTATATAATTATTAAAATCTATGTTTCCAACTGATCACGTACTGATACTGGTATGCGAGAAGCATTATCGTAACTTTAACCGTTCATCATCCTTGACTTTTGCACTTTATTGTATGAACAATGTTTGTTACTTTAATTATTGACATGCGCTGTTTAAATTTAAGAGCATGCGAGATTTGTTTTTTAAATAATTAGTGTTTAATTTTTCCCAACACATATTGTCCGGCGCCTCAACTCAGCGCATTGCTCACCCGAAGCTCCTACATTACAGATTCGATCGATTCTCGCTGTTCTTTTTCTACTTCGCCTCGATCGAATGAGTCAAACGCCGCCTTTAAGTCCACGAACATTGCTATCATTGACCCTTTTTCCCTTTTAATCTTCTTATTTACTAGATAGTTCAGAACATATATGTTGTTCATTACTCCCATTCCTTTTCTAAACCCTGTCTGATTCAGTGGCTCTAATTTTTTCCTGAACTTCTATCTTCAATCTCTCCCACTAAACAGTTACATATACCTTATACAGTGTTGGCAACAGCGCCACACCCCTATAATCTTTAATCTCCTCTCCTTTTTCTTTCTACACTATTGGCACGAAGTAATAATGAGGAGAAGCCACGCTAATGCATTTGCGGTTGCAAAGCGTGGCAACTTTTTAGGAGTAGATGGCTTTCCCAACTTGTGAGTGGTATATCTGCGTGATCTGATAATGCTGAGAGACGAGTGTCGTGGCTGTAATTTCAATGTGAGGCAAAGCAAAAGTTGTATTCGTGCCATGTTATGTACTATTCTTTCTTTGTTGATAATTTTGAAAAAGGTACATATATTTCGAAGCCCCAAGTACTTAATGCATAATTTAATTCGGAGTTAGCTTGCATATAAACTTTCCAAAAGTGCTTTTTTTAAGTTGAACAAAAGTAATTTAGAGGTTGAGTGGTGTCGATTGCAATTCTGTAATTTTCGTAACATTAATAATATTCTTTGTAATAATTTTGTAGATAATGTCTGTTATACGAGGATGTAAAAAAACAAGAATGTGAGATGCAAGGCTGGTGGGAAGGTGGACCAAGCAGTATGGGTAATATTTTAATTCCTAAAAAAACGTAGAACTTTCAATTTTAAACTAAAGAGTTTTTAATTTGGAAATTTTACAGTTTAAAATTATGCGAGTTTTAGGTTTTGAAATGAAAAATACTATAATTTTGATGAATTCAATTTGAAATTTTAATTCGAAACAGCATTTTGAAGTTGGTCAAAGAGGTTAATGAACATTATTTTTACAAAAGCGTAAGTACAGAATAATAACACAGGCCTGCAAATAATGGGGTCATGTCGGTTGTTGGAAAGTGGAGTGTCAATTCCGAAGTAATTTTTTACGTAGAATTCGAATCCCGAGTCAGAATTGGCCGATCACGTCAGGATTTTATGATATTTGAGGTTATGTACCCCAAAAATCGTGTTTTTGGCTACTTTTGAAGATCAGTGCAGAAGACACAAATTTTCTTGGAATTTGTTCTTTAGTTGCATCATATAATACTACTCTTTTTCTTTAATTTGAAAGTCGCAGAGTTCAATTGCCATTTTTCTTTACCAAGTTATGCCAATTTGAAATTACGAGATACGTCCTATTATGTCTGGAGCATTTGCTTTAAATACCACAGGCCAACATGGTTTTGCTGTTGGAAAGCAGAGGGTCATTTCCGAATTGATTTTTTACGTGGAATCCGAATCCGGGGTCAGAATTGGCCAATCAGATCAGGATTTTAAGATATTTGAGGTTATGTACCCTAAAAATGGCGTTTTTAGCTACTTTTGAGGTTATGTACAGAAGACACCAAATTTTTGGGATTCTTTCTTTAGTTGTATCACATAGTACTGATCTTTCTCTTTATTTTTAGAGTCGAAGAGATCAATTACCATTTTTCTTTACCAAGTTACGCAAATTTGATATTACGAGATATGTCCCATTATGTCTGGAGCATTTGCTTTAAATGCCACAGACCAACATGGTTTTGTTGGTGGAAAGTGGATGGTGATTTCCGAAGTAATTTTTTACGCAGAATCTGAATCCGGGGTCAGAATTGGCCCACCACGTCAGGGTTTTAAGATATTTGAGGTTATGTACTCAAAAAATTACGTTTTTGGCTACTTTTGAGTCTACGTACAGAAGACACACAGTCTTTTGGGATTTCAACAACCCCGAACACGCCCAAGTACAAATTTTCAAGAGAAAACACCCAGTAGAAAATGTCTGCCTCAAAGTATTTGAAGCAAATGCTCAAGACATAATGGGACATATCTCGTACTTTCAAATTGGCGTAACTTGGTCAAGAAAAATGGTAATTGAACTTTGCGACTCTCAAATTAAAAAAAAAAGAGCAATACTACATGATACAACTAAAGAAAAAATCCCCCAAAAAATTCTGTCTTCTGTATATAGCCTCAAAAGTAGCCAAAAACGCCATTTTTTGGGTACATAACCTCAAACATCTTAAAATCCTGACGTGATGTGCCTATTCTGACCCACTTTTCAACAGCAAAACCATGTTGGCCTGTGTAATTGTTACAGAATATATTTATAAATAGTTAGTTTTGTAAATATCACTGGGACCTTCATGTCAGATTCCGATTTTTTAAATTACACGAATTTGATGACATCTTAATTTCAAAGTATTTTATCATTCAAATTTAGCGCTAAAGTAGGCGGTAACTCTTTCGGCTATTGGCGACAGTACGTCGTGCATCTTCGTGGTTCTCCCAGATATTTCACTTAAAAGTCAGTACATCTACTCCGAAAAAGTTGCCATGCTTTCGAATCACACTGTTTCTTCTCCTTACTATTACTTCGTGACTATTAGTATAACTACTCCTTTCCATAACTCTGACCACCCCTCTCCTCACAATACTCGATTAAGCATTATCCATGCCCATTCCTCTAGTTCCTCCCCTCCATATTTCCATACTTCATTTGGAATCTCATCCATACCAGATGCCTTTCCATCTATCATTATTTCTAAAACCTTAACTATTTCTTCCCTCTTTATGTCCCCTCCTTCATCTCTTACTCTACCATATTTTCCTCCCTTTCTAACTTTTCTTTCTACTCCTAGCAAATGCAACAAATATTTCTTCTATTCTACCATTTGGATATCTTGGTTTAATCTTTTTCTTTCTCTATTTATTACCTTCCATACCTGTTCTTCCGTCCTAGCCTTCTACGCCTTTACTACGCTTTTACTTTTTTCTTTACTCCACTTTCTTAATTCCTTTCTGACCTCCTTTTTTTCTTTTTACAGTCCTCATACCATCCACTTCTATTCCCCTTTTTACTAACTACATTTTTGTTTGTGCACTCCAATCCTTTTTTTATTTCTCCTATCATTTTTTCTATCTTCTCGTCCACATTTCACTCTCCCTTTTTGATATTTCTGACCCTTTCTCTAAACTGTTCTTTTTCTTCCCTTGACCAATCCCTTTTTCCTAAACTTTGTACCTCTTCCCCCTTTTATTCATATTGTCATTACTTTGTTGTCTGTTAGATATCACTATTAAGAGAAAGTGATCCGAATGAATATAATCACCTACCTCTAGTTTCTTGACCTTCTCTCTTACCTCATCATCCACTATCGCATAATCAATTACCGTTCCCCTTTCACCTCCTGAGTGTGTATATATTACTTTCTCATCTCCTATATTTTCGTTTAAGATAAACCATCCCAACTCCTCCAAGCTCTTCAACAACTTTCTTCCCTCCCCATTTAGTACCTTATCTTTGGATTTTCTTCCTCTCTATTCTCTCCATTCCCTTCCTCCTCTGTCTCCTGTTCTCGCAATGGAATTCCAACCTCTTATTAGCCTAATCTCTTCTTTATTTTCTTCAGTCATTTCTTTCATCACCTCTGCTTTCTCCTGCATATCTGTTCCCTTTCTGCATCCCAATCTCACCATACCCCATCTATCTGTATTCTCCCATACTTAACTCATGTTCTTCTTCTCTTTTTTCTTTCCTCTTCTGCTATTTTTCTTAACTTATCCCTCCTGTGTTCCATTTTTCATTAGTCTCGCCAATACCATTCTCTCCCCTGTTCGCTCCTCCCTTCCTAAAATTCTCACATCCTTGATCTCTCCCTTCGCACCAATCCTTTTTAGTACTTCTTTCACTCCTTCATTCAGCCCCTTCCCCTCTAATCTTATACCCTTTATCACTATGTTTCTTTTTCTTTCTTCCCTCTCTTTCCTTTGTATTTTTTGTTCTATTTTTCTCATTCTTTCCTTTTCCGTATGCCTACTCTAACCCCCACCAAAATCTTGGTTCGAGCTTTCTAGTTTCTTTATCCTATCTTGCTTCTCATTTACCTTTCTATTATGATCTTCCTGCTTCTCTAGTTATTGTTCCAACGCCTGCACCCTCTTTTCCAACTGTTCCCTGACTTCTTCCCATTTATTTTTTTCTTGAGTTCAGCCATTTCCCGTCTAATTTCGTTCTTTAATGCCTCTCCCCCTTTCTCCTGCTTTTCTTCATAAATCCCCATTACTTCTATCATCACTTCGCTAATTTCCTTTAGTCTTTCCTCTTTCATCGGAACTACAATTTTATCTACGCCCTTTTCAGCCCCCTTACTATTATCATCCTTCCCTACCAAATTCTGCTTTTACGGCGGCGATATAAAGATTTTTTAATTCTTAGAGCGTGCACCGATATCTTCCTTATCTTCACTGCTTCCCCTCTCCCCTCTCTTCCTTTTGATAAAAGCCTCAATCGCTCCCACGCTTTTTACTCTTAATCTCTCCTTTTCTACAGTTTTCTTGTACTTCCCCCTCGCCTTCCTTTCTTCGATCTCCTCTTTCGGCGTACTAAAGACTTCCTGCTCTAGATCGGTTTTGCTCTAGATCTGTTTTATCCTTGATAACACTCCCTCCGCTAGCCATGAATCCAGTTCAAACGATCTCGCCTTCTATCCTTCCCTGCCTCTATCTATCGCCGCGGTTTGGTACCTGTCTCGCTTTTCTCTGTCGCTAAACAACCCTGCTGCTACCAACCCGATCAACCCAGTCCTCCCGCCCAGTCAAAAATCTCCAAACAACCTAACCTCAACTTGCACGTAAATTTGGCTAAAACCTCAAAAATATCTACCTCCCCTTTTCAATCTCACAATCCCTCAATTAATCTGTCACATCCAAACCCTTCTACAATTACTCCTCAGATTTAACCACAAATATCAAAAAAACTCAGCATCAACAATTCCCACTACCTCACACTTTCATGCCGAAAACAGAAACATACAAGTTTAAACAGTTTAACAAGATTAAATTTATAAAAGAAATGTAAACCAAAAATGACGAATATTCAACAAATAAAGATTTTTCACTTGTGTCATAAATAGAAGTTTTTCTAAATTGTTGAACCTTCAAGCCAAAAGACGAATCTCCCTCACAAAAATTGAATTAAAAAAATATATATATATGAATTCATCCAAAATTAATTTCCCAAGAAAGTAATACATTTTTACTGGAAAAACATGAAATTTCAAACCAAGAAAATGTTTTTTTTTTAACCAAAAAATGACAATTTTTGAATAAGAAAGGTCAAGCTTAAAGAGTCGTAAAACTAATTACATTTTCAATTAAGAAATTAATTTTTAACAAAACAAAAGGCGTTTCTAATAAAAAGTTAATTTTTCAACCTGAAAAGATAAACCCGCAAATAAAAAGTATCATGTTTGATATTTCAATAAATAAGATGAAATTTATTTTAAAAATATAAACCAAAATCACGAAATTTCTAAAAATAAAGATTTTTCACTCAACTTCGACGGGAAGAAAAATACCGGTAGGAGTTTGCAGTAGGTCCTGCGAAACTCCTGCGGGCAGTAGGTACTGCTTCGCCGGAGTGTTTAGAAGGCCGGAGGGCAGTAAGCAGTAGGTATGCTACTACTCATCTCATCTCGAGCAACTTTATTCCAAGATTTCGAAACATCTACATGTAGTTTCATATTTTTTCAAACTTAAAAAATGTTTAAAAATGTTAAAATTATTCGAATTTCAAATAATTTTTCAAAGTAAAAAATCATAGTAAATTTTCCTAGCAATCTTAAAACATTTTATTTTACTTTTGAAGCCTGTTCTCTGGATAAAAGCTGCAGATAAATTTATCTAGCAGATAGGATACTTTCCTGTTGATCCACCGTTGGATAGCGCTATCTGACAGATAAAGCGGGAGTTACCAGTCAGTTAACTATCGACCGGCCAAAGTGGCCAATAACGTATTATCTAGCAGATAAGCACGAAATACAGAAAAAGTGAGGTTGAACAATGCTGCCAAAATGGAATTCGGAAATGTTTACGATGTTGATTTGGGTGATAATTTCTACGAAGATATTGAAGAAATGGCCGAAATTGCTAATCGCGTTATGAATACAAAACCGTATACGCTTTATGCACGTGAAGCTCTTGTTTCGTAGTTGTCAAATTTCAGACTGTTATGAAATTACAGAACAAAGAATAAAATATGAAATAAAAATAAAACCGTCAGAAAAAAAGTTGTAAGGATCCATTGACAGGTTATTTTTATATTTGTTTCCGTAGGAAATTGTTTATAACCCGCAAATTAAAAAAAAAAATGAGTTTATGATAACTGTAAATAATAACTCTTGCTTCATCGTTGTCAAATTTTAGACTTTTTGTCATAACATTACCGAATAAACAATAAAATGTCAAATAAAAATAAAACCGAGACAAAAAGTTATGAGATAAAAAACTCCAATTCTAAAATAACATTTCGCTGATGTTGATTTGGAGGAAATTTTTCATAAACCTATAAATTGATAACAAAATTGATGTATATATTAACCGTATATAATAACTCTTTTTCAAAGTTATCACATTTCAGATTCTTTGTTATGACGTAACAGAATAAAAAATAAAATATCAAATAAAAATAAGACCATGAGAAAAAGTTGTGAGGCTCGATTGAGAGGTAATGTTTATATTCCACTGCAGTGAAATAATAAACTCCAATTTTGAAACACAATTTTGTTCGTGTTCTTTGCAGAGGAAATTTTTCATAAACTCACGAATTAAACTAAAATAATATATAATAACCGTGAATAATAACTCTAGTTTCATGAGCTGAAAATTCACTTATCTTTATTCCTCACAGGAAGACTCAGTAGTGCACTTCTTCTATTTATTAATAATTAATAATATGACAGATTCACAGCAGCAACAGTATTATATAATTGTGACAGCACATGAAATACAGTAGATCAACCCGAAATCATTATCTATCAGATAAACCGTACGATAAATTTATTCTGCTGGAATACTAGATGACACTTTATATAGTGGTGGATCACATGGCCCCAAGACTAATAGGCGTACAATTGTTATTTATAACATCAAAATTGAACAATTTGACTGACAAATTAGAATTTGTTAAATAGAACAATAAAACTGTTACGTTCAAAGTTTACTGTTTTTTTCAGTTATAAATATTTAATTTATAGTTACTGATTTTTAATGAACAGTGAGGTATTTCTAAACATTAGGTAATTGTTCTTTTTTTTAATCAGGGTGGCTACAAGATTGAATATTATAATGACTATTCGTTTTTGAGAAAACAGGGCGGCGCTAGCTTGCCGTCACTCAGTGGCAACCTCTAAAAATCAATGAAATTACAAAAAATGACTAGGTCATTTTTTTTGCTATTTTCTGCTTTACAATGCGCTATGAATCGCTTTTGTAAAATCAACTCTTATTTAAAAATAGTTGATCCCTGCAATGAAAAAAGTATTAGAAATGACTAGGCTATTTTATTTTTCTATTTAACTGCTTTCCAATGTGATATGAAACACTTTTTAAAAATAAATTCTTATTTTTAAAAGCAGCCCTCTGTGCTGCAAAAACTTATTAAAAAAAAAGAAACTATCTATATCGAGAATACTTTTAAAATATTAACACAGTATTTTCAAAGCATAAATGAGGAGCAAAATTATTCTTCACTTTTAATCGCTACAAAAACAACCCCCGAATTTGTATCGCTTTTGTAAAATTAACCCTTATATAAAAAAGCAACACCCTGTAATGAAAAGACGTATTGGAAAAAGTAGTTATCCACCTAGATGGAACTTACTTATGCAATAGAAAAATGTTACTTTCAAGCATAATTATTTTTCACCCCTAATCTTTACAAAAATAACCCCCATAATGTATAAGCTAAAATTACAACATCTTATACAAAATTATTTTCCAGTCAAAAGTACAGGGTGTGTTCAAAAAGTAAGGTGACTTTTCAATTTTCGCGGGCTACGTACATTCAAGTTTTAAATTTTTTGTTTTGTTGTGTTGGTACACTCGTCACGATCATATGTTCACCGTTTTGACTATTTAGCTCGTGTTGTTTTTCTGGCAGAGGCGTAAAAGGTTAGAAGGGTTTGGTTTGCTCGGCGATTTTCTTCTTTCGAAAAAAATGGAGCAAAGAGTTTGCATTAAATTTTGTGTGAAAAATGGAATCCAGTGCTCTAGAACACTTGAAATGTTGACAGTTGTATATGGGGAGTCTACTCTGAGTAAGAAAAATGTGTATAAGTGGTACAAGCTGTTCCAAGAAGGCCGAGGGGATGTCAAAGACGAACGTCAAGTTCGGTCAAATGTGAAGGGTTTGCTCACTGTCTTCTTTGATTATCGTGGCGTAGTGCATCAGGAATTCTTACTACAAGGTCGTACGGTCAATAAGGATCATTACCTTCAGGTTATGCGCCGTTTGCGAGAGGCGATACGCAAAAAACGTCCGGAACTTTGGAAAAATAATTCGTGGCTTTTGCATCACGATAATGCACCTGCTCATTCATCGTTGCTTGTGAAAGATTTTATGACCAAAAACAGCACCATGGTCATGCCTCAGCCTCCATATTCACCGGATTTGGCCCCCAGTGACTTTTTTCTTTTCCCAAAACTGAAGAGACACATGAAAGGACATCGATTTTCAACGATTGAGGAGATAAAAACTGCACCGCTGAAAGAACTCAAGGCTATACCACAAAATGATTATCGGAAGTGCTTCGATGATCGGAAAAAGCGTTGGCACAAGTGTATTATATCTGAGGGGGATTACTTTGAAGGGGACAACATAAATATTGAGGAATAAATGAATATTTTTTGAGAAAACCATAAAGTCACCTTATTTTTTTAACACAACTCGTATGTATATTCGAAAAATATAATTTACATTTTTCTATGCATCTTTTAATGCCTTCAAATAACTTCCAGCACAACAAATTTTAAACGACAAAAATCCGTTTTCATATAACGTACAATCTAAATTTTCAGAATGATTGAAAATTTTTTGAGAGAAGACTTTTTCTAAAATAATTTTTCCAAATAGTGATTAAAACTCTTTTTAAAAATAAATTGAAATAATTTTAAACCCCTAAAAAGCAGTCGTGTCACTAGGGATGCTGGGCATCTACATTTACGTCATGTGCATAATTGTCACATAATATCAAGGCACTAATTTATTATCTCCTTCAAATACAGGGTTGTGTTGTTTCTGCTAATAAATATTTAAGATTCAAAATTGTGAAAATTTGATTTTATTAAGTTAGTTCGGTTACTTGATTTTTCCAGCGGGTTAACATGGTAAGGAATTATGTTCCAACTGTTTCAGGAAACCGCCCCTAACGTGAAATATGACTTAGTTTGATGAGAAGGTCTTCGAGAATCTTTTCGAATCTGCTACTATCAAAATTTCTCAAATTTCGAACATATCCAGGTATATCAGTCACCTGGGAATTCGACAGACCCAATGCTCTGAGGTATGAAATTCTAGCATTCGCAGAAAAATACCCTTGTCGCAAAATTGGTCTGAATTTGATGTACACTCAAAAATAACTTTGATGAGAAATAATTATGATTAAAAATACCATGTTACTATTTTATAAGTAAGTTCCATCTATGTAGATATCGACTTTGTTCAATACGTGTTTTCATTACAGGGTGTTTCTTTTTCATAAAAGGGTTAATTCTACAAAAGCGATTTATATGGCATTGGAAAATAAAGAAAGAACAGAAAAAAAAGGAGCACCAAAATCCCAGAATTTAATGTATACATTTTTTTGCATCAGTCTGCATCAGCCATAATTTTGCTCCTTAGTTATGCTTTAAAAATACAGTGTTAATATTTTATAAGTGTTTTCCAATTAAAAAGTTTGCTTTTTTAAATACGTTGTTGCAGCACAGGGGGTTGCTTTTTAAAATAAGGGTTGATTTGACAAAAGTGTTTATATCACATTGGAAAACAAAAAAATAGAAAAAAATTTAGCCTATCAGTTTTTTAATACTTTTTTTCATTACAGGGGGTAATTTTTTAAAATAAGGTTTAATTTTACAAAAGCGATTCATGACCCAATATAAAACCGCTGAGTTTTCTCACCTGATTAACTAACTGAAGGATATGTATCCAAACTGTAAATAAAGAAATAACTACAAATAAAAAACTAAGAATCGAATTCTATTTTTAAAGAATGTACATTGAAAAAATATTTATATTGATATTAGGAAGTGTTTCCAAAATAATATAAAAACATATAAATTTATATTTTCCCTGACAGCTGCTTCATTTCCCTGACAAACTTTATTTTCCCTGACATTTCCCTGACATGTGGCCACCCTGTTAATTAAAAAATTTCAAATTACATGGTTTAAAAATGGAATATTTGGGACAGAAATTTAATAAAAGCCTTTAAATATAAATATATTATTTCGAACCTATTTTTAAATTAAAAATAGGTTATAACATTCCAATACGGCGTTTACACTTGTTTGAGACGTTCCAATTGAAATAGTTTAATTTTTAACATTACAATCTAGAACTTCTAAAGTTGTGAACTGATGCCGAATCATTTCGTACAATGAATTATTATTTATTTTTTAAATCTTAAAGTGAATTCAATTTTAAAAATTTTTAATGAATTTATATTCACAGTTGATCAGCTAACAAGGTTTGTTGTAAAAAATCTTCGATTTTAAAATTCGTTTAATTCAAATGTAAGCTTAAACATCTAAAATGGAAAATTTGTAAAGTGAAATACTTCACATTTTATCACAATTTAACTAATTATTTTTAAACGGTTAAAATCAAAGTTGACCGGAAGTTTTTTTCTAAAAATGTGTAAAATTCCCGTTAAAAAAATAAATTCACGGCAATTTCACGGTTTTTCCCGGTTTCATAAAATTCCCGGTTATTTCCCATTTCAGCGGCCACCCTATGTTTATATTTATTTTTTTAATGCTGAGACGATTTAGTTCAAAATTTGTGTCAGTGCTTAACATAGACGAACCAATAAGTAAAAAATTCATCCAACCAAACATTATCTGCAAAGTTCTACAACTCGAGTGGTAATATCCTATTTGATCAATTTATAAAGAAACTTTCTATGAAATTATAAAGAAATTCATGTATACAAACGTTCTTTAGTGCTTTTTAATTATTCTTTCAAATTCTAAACAGGGCAACTCAATTCGTATAGACTTAGAGAGCAAAAAAAAATAAAAATAACTTTACACATTTACTTCTTACTCGGATAATTTTTTACAAAATTACTACTCGAACTAAATATACAAACGCAATTTATTGTCCTATTTTCTATATTCCAAACTTTGAGAGACTTATATCATTGCCTTTGGACAAGTTTTTTAAGTTTTTTAAGTAATTATAATTGTTTTAAAAGAAAATCAAATTATAGCCATATTCATGAACTATACCAAGCCGATATTATAATAAGCACGTTTACTGTAGACAAGATCACAAGGACATGCAAGTTGGTATATACCTGTATTATTATTACCGATTCTGTCATCCCTTTTGTGTTCAGCAATTCGCTTTTTTATTCTTCTGCTAGTTTCACCTATGTTAATCTTTGAACAACATTTACATTTTATGAGGTGAACAACACCCGATGAATTTTTAATTGAATCTGGATCTTTTTTGTTAATATACAAATTCTCTAATTTATTACGATTTGGAAGCATGTGATCTGCTACAAGAAAAGAGTTAGAAATCTATTTTAAGTGCTATTGTCACATAGCTTTAAAATCGCTCTTTTATGTAAAAAATATTTAAGTTTTTATCTGTAAAATTAGAACTGTCACAAACCACTTCAACTCCACCGATTTCTGTGAACATCTCCCAACACTCACTATGGTATCTACGCGTCTCATCTATACCCCGTCCGTGAGCCGCGTCTACGACCTATCTCCTTCCGTTAGAATGTAGCGATAAGTGGAGAGGGAAGATTTCGTGTGTCTTCCCTCTCTCCTAAAAGTCCGGGCTATCGGGTCGACTTCAACCGCTCGTCCTGAAAAATCTCACTTTTCAGAGTAAGCCCCCTTCTTCGACACACACACACACACACACGCGCGCGCGCGCGCGCACACACAATCTCTACACAAAAAAGTCGATGTTAATTAATTAATTAATTTTGTAATAATTATTTATGCATAGAGCTTTAGAAGTTAATTTTACATGATTAATATTATGTTTGATCTTGAGTATATGTGAATACGTAGCGAAATTATTTTTGTACGTAACTACTCAGTAACATTGACAAAAGTTGATAACACGATAACCTTGATAACATTCATGACAGATTGAGTGTATATTTCTTTTTTTAGTTCTTCTTTACACTTCTTTCAGTCAGCTTAAAAGTGTCAGTTAAGAACTAGCTATTACTGTACACTATTCCTATCAGTAAAAAATAGCAAAAGTTAATATTCTGTCTCAAGTAAGTTCTTATTCATGAATAAAATAAGTTTTTGAAAAACATTGAATCGTTTCGTTGGTTTATTCAGATTTAACGATGAGGGTCAATCCTATAAATGTGATAAATTTATTATTAGCGTACTTTCAAACTTTGCAAATACAAGATAGTGTGACAAATTATAGTTACGAATCAATACGCCTCCAAATATTTAAATTAATTTTTGGAAAACTAAAAACCCTGGTAATGTGAAAAATGGATTTTTATTGTTGTATCGTCGGAGGTACTCAGACAATAATTTGAGATTTCTCTCTAATGTTTATTTTATTTTTATGTGGAATTTCGTTTTGACCTCTGCTTCCCCGGGAAATACTTTTACCATCACCCTAAATTTCTGATGGGTATAAGGGTCGATAAATAAATGGATGTACTTGAATTTATTTAGTTCCAAGAAAAAACTCAAGTTTATTCATTTGAAAAGAATAATTGGTGAAATTAAATGAAATGACCCTAAACCTACCGCCTGACCTTCCAGCGTGAAGTGTTGACGGTCTTAACTTCAGTAATTCTGTTGTTTATAATGCGTCGGATCATTTCGGCTATACCGATGTGGATTCGGAATGATCCACGCACAAGTCACTCGACTTTCTAGTCCTTTCAATACGCTATATATTCGCTCACGAACTGGACTACGCAGTAAGCGAGTTTACGCGATTTTTAGGTTTATGCCGTTAGCGTCCCAAAACCCTCTTATTGTACTCGTTCTCGGCCCGGAACCTTCGGGGCAACAGTCACGACGCACCTGTGCGAGGAAAAGCAGATGGAGCACGAGAACATTTTACATACCCCTTTTTCTTACTGAACTTCTTCATCGTACAAGACGTTAATGGAGAATGTTATCGAGACTTGACTGCGATCAACCTCGTCAAAATTAATGGTAGGGATTTTTGGAATTCTGACATTTTTAGTACTGCTGAATGCTGTGGGACCGACGGCAGGATGTGGCGTGACTTCAAAAATGATGATGCTGATAAGGCATCGACTAAGCATTCTTTCAGGGCACCTACACTGATGTCAATTTGAGGTTACACTTTTAATTTAGCTAATTAAAATTATTATTCCCATGATCGACAGCAACAGTCGAACCCTTCCGCCAAATGTTATGCTTCATTTCAGATTTTAATTTTAAATAGAGTAGAAGTTTTTAAAATTTAGAAAACTATTTAATGAAATTGTTGATTAACAATTGCCAACCAATATTGCCTACATCAACATTGCTTATTGATTTCGAAAGTCAACAATCAACCTGAATCTTAATCTTGTTTGGTCGTTCCTAAAATGCATAGATATTTGCTTCGAAAATTATTAAGGCTTTTATGTTAATCGACTTTTAGTTTTTGTTAATAATCATAATTTTATTAAATATTTTGAAGTCAGTCAGCGACTCGGTGGTGCCAGGGAAGCATGAATATAAGAGAAGGGTCACGCGATATTATAATTATCTTTGTCTCACTCTCGCCCTCTCTCTCTCTCTCTTTCCAACGATCAGTAACACCGATGATTGTATATGTAGCTAGTGGCTAATGGGGACGGAGGGAAAATCGCGGCCACGGAACATCAACGAAATAACGCGAAGACCATGAGAACTAGCCATCAATAATTAGATAGCGACATAGACATAATCATTGAAAACACATTGCGTTTTCATGAAAAATATAAAGATCATGATGCAAAAATGTTTGAAGATCAATAACTGCATCACTTGCCTCATGCTTTCGGAGTACCAACAGATCACTGTACATACGATATAGAAGAATTAGATTTTGATTATAAAAGAAGAGCCATCGAATGTTGAAGTGGCAAACAAAAATTTAAGTATAAAAAGTGTATAGAGTAAATTCAAGAAAGTTTAATCGATCAGTCAATTGAAACGTTGGACTCACAAAATAAATAAAGGTGGTACATATAGGGAAAAAGTTGCGAGAATTTGTCAATATACATTCGATAATTTTGACGCTGCTATTAAAGCTGCATGAATTATTCATGATTGTGATATACGTCGATGGGCTTTGCAAGCTCAAAAAGAAATTGGCTCTGAAGATTTTAGATTCAAGGCTTCTGCAAATTGGCTATTGAAGTTTAAAAAATCTCATCGAATAGTATCTAGAAAAATAAATAGGTTTATTATTAAAAAAACATTGGCGAGTGTACTAGAACTTGCAACTAATATCTGCTATATCCACTCACTTAACTCAGGGTTTGATTAAAGAATAAACACCAACGGTCAATAAATATTAAAATAAGTTTCTTATTATGAAAAAGACTGTAAATCTACTTAGGCACACAGCCCTTTCACGTCCCGTTGAACAATTCGATTCCGAACAACAAACCACGACCGAACTCTAGACCCCGCAAAACAAGATTCTTCTTCTACGCTCTCAGACCGACTGACTCACTCAACCCTAGCCCGCTTAACTAGGGGGGCCCTCTCAACCGAACATAGCTGCCAACATAATATTGATAACTTCAAGAAATAATTAGACGATAACATAATTATACTTTTTCCAAGAGGTAATGGATAATTTTTAAGAATTAAGGTTTCCTTTATTTGGTTAATCTTATCTTTTCTAAATTGAACATTGTTAAGTTTTATGCCTTTGTCAATTACATTTTTGATCAGTCTAATTTTTTGTTCAAAGGGATCGTGTGAGTTTTAATTCAAAAATTTACCAGAAAAAGTTGGTTTTTTATACCAATTAGTAAGAATTAGTCCATCATCTTTTTTATCACTGACAAATCAAGGTATTTTAGAGTGTTGTTTACCTCAAACTCATGAGTGCATTGAACCGACTCATCAATACTGTTGAATGTATCCACGATATCCTGAAATTTTCAAGTATGGATGACAGCAAACACATCATCAACACAGCGTTTGTAAAACAATGACTTGAAATTTAAAAGTCGCAAGGCTCTAGATTCCAAATCTTCTAATACGATATTAGATATGATTGGAGATAAACGAAACTGTGTTGTTAAAAACTGTTCTGACTGTAACAAGAATTTGTTGCTTCAGATTTTTGTTAAATCTCATGAGTTTTAATTTTTCTTCTGCACATTCTATAGTCAAATCCAGAGGGATATTGTTGGACATGAACATCACATCTAGAGACACCATGGATATTATCCAAAAATATTAACTGATTTTCAGTATCCTTTTTTCACGTTTTTATAATTATGTAAGGAAACTGATTGGGCTATTTATTCATCAATCCATAACAACGGTTTTTGTAACCGATCTTAATCTAATAACAATTAAAGGACCATCCGTTGCAGGTAAACGAAAATAGCCATCGATTTGCACTATGGCGAGGGGCTATTCACTCACGAATTTAACTATTTTAATTATTGAAATCTTCTTGAATCTCTTATATGTAACGCAAGATAGTAAGAAATAAAGAAAAATAAGATTCGATAAGCATTAGTAAGCTAGAGATTTTATTAGAATTATAAATCAGATTTTAAGCAAAGATATCCCTATTTAGCTTACTAAGTAGCACGGTACAGTGAAAATAACGACAAATAAGGGCGAATAACAGGCAAAAAGAAAAAGAATCTGGGAGAACTTGGAATCTTGTGTGCAGATTCTCCGAGAGATTCTCAAATATGCAATTATCAATGACAAATTTGAAAAATTAATTTACCCATTGAAAATTTTGACGATAAATAATCAATTGTAAATTTAGATGAAAATGTTCTGTTTCAAAAATTAATGCCAAATTACATCGGAAAAATTAGTAGAAAATTGATACTAAAAAAATGTAATGTCGAAAAATGTTCTTATTTAAAAATGAAAAATTGTCAATTTTGGAAAAAAAATTAATTATATTAAAATATGTATAGTAATATAAAGACACAAGAAAGAATCATCGGAAATGAAAATGTGATGCAATGGAAAAATAGCTTCAAAATGAGCCCAAGAACATTGAAAAATGTTGATTATTTCAGAAGTTATTAAAAATTTATGAAAACATTGAAATTTACACTACTTTTGCAATATCTGCGTAAAAACTAGATAAATTGGCTTCACCCTGGGCTTTCTTCATACAGAATTTCGAAAACAATCAACCTTTTTTAGAGAAATTTTTTTAGCTGTATTATAATTAAAATTAAGAGAATTCATTTAGTCATAAAAAAATAGGTGGCCTAAAACTTTTGCACGGCAGTGTATATAATATTTAAATTGAAATAGCTGTTTTATTTTTTAATGCACATTTAAAATAAAGTTATAAATGTCAATTGATACTCAACCTTTTCTGATAGTAAAATTAATTATTTATTATTATTAATGTGCAATAATTCTTTATATTTTTTAATGGAAAATTGACAATTCAATTAATGTAATTCAATTACGTATTATCTATTCAAGTTTTCAAATTTTTACATTTTTTAATTTATAAAAGTTTCGAGCATTCAAATGAATTCTAAAAGTAAAAGCTTAGCCTCGAGTAGCGCGGATAACAATGAATAGCAAGAGCCATTGCTCACTCCTCTAAAAATAAGGCGAAATAAGGAATAATAAGGCGGAATAAGACACGAGTGTCTGCGCTAAGAGAAGAATAGAGCAACAGAAAGGCAAGCAAGTTAAAATACCTTAAGTAACTTATAAGAGTCATGATTGAATAAACCATTACTAATTTAGACACTGAAATCATTTGAAATAATTAGGTAGCTCACTGAATCTTTCAGATACGTGAAAGCATATTCGAGAGTGAATAGCCCCTCGCGCCGGGGTGTATGCCTCGACTGCCGCGGCTAAGGTAGCATCCCCGTGCAGTCTGAAATAGTTTGGGATACACCGGAATCGAAACGTCAACAGTCAGGACGCCTCAACTGTTTCCAACTAAAAAGCCCCTTGAGCTGAGAAACTGCATGGGCCAGCAGTATTCAGTGGGTTTTTGGAACTAATGTCAATTGTGAAGTTTTTATACCAAAGAATATTTGTATGCATTTTTCAACTCCTCTTGCCATATGTCTAGGCAAATAAAAGTAGTTTTAATCAAGTTAAATGCGGCAGCATGCATTACTAATCGAAAGATAGTGGGGTCTTTGGCGATATATGTACGCATGCTATCTGAGTTAAATTATAATTTAGCAACGATGATGATCCGCGTATCTCTTTCACTGGGGTTTTGAAAATAAAAAGGCATAATAGAATGAGTAATAATAATACTGCTTATTTATTCGCTTGAGTACTAAATTACAATTAAATATACAGAAAAACGTATAGCAATACACAGTAAAATATACGGAAAAATATACTGTTATAGAAAAATTAATTCCAAAAATCTTGATGCAGCAAAATATCATTCAATTGAAGAGATTATGGAAGTACTGGAATTAATTATGAAAAAAGACTGATATTTATGAAAATGAAAGTTTGGGATATGAAATGTTTAAGCTTTTTTAACTTTGATCAAATATGTATTGCATATATTTATTATAAAAATGAATTTGTTTATAATGCCTAAATGGTTTTTATTTTTATATTAAAATTCTGATCAAAATGTTGGACTAATTATTAAGAATTTTATAGCTGCATTTATGTTTTTATGCAAGATGAAAAATAGTCAAACCAGGAGGGGTTACACGATTTTCGCTTTTTGCATTAGAGGCGTCAGTCAGTTTTGTGAAGAGCGGCGAGTCTTGAAATATTGGCGCCATCGCTGCGACGCCCGGTCTGCCCGTTGTCTGTTATTATTTTTCATGTAAAAACCTGTGAAATGTCATAACTCTATCGTCTTTTTGGCGTATTTGGTGCATTTACAGATAAATATGTAATCAAAACGGGTGGACATCGATGTATAGCTCCGAACTGTAAACTAGGGTACGACCACCTCATCTCTGGTACGACTCAGCCCGCACAAGAGGAGTAAAAAAAGGTTTTTTCTGCGTTCCAAAAAATGAGTTGGAAAGCTGGCAAAAAGCAATTTAGCGTGCTAAAAAGGATTTTATTGTTAACCCTGGATACATAGTATGTGCAGATAACTTTTTAAAGGATCAAATCAGTTGGAAAAAGGAAGTTTTAGCTCTTGCTGGAATGCATATTGCGGTAAGTATTACGATATGTTTACACTGATGTCCTTTAACCTAAAATAATCGAGTGGGTCTGACGATTTCATGACAACATTGATTTTCATATTTTAATATATTCTTCTTGTTACTGAACTTTTAGATTATTGTGATAGTGCGTAAAATTATAGGTCCAATAGTTTTTGAAATTTAAAAAATATTTCAAGACCCTTACTACCTGTAAGAAAAATGTAAATGTAACATTAATGACATTGTTGAATTATCGCTGAGTTTCAAAATTTATTTACTATCACATTAATTTATTAATAAATTCAAGTATTAAGGTAAATAAAAATGGTAACATAATTATTTTTTGCAGTCAGAATATTATGATAATCCTAAATTAAAACCAGGGGTTTCGAAATCGCAATTTCCAAACTGCCCTGAGCATTGTTCGAAGGATTCTATAAAAACCCTCGTCGCCTAATAAAGCGCGATTTTTTGATAAAGGATTCTGAAATGTCTAATAAAAAAGTCAGCCTTCAAATAATGATCAGGGCAGTTTGGAAATTGAGATGGCGAAACCCCTAGTTTTAATTTAGGTTTTTTTTACCATTATGACTGCAAGAAAATCATTATTTTACAATTATAATATAGTTTAATACTTGCATTTATAAATTAATTAATGTAATTGTAAATAAATATCGAAACTTTGTGATAATTAAAAACTGTTATTAATGTTCCTTTTACATTTTTCTTAAAGATAGGTAGTGCCTTAAAATATTTTTAAAACTTCCAAAACTATCAAAATTATCATTTTACACACTATCAAAATAATCTAAAAGTTCGGAAACAACGAGAATATCTCAATATTTAAAAATTAATGCATACATGAAACCGTCAGAGCCATTCGGTTATTTTAGGTTAAAGGACATCGGTGTAAAAAAATCGTAATATTTACCGCCATAACCGTTCAATCAGGAGCTAAAACTTCCTTTTTCCAAATTATCTGTTCCTTTAATAAGTGATCTTCACACACTACCTGTCCAGATGTAACAATGAAATCATTTTAATCGCGGTTAATTACTTACTGCTAACGGTTAACCTCATTTTTTGGAATGGAGAAAAACACTTTTTACTCCGTTTGAACGGTTTGACTCGTACCCTGCTCTGCAGTTCGGATCTGTACACCGAGGTTTTTAGTCCTTATTTAATTCATATCTCCATATTTTAATCCAATTTTCAAATAAATATATGACTAAATGTACAGTAAACTTAATAGCTTTCATACTGATAATCTTTTCACTACCTTGACGATTAATACAATATACTAAATATTAAAGTAAGTAAAAATAGAAAAACTATTATTTATATTAAAATTTTAGAATTGCAAGTTTATTTGCTTTAAACCTTGAAGACGTGTTCTTTATATTTTACCATTTTACTCTGCTTGAACATTAAAATCCTTAAAAAGACATTTCCAGTGTTTTTAAGGTCTATTTTTTAATCCACAATATTTTTTAAATTGTAGAAACAGTTAATCTTGGCTTAATTCAACCTCAAAGTTTTTAAAACATCTACAAATGTTCAAGATATTACGAAAACTGAGAAAAATACTACATCTCCCATGTTTTTTATCAGCTGTCATTCAAATGTAGGGCTCATATACATTCTTTAAGTAATTGCTTAATATTCAAAAATTGCAAAGTATCATAAAAAAAACTCATTTGAAGGATATTCTTATTTTTGTCTTTAAAATTCAACCTCTTCGTTAAAAAATAGCCAACATCTAAATTTGTTTATAAAAATCTTTTTAAAATGAATAATTAATGTAAAGTTAATAAACAGCATAGAAAAAAATCATCGGAAAGATATTCTTAGTTTATTCCGTAAACAAATTATGCTTATTACTATAAATATATTTAAGCTCTTTATATGTTTATAGACATTGTTAATTTCATAAAAACTTGTGAATATTCTTTCAAAAATAGCCATACTTAGAATGTTGAATAGAAGAGTTTAATTAATTAATTATTATTGTAAATTTGCGAAGTATTACAAAAAAATTATTTTAAATACATTGCTGGTGATTACTTCAAGAAATTTATTTCATTTGTTGAAAAATGTTGAAACCTTAAATTGTTGAAATAAATAATAAATATAAAAAAATTTCAAAGCATTTAGAAAATGTACTCAAAAACACATTCTTACTTGATAACAAAAAGAATCCGCATATCCTTTAAAAATTAGCAAAACTATGAATTTCTGTATCGAAATCTTATTTTTACAATTCTGTAATTTAATATTAAACTTTGTTTCAGAGTTTTAATTGAGATATAATTAATGTATTTTTACTTTTGAAACTACATATTAATGTTTTATGTTGAAATTAATTTAGTTACATTAATTGCTTCCATTACTTTAAAAAATATTAAGTACTAATTACAAGTAATATATATTTTGAGAAAAAAGAAGTGTTAATTTATGTCTAATATTTAGTAATCTTATCATATAGAAAGTATTCAGATGAAATGCCCTTTTGTGACAAAGGGATGTTTCTTGACGTTAATGGAATTTCCTTTTAAATTTAAGGTTGAGAGGAATTTCATTTGTTTCTACAGAAATATTTTTTGAGCAAAAATTTTCCTTATGCGACTAACTTCACCTAATCTTGCAGCCAAATAAGTCTGTGTGTAAAACATCACTTCGTTGAATTTTTCGTTAAAAATCTGATTCTTAATAATAAAAAAACACAGATTTTCAGCAAAATAACTAAATTTTCTACTGTAATGATTAATTTAGTATTTGTTTCATATTATGTATTAAATTTTGTTATTAGCTACGCTGAAACATGTCTATGATTTCAATAAATTTATAATGTTACAATTCATAATAGACATTGGTTTTGAATTTAAAATATTTTTATTCTCTTATTTTTATAATAAAAAAGTGCGCATCCTATTAAAAAAATGTTATTAAGCATTTTATTACAACATATGTAGTTTTTCCATAAATTCCATTCGTTTATTTTTAGTGTTTTTTTTACGATTCATACTAAAAATATGCAGTCTAGCGTAAAGTGGTTTTAAGCAAATTTTCAGATATAATTCAGGCAACAAAATTTTTAAAATAAAATGCTACCACTAATTCGATTATAAAATTTAAGTCAGCGAAGAAAAATTCAGAGCAAACATTTGCAAAAAGTTTTTCTTATAATGGAAAAAATAAAATATCTTTCTGTCATAAATTATAGGTAGAAATGTATAAAATCAGACTCAAAGAACGTTACATTCTTTAAATTAAATGATAAGATCTGTTTTTAATTAATTAAAAGCTGGTGATTTCACGGGTTATATAAAGTAGAAATTACTCATCTAGGTTGAGGAAAATTATAAAAATAATGAGAAGTTGATTCTTGCTGCGATCAGAATTAAATTCCCGGTCAGATCCTGGATTTTTCCAGGTTAATAAAATTTTCAGTCATTTCCCGGTTTCTCGAACAAGTCGCCACTCTGCTTTTGAAAACAGGGCTCAATTGAATTTTAATTAGCTGAATTAGTTTCCTTAAAATCGAGAAATGTGAAAAAAGGTTGATAAATATTAATTAATATTATCAGGAATGAAGGAAATCTCTATGCCAAAGTATATAACTCTCATCTGGGATTAAAGTTATTAACCGATTTGTGATGATCTTTTTAATTTTTTTATCATCACATAACTAAGCTAATGCAACCTATTAACATTTGACTTATTAATATTTAACTAGATTTTAATGTTTCTCAGCTGGGTCTAATCCTCTACACCGTTAAAAATTTCTTTCGGCATCTTACGAAACTTGTAGTCTCTGCTTGTACAGGGAAATCAAGTTTTTTTTAATCTTAATTGTATAAGCCTTTCGTGAATAAAGATTTTGAGTCATGAACTAGATAAACCATATCGAATTTAAGGAGTTTGAGGCATAGCTGATTTCAAATTTGCCATTATTTTGTGTAAAATAAATTTGTTTAAATAAATTATTTTAACAATCAAAATAAACATAGTTCACTGCAATTTTTAAGTACATCAAGGTTTTGTTTAAATTTTACAAATGCACCACGGCTCACCAGGCTTTTGTTTACATTTTCTTCCTAATCGCTTTTTCATAAAAAGAATTCAGTTCAGTTTTGACTGTCTTATCGCTAGTTCAAAGCTTTGTTTATAAAATTTGATGGAAGAACTTCTAGTCCAATCGGAACAAGCTTAGCTTTTTATAAAGAAATTCCGGTTGTAAACTTCGCAGCATATACAGAATGGTATCTAAGGAGAGTGTTCTGAAGATCTTGCTCGAAAAAGTCCAGGGAAATTATCGCACGCCAGGTGGTTGACTAGGATAAGTAGAACTCTTCGAACTTACATTGTGACAGATAATCCATCATTTGAGTAAAGAGTTTTAGTTCAATTCATCATGCGAGTATATGTGCCAATGTGGTTCGAAATAAAGTGTCAATCGTCTTTTAAAGGTGCCCCGAAACATCTCTGGAAAAACATTTCTTTAAGTGCGTACCTGAAGAAAGATCTCGCTGAGTATATTAAAAAAGTAATACAAAATAATGCCTACATTGCTCACCCAGAAAATCTTCTTCTCGTTATGCTATGTGACGAAAGGCAGAAAATCCGGAAGTTCGCAGAGTCTCGAATAAATTAAGGAAATTCGAGTTTCCTTCGTTGAATTTTGACGTAAAAGACTGCACGGAACCCATCGACTGGGATAAGTGCAAAATTTCGGAATCACCATCAACTAAATCGATGAAAATTGAAAATCCCACCGAATTCACAACGAAGGACGTAACTTATCTCATTTCCAAAGACATTTTTCATCTTCCATGCTATACTCAAGCAGTATAAAGGTGTGTGAAAGAAGTCACATCCTCATCTAGGAAAGCTTCCTCCTCTGACGTTAGAGATCGAATTATCCAATTAAGATTCGAAAGTCGGAAAAGCTTGCACATTTTTGAAACAAAAAATGATTCTGTTTCGAAGTTAAAATAGGACGAATAAATTAAAACTAATGTCAGAAATCAACATAAAAGTAGATTATTGGTAATACTTTGATAATGTAATGACATTATAACAAGCCAATAAATGTACCGTTATTTGATTTTATTCAACTTTTTTTGATTTTTTGCAACTTCAAAGTCAATTAGGGAGCGTACAAAATATTTTAATGGAATTATCGCTATACAGGTATAAACCAAATTGCTTTGAATTATTTTTATTGATAATTTAATTCACAACAAAAAAATGTGTGCTGTTCAAATTTGAAGAAGTGTTTCGTTTTTTGTGATTTTTAGCTATATCTACGATGCGGAGACAGATAAGATTTTTTTATGAAACTTTAGGGGGTTTTTTGACTCCCAAAAGAAAGTTTTCATTGCTATTAGAACTTCGCGCGAACAACTTTTTTTTCGATACACCCTATTGGACATGATCCATGGGTGTGGCCCCAAACAATGCTCGAGGGTCGGTATGTCTCGTTTAGCATGCACCAACAGCGACTTTAGGCCAATCTCCGAAGTGTACTTATGGACAATCTGCAGTCAAGATTCAGTTTCTTTGAGTTGCTTTAGTAGGTCTAGAAATAATATATGTAATGTACATGAGTAATCTTATTCTTTCGATATACGTGTTTGCCGCAAAAGTAACCTCGGGAATCCCGAACGGCGAGTGACGGTAGCAATCGTGTCAGGTAAAAGAGCAGAGGGCTCATGGTGCCGTTCAGAAAGAAAATCCTCTACAAGTTAAGGTCAATCTGGTATTCTAAAGGGACATTAATTTTTCTATGAATCTCACTATATATGGATGAATCTTCAAACTTTCTAGCGAAAGATGTTAAGTCTATTGGAGATTGTATCAAAAGCTGCCCGATAGTCCATCCCGGCCATCGACAGGTAGCGCTGATAGAACGCTGCTTCTTTGTACACACAACTATCTATGAGCAGGTTCTCTCGAGATTCAGCCACGCCTTTCTTTGAGCTTCGTTTTTTGCACATTTCTTGCCAAAAAGTTCCGATTGTTCGAAGAATCCTATCATTTAGAATAGCTGTGAAGAACTTATATAGCGCGTTCAGACAAGTTATTGGTTTGTACTTCGGCCGACCCCCCCCCCTCCCACTTATAACTTATTTAGGGAATGACCCTTAAATACTCATGTGGACAAATATTGTTTATGTTAAACCTTAAACTACCGAAAGGGCATAAATTGCTCCAACTTTTCAACTGCTATGTTTTCTAGAAAAAAGTTGTCCAATATTTACAAAACTTGATACACATAGTAGTTTTTCATGCTCTTTCCAAATCTGATCTTAGAATCGCCCTATCTGGCGCCATTTTTTTTTAAATAGCAGCAAAAAGCCAAAAAATGGCCATAAACCAAATTTTTTATTTAAAAAATTCGTAAATTTCAAGAAGTCATCAACTTAGATTTATAATTCTCTAGATCTGGTGGCATATTGTGTTTCTCTAAAAGATAGGATCGATAGTGAGTTGAAATGCAATATGGCGGCCGAAATCGGGTAAAAAATGGAGATTAAAAAAAATGAACCGATTTGGAACAAATTTGATGTATAAAAGTGTTCGGGGCCGCTGATTACTAATCTGAGGTCAAATTTGAAAAATTCAAGATGGCGGAACCAATATGGTGGACGAAATCCTCAAAATTGATCGTATTTGATCTGAAAAATGTATATTTAAGTTGTTTCAGTCGCTGGTTTGGACTGTGCTCTCCATTACTTTATCAACTACTTCTCCAAATTACATACAGTACAAGTCCGATAACTTTCCAACCTCGGGACTGTAGGGGCGGAAAACTCCAGAAATTGTGGACTCATCGGTTGCCCCCCCCCCCCCCTATTAGCACGATATCAGGTGCGCCCATACGTAGATCATGGGCGCAAATCATTAGTAAAATAGCACACGTAGTGGGAGAACCACAATCAGTATGCCTGCTGTATGTGTGATGACGTTTTAAGGAGAATGTACACTTATCGGACAGTAAGGTATCGGACTCAGACTGTATAAGAAATTCTATATAAAAATTAGCTGCTGAAGCTTACTAAGAAAAGAAGATAATAGAAACAACAAAACAATAAAATATAAATCAATCAAATTAAAATACAAAAAAAAATAAAACAGAAAAAAAAACTTATTAGATCGTCGACCTCCACGTTGGTATTCATAATCAGCGACCCCGAAAACTTTTATACACCAAATTTGATCCAAATCGCTTGATTTTTTGAAAATCGCCATTTTTTACCTGGTTTCGGCAGCCATATTGAATCCGCCATATTGGATTTCAATTCACTATCGGTTTTATCTTTTTACAGAAAGACAATATGCCACCATATCTAGAGAATTAGCAATCTACGTTGACGACTTCTTGTTGAAATTTACGAATTTTTTAAAGAAAGAATTTTGTAATTGGCCATTTTTTCGCTTTTAGCCGCCATCATAAAAATATATATAGCGCAAAACAGGGCGATTTTAAGGTCTGATTCGAAAAGAGCGTAAAAAAGGACTACAGGATATTAAGTTTGGAAAATATTAGGCAACTTTTTACTAAAGAACACAGCAGTTGAAAAGTTGGAGCAATTTATGCCATTTTGATAGTTTAAGGATTAAATAAAACCAGAAAACGTGTTTAACTCAATTTTTAAGAAAATGGCGCTTACTGTGTTTCTCAGTAGCTGCTAGAATTCGCAGACAACTCTCAAAAATGCCTCCTTTTTCTATGGCAGCCTATCCTTTTGCATTATACGCGTTACAATTGATAGTTCAGAGGTCAAACTCCTCGAAAAAATCTACACGAAGCGCGTCATTCACTTGTAAGCCAGAAGTTCGGGCTTCAGATAAGCCTGGATGCTGGAGTTTCTCCTGCTCCTAAAGCATCACTCTTCCTTAGCCAGATATCTCCCTGCGGTTAATATTGCTGTCGCTCCTTTTTCTGCGCTGCCAGTTTGTTCTAGCTGAAGTAGCTTTACCATTTAGATACCATTTAGATAAATTTCCCTTACATAAAACGATTACGAAAGCGAATAAGGTTTGAATAATGTCCCAAACAAATTACTGAAACAAACCAGAAGAACGCGCTTTCCATGGCAGTATGGATTAATTAAGTGCAGGACATGTACCCAAATTATCAATAAGTAGCTAAAAGTAAGAATCTGACAATCGAATTCTATTTTTAAAGAATGTAAATTGAAAAAAAGATTATATTGATATAAGGAAGCGCTTCCCAAATAATATTAAAACATATCAATTTCGATTTTCCCTGACAACTACTTCACTTCACTGACATTTCCCTGACTTCCCTGACATGTGGCCACCGTGAGTAGAGTAGGCGGTCGGCATATATAACCTCTTCGCAGCAGATGCACGGCACAGTTTCGCAGCAGTTATTGTGAAAAGGGCAAGAGCTCTTGGTGTTTCTCGCACCACAGAGCATGCAACCGATGTCACGAAACCGCTTCTCTCAGGGGCTATACTGACATCATAGCACTCTAGGTCATTCCTCAGTCGGTATGTCCTTTTAAAACTAAAGAGACATTGCTGGTCTATTGTATTGTTTTCATCGTGAATAGCTCCCCCAGCCCTAGGGTAGTTGGCATTGTTGTCCGACCGGCGAGTTTGACTGTTTTCAACTGCATTGACAACTACAAATTGTCCTCAAAAAATCTCGAGACTAGTTGTGTAAACATAAAAATATATTTTCTATTGATAAAAACCTGTAATTGCCTCCAAAGCTCTCTCCTTAGGCAGCGATAAATTTATGCCAGCGATTCTTTCAATAGTCGAAACATTTTGTTAACGCATTCTTCGAAATGCT
The DNA here is from genome assembly GCF_010883055.1 of Belonocnema kinseyi. Lineage (NCBI taxonomy): Eukaryota > Metazoa > Arthropoda > Insecta > Hymenoptera > Cynipidae > Belonocnema > Belonocnema kinseyi. Next base: position 9,870,820 of record NC_046665.1, on the reverse strand, counting down.
CTTAAGACTACTCGTCACGTTTTGTTTTAAATTTCAGAAACCGTGGTTGTGGTGTGGTACTCTATTTCTAGATTTAGGATTTATAATGCTTAGAACATCCAGATTCCCGCAAAAAACATTTCAAGGTATTAAAATTATCCCGCCTTTTAACCTATTACCGTCTGCCATTCTTAAACATTTACTGATCCTCGTCCACAAGAATTATATTAGGATGCCGGCCAGGTTGAAAGTAACTCTAAAAATTATTCAAAATCTGTAACCACTCATCTATCTGGCGTAGAAGCTTGTTGAGACCAATTGATACTTTGGTACTTGGTACTTTTTGAGACCAATTGGTACTGAAACCCTTTCGGCACTGATCAGCAAGAATAATTTCAGGCTCACGGAGTGCGATCAAATCGATGGATTGGCGAGTAAGGGGATAGGAAGAACAACTAACGAATGCGCGACGTGCAAGTTATCGAGACAGCATTGATTCGCCGCATGCGGGAGCGGAGTGTTCCAACATAGAGAGTACGTGCTGTTCAATGCTGGTATGCCAGTAATTCGGGAAAAGCGTGACAAGATGCTTTTCACTAGCTAGATCCAAACTTGCAAACTGCTGCCATACCAGCATCGAACAGCACGCCCGCAAGTGTTGGATTTCTCTGCGTTCGCATGCAGACCATAGTTCTGTTTTCAAACCGATAGAGATCTATCCCACGCGGGCGGTATTGGTTCTACAGCATCTGGTACTCCGCATCTATCCAGATTATTTTTGTGCAGGACAGATTTTTTTTGAGTTGCGTTAAAAGTTTCTTTAAATTAAAGCAATTGAAGTCTCTAAGGGCCGGTTCCACCAAACTTAGTTAAATCTTTGATTAACTGGCAGCGGGTTAAATGTAATGCCATAGTTAAGTGTCGATTATCCTGTCGCGCGTTCCACCACGTTTTTGGAGGTCCCGGTTATCTAACCAGATAGTCGTTTCGAAATAACTCCTATTTTACTTTTAGCCATTCGCGTGATTGGCTACTTATCGGTCGAGTGATGAGAAAAGCAATATGGCCGTGCGCGCCAAATTCAAACAAGGTTCACTCCACGTTCGTGACCACACTTACCTAAAAAAAAGCGAATTTGTATGTGTTTTCTGTTCGTGTTATACTTCTGCTTTATTCGTGTTATCTGTGATAATATGGCAGAAAATAAAGTGAGATCGCCTAATTTTCTTCCTAATGCTCCTTCGATTTGATTCAGAAGATCATTTATTGTGGAAAATATTTGTCATGATAGTTGACGATGGCCGTGTGGCGGCGCTAGCTATGCAGTTGACCTAGTATTCACATATTGCACGGTAAAAGTGTTAAAAAAATGTTTTTCACATGAAAATAATTTTTCAATAGTTCTGGGTTACAGATAATAATCTTTAAGATTTTTTATTACCTTCTGAATAAAAAATAATTAGCGAAAATCGTAAAATTCACTGCTTTTATACGTCAATCCCATGCATTTCTACTAACCACAAAAAATAATTATTCTTGCACAATCAAATTAAACACATAATTATTTGTGTAATTTTTAAATATCTGAAAAGAAAAAAGTCTAAATTTTATAACATTTTTAAATATATTATGTAATATATATAACATAATATTTATTTTATTTATCAATTTAAATTCATTTTGGATTTTCAAATACTTTAATAAACAAATTATGTGTTTTATTAAACACAATGTGCTTCCTTGCTTAATATCATATGTTATTTCAAGTTCAAAAAATGAACCTTGTTAAAACGATTTATAAAATGGAGGGACATCTGCGAATGTTAATTATAAATGATTTTGGAAAAGAACTCGAGGTAAGCTTTTGATAAAAATATTTCGGGTTTTCTTTATTTGACAATAACAATTTACAGTTTAATGTTATCTTTTTTCTCTGTAGGTAAAAGTTGCAATTCTCATTTAATTCTAATGCCATATCGCTTATTTTATTCCTTAAAAGGTTTTCTGCAAATCTCACTGGCAGTTTTTACTTTTAAAAAATTATTTATAAACACCTATTTTTTACAAAAATAAAGATTTTATAATCCCTAAATGACATTTTTTTTCCAAAATCGTATCGATGAGATTTGCGGAGAATCTTTTTAGGAATAAAGTAAGCTCTACATCATTAGCTGGAGGTGACTGGCCGAATAAAGATCGGGTGGTTATACTGCCGGGTGAAGGCGCACAATTCCGCAATCCGGTGTTACCGATGCCACAATCCCGGGCACATTGCCCGGGAATGTACCGGAGAAGACCGCAGTGGCAACTGCCACAGATGCGGTCTGGAGGGCCATAAGGCAGCGCAGTGTAGGGAAAAGGTGGCTCCACGCCCACCTCCTACAGCGAAGAGAAAACCGTAAAGGTTTTTCGCATGTAGTAAGCCGCGAGGCTATGCAAAGGAGGTGTAGTCTCTCGACAAAGTGCGTCTGTGACCAACGACCTTGAAGTAATGCGGAAGCGGTTTCCAGAGTCGCTGGTAGACGCGGGAGGAGGGGTTTTAGTCGGTAAAAATCCGACACTACCCAGACTGTAGCTGGGTGTCTTTTGAAGATTTCACCTCCTCATACAAAAAAAATCTAACTATCTATTTATCTATCTATCTAATATAAATCTTGCTATTCAGTTCCACCTTCTCTGTCCCCATCCCTTTTTTAAACAATTTGGTACTCCTTCTTTTTTTATCATTTTATATCGTTTATTGTATTTTTATTCCTTAATCATCCCCATCTTTCTATTAATTTTCTTTCCCTCTCCCTTTTTCCAATACTTATAGTTTACTGCAGTCCCGTCTTCTATTTCTCTATCATATAAGAACTCCCTCCTTTCTTCTTCCCATCTCGTTAATTCGATCGTCTTCCCTCTCCTCTCTTCTACCTCCATCAAGCACTTTCTCGCAAACTCCCCTCCCTTTCCCTCCATCAGCTTCGTCTCAAATTTCCATGCCCTCTTTCCCGCTCTAATACTAAAACTTATCCCTTTGCAGTTTCTTCTCTCACCATGTATCTTAGCGTCCTCTAGTCTTCTTCTAGTGTCCACCTTATATACCTTTCTTGTAAACTCTCAATATATTTCCATCCCCATATCTCTGCTCCATAACCTAATACCGACCATACCAGCGTATCAAATAATCACATTCTTCTTCAATTTTTTTTAATCTTCTTTTTCCTATTCCCTATTTCTGCTTCATTACCCCTGATGCTTTTTTATCCTTTCTCTTGTACGAGCTGTATGATCTCTGTTCGTTTGCATGATATATCCCAAATATTTAAACTCTTTTACTTCTTCTAACTTTATTACCTTCCATCTCCCTGTCCATTCTTCCTTCCCTCCCCGACCTTTTATAAACCTCATTATCTTTGTCTTTTCGACATTTACATTCAGCTTCTTCCCATCTAAGTGTTTCTCTGAGACAGTAATTAATCCCGCCATTCCTTCTTTATCCTTTGGCATCAACACTATGTCGTCTGCGTATGCCAATGTGTATATCTTTTCCTTCCCTATCCTAACTCCTCCCCAAACTTTTCTCCTCATTTCTTCTTCCAATTCTGATATTAATAAATTAAATTAAAGTGGGCTCAGAGGAGACTTGAATGCAAAATCGGAGTAAGTTAAATAGGAAAAAAAGAAGATTGACGCATTTTGCGTCAATGCCACACAGGACACAGAAAATTTTAATGCATTTTGCGTTAATGCCAACGAAGAGGTTAATCCTTCTCTTATCCCCTTTTTTACCATAACTTTTTCTATTTCGCCTCGGTCTAATGAGCCAAACGCCGTCTTTAAGTTAAAGAACATTGCTATCATTGCCCCTTTTCCCTTTTAATCCTCTTATTTACTAGATAGTTCAGAACACATATGTTTTCCATTACCCCCACTCCTTTTCTAAACCCTGTCTGATTCGGTGACTCGATTTTTTTTCAACTTCTATCTTCAATCTCTGCGACGAAACAGTTACATATACTTTATACAGTGTTGGCATCAGTGTGACACCCCTATAATCTTTAACCTCCTCTCCTTTGCCTTTCTTTACTATTGGTATAACTACTCCTTCCTTCCATAAATCTGGCCACCCCTCTCCTCTCACATACTCTATTAAACATTATCGATGCCCATTCCTCTAGCCCCCCCCCATATTTCCATACTTCATTTGTAATCTCATCTATACCAGTTTCCTTTCCATCCTTCATTATTCCTAAAATCTTAACTATTTTCCACCTTGTTATGTCTTCCTCCTCATATTTTTCTCCACCATATTTTTCTCCCTTTATAAATTTTCTCTCTACTCCTACGAAATCCAAAAAATATTTCTTCCATTCTACCATGTCATTATCTTAGTTAACTGTTTTTCTTTTTTTTCTTTCTCTATTTACTACCTTCCATACCTCTTCTTCCGTCCTATCTTTCTCCGACTCTTCCTCAAACCTTTTATTCTCTTCCTCTTTCTTTTGATAACAGAACTCAGTATACTCTTTCTTCTTCTTCTTAAATTATTCCCCATCACTTTTTTCTTTTTTCCATAACTTTATTGCTTTTTTGTCCATCTAATGTCACTATTAAAGGAAAGTGATCCGAATCAATTTAATCACCTTCCTCTAGTTTTTTAACCTTCTCTCTTACCTCATCATCCACTATCACATAATCAATTACTCTATTCCTTTCACCTCCAGAACGTGTATATATTCCTTTCTCATCTCCTTCTATATTTCCATTTAAAATATACCATCCCAACTCCTCCAAACTCTTCAACAACTTTTTCCCTCCCCATTTAGTACCTTATCTTTGGATTTTCTTCCTCTCTGTTCTCTCCATTCCCTTTTTCCTCTGTCTCCTGTTCTCGCATGGAAATCCCCACCTATTATCAGCCTAATCTCTTCTTTGTTTTCTTCAATCAATTCTTCCATCTCCTCTGCTTTTTCCTGCATATCACCGTTCACATAAAACCCCACTACCTTCCACTTCTCCCCAACCATCATTACCTCTTCTACTATAAATCCTTATTTTTGTTCTTCCCTGTATTTCTTATCTTTCCCCGCTATACATTTATTCCTTACTCCCATCACCAATCCTCCCATTGCTCTGCCCTTTTTATTCTTCCTCTTTACATTCTGCACTTGCCATTTGTAACCTCTTGGTAATCTTCCCCTTACTCTTTCCCATCCCTTTTCATCTAGCCATGTCTCCATCATTATGACTACATTCCATTGTGTCAAATTTCTCATAAACTCCCTATCCTTTCTCTCCAATTCTGCTATATTCCAGCAAAATGTCTTCCATTCTTCCCTACTTTCGTTTCTCGTCTTTTTTCTTCTTACTTTTTCTTATTTTCTTATCCCCCATTCCTTCATTTCCTAGTTTTCCTGCACCTCATTTCTTACTATCTGTTCCCTTTATTCATCCCAATCCCACCATACTCCGTCTATCTGTATACTCCCATACTTAACTCATGTTCTTCCGATATTTTCCTTAATGCATAGTGCATCTTCCTTTCTACCCATGTCAAATCATCCTCTATTCTCTCTGAGCTTCCATATAACATCCTCTTCTTTGTCATCACTTCCCTCTTATGTTCCCATTTTTTTAGTCTTACCAGTAACCATTCTCTCCCCTATTTGCTCTCCCCTTCCTACACTTTTCACTTCCTCTATCTCTACCTTCGCATCAATCCTTTTCAGTACTTCTTCCACTCCGTCATTCAGCTCCTTCACCTCTAATCTCATACTAATCAATTGATTACGGTAATTTAATATGAGATTTTGAAAGATTTCATATATTTTAGGATGTTTTAACAGATTCCAAGGAATTTTCCAGAGATTTCAAAAGATTTTAAATATTTCAGTATGTTTAAAGAGATTTCAATGAATTTTCAATTCATTTTTATAATTTAAAGGTGTTTAAAAGAATTTTAACAATTATAGCAGGGTTGTTTAAAAAACTCCAAAGTACCTTCGAAATCTTAAAAAGATGTCAGGGTGCTTCAAAAGATTTTGAAGGTTTCGAAATATTTTAAAAGGTTCCAAGGAATTTTCAATTGATTACAGTAATTTAATATGAGATTTTAAAGGATTTGATACATCTTAGGATGTTTTAAAATATTCCAAAGAATTATCTATTGATTTCAATAATTTCGTATGATATTTTAAAGGATTTGAAATGATTTAGGGTATTTTTAAAATTGCAAGGAATTTTCAAGAGCTTTGCAAAATTTCAAAAGATTTTAAAGGATTAAAAATATTTTAGGATGTTTTAAAACATTCCAAGGAATTTCCAATTAATTTCAATTATTTAAAGAAATTTCACAGAATGTTAACTATTATTTTTACAGTTTTCAGGTTGAAAGTGGAACTGCTTTGTTAAATGTAGTTTTTTTTTGTTTAATTGATGATTTATCAATTTACTTGCAAAACTTTGTTTTCTGAAAATTTAACTATTTTGTAGAAATTTATTTTTGTTTTAAAATTAAATGGTTTTAACAACAAGAAAATTAATCTTTTTTTTTCGAAAATTTAACTATTATTAAACATTAATTTTTGTATAGAAAATTAGACTTGGTGGAAAATAAATTTATATTAAATAAATATTATTATATACACGCATTATATACACCTGGGAAACACAATCTCAAAATCGACTCATGCATGGAATTAAGAATAACGCAAAACATCAAAGCAGCCAATTTCTTAAATTTCTTTCTAATGGAGATCGAGATATAAAGTGAAGACCACCAAAGTCTTTTGAAGCTTTCAGATCGCCAATCATCGTGCGGTAGGTATGGTGGGGGTAAATTTTAGGCTCGACCTGGCACCTCTGGCATGATACTCTCTGCACCTACCGCTGGGAACTCGTTGACATAAAATGCGGTCGCAGTATACTGAGGTGGAAATTACACAGTCCTGGAACGCGAAAATAAAACTCTCTGTACCTAAATTAAGCCCTGATATTAGGGTGTGCCAAAAAAGAAAAATTCCTAAGCGTAATAGGGCCCTACTCATTTTTTTAACAACAATTATATAGTTCGACTCGCGTTTTAATTTTTTGCTATAAATTTTCCGACCGTTCGAAGTTGAGAACCCGAGCAATTCTGGGTACCCTGAGAGTGCAACGGTCCTTTTTATGAAAAATGCAAATAGTCCATGGTGGGCGGACACCTGATATGACGTTTTAACCCTACCATTATAAAATTTAGCATAACATTTGCCTAGGTTGAAGCTATTTTAATCAACAAATGAAAAAATATTTAGCTTAAAAGTCAACGATTTTTTACCCTCTAATTTTTCAAAATCTGTCAAGATTCCAAAATGACCATGAATAGTAAATGATTCTAATAAGACGTAATTTTTTTTTTGGAATTTTATTTTATTTAAAAACCCTTGATGCCTAATATTATGAACAATCAAAATTTTAACAAGTCAGGTTTTAGACTGTTACTCAAACTTTTTACAGTATATACCTGGCGTTATTCTTCAATGCAGGATTTCACCGTAACCACTCGTGGCCTTAGTACAGTCGAGAAAGTTCTCAACTACTCTTTGATGCTATAAATTGTGAATATTTTTTTTGTTAATCAATAAGTTTGTTTAACTAAATATTTATTAATCAAGTTTATATTTTCAAATCTTATTCTTAAATCCATCAAGAATATGTGGTGACAAGTTTAAAATTTTCGCAAAATTCATGATTTTTGTTCGTTTTAATCAAAAATAACTTTTTTAAAAAGTCAGTTTTATCAATAAAATTTGAAGTTTTTAAAGATATTATATAAGAAAATCCTTTTTCAGTCTATGATGAAACGATTTCCTGTTAAAACAACGAAAACTCCATAAGAACTAACAATGCAAGTCGCACAATCTAATTGTTGTTAAACAAATTTAAAAAAAATGAGTAGGCTTGTATTACGCTTAAGAATATTTTCACTCGTAGGTCAGTATTAAATTTTAAAATTCGCTTTTTTTGACACACACGCTAATATATACATATTTTGATTCGAACGGCCCTTCGTTCTAATGTGAAAACTGAACGTCGAAACGTGTTGGTTCTTGCGTCGAAAACTCCATACTGCATGTGCCTCAGATTTAATCGGTGATTTAATTTTTGTCAGAATGATAGCTTTCCTATATTGTGGCTGTAGAGTGGATACGTCTTGTGAGGAGTCGATGACACTGCCGCGGCGCCTTTTCGCATTTACTCGTCCTTACCTTCTTTTTGAGAGAAGACGCTTTGGTACTTAGAGTTTAGAATTTGTACTTAAAATTTGCTTTTGTCAAAAGTTAATCAACTTTAACTAAAGTACGTATATTTGCGAGTGATTATTTTTGCCGTTCACTCAACCCCTGCTTCCACAACGTAATGGAGTGCTCATAGGTTATGGGCCTAAACCGCGTGGAAGATTTGGGTATTTGCTTCTTCATCGAGACAAGAAAGAAAAGAAGGATCTAGCGAGATTAAAAGGAATAGAGGAATACACGTTTGAGTATAAAACGTTCAAATAGAGTAGATAATAAAGAGATTATACATTGAATTTTAGAGAAAAAGAGATCAAAATTGACTAATTAGAAGGGGTGAATTATAAACAGAAGAGAGTTGGCCGCCATGATTCAGCATTCTACGCTTACAGGATCAAACCTGCGTGACTTGAAAAGAATAGATATAGATATACAGTCACAGCTGACTGCGTGGCGAGTTCAGAGAAAAAGACCCGCGCTTGCTATTGGAGGTTGTTGTTGTCGCGTCTCTCTCTCTCTCTCTTTCCGAGAAGAACTTTGGCAGAAATTGAATTCCTAGAATTTGATATGCAATAAAATACATTTTTTTCTACGAAAATAGCGATAATTAAGAAGTTACAGTGAAACTCTTCTATAGCGTCGATTTGGGGGCTGACGGTAGGTGGAAACTGCATCATTATATCCCGCTCCGCTTTTGTTTGTTCATGTCTGAGTGCTCGCCTGAGTGAATATCGCATACTTCGCGCAGCTCCTGTTACACCTACCTGCGGTGCGGCGTCCATTCTCGAAAGGGCTATAGAATAGAGGGCTATTAAGGGTTTCACTGTATTTTCTAGCAAAAGTTAATCGAAATTTTAAACTTTCGTTTATATGTTTAGAATGATAGCTATAATAAATTAGAGTAAACATAAGAATAAATAAAATTTTAATTTTTTAAATAGAAGTGTATAAAAATACAGTAAATAGATGCGTGCGCAAATATTCTATTTTTTTATTAAAAATTACTAAAAACAAAATGATGTCGAGTTTATAGTGAAATATGAGGGGCAGAATGTAGCTTTTTGCTTGACGACAGTTGTGTTTTCGAGCGCGTTGCTATGTATTTTGCTCGTTCACGATCTGCTCTCATCGGCAGTTTCGAGTGCAGTGTATTGTTACGAAGTGGGAGAGTGTGCGTGTAGCATGTACGGCGCATGAAAGGGAAACGGGTGATTTCAAATCTCTTTCGACTTGCGGTTTACAAACAAAAGAGACCTCACCTCGGTCTTGAGGCCCACTAAAGATAAATTAAATAAATTGCAAAATAGCGGTAATGTGTATGACTTTTGTTGCAAAAGTCAAAATTGCAAAGCGGTTTATATAGGTCAAACTAAACGTTCGTTAGGGGTAAGGGTTAAAGAACACAAGAAAGATGTAAATAAGCGGCCTAATAAACAGACAATGGTCACTAAGCATGATTTGGATTTAGCGAAAATTCTTGCGAATGAATGTCACTACCGCAAACGTCTGTTGTTGGAAATGTGTCATATTGCTGGTAACGACAATAGGGTCATTTAAGAACCGACTTGGAAAAACTTTCAAAAATATACTACCCTGCTGTAAAGCGGAACAAAGTTTGAGAACACGTGGTCACTACGGTCGTGGCCCCCAAAAGGGAACCGGCGATCGGCCCTCTCAATTTTCCAGTAATATTTTTTCCATAGTCCTTCTAAAAATAAAAGCATCTTTCTTTTAAATCCTGTAAGTCGTAAACCTGGAGGACCTCTGTGAATGCTTTTTCAGTTTTCTGCGTGACTTGAAACAGAGCGGATGTCTCTATTTTTCTATGCAGAAAACTAATCTTTTATATTAAGAGAAATTTATTTTATAAATTTCAATCGGTTGCCTTTTCAGTTTCTTATCCATTCACTTCATCTGAAACTTTAAGTGTGTGTCTCTATGCAACGTGTTTGCCTTTTTTGTGTTTGTGTGAGAGAGAGGGGGAGATCGACAAGGAGAGAAAGGCGGATAGAAAAAGACGGAGAGAGAGGAGCTGCACTACATAGCAATACTAAGTTTATGCATGAAAAACTATTTTCTCACCAAATATTAAATAACCTTCTATAAATAACCAACTGAGATCGATAAGAAACGATAGAACTAATTTCTCAATCATTCCGAATCGTGTTTCTTAATTGTCCCAAAACGATTGACAATGATTGAGCATTCTGCATTTCCAATTGCTTCCAATCGGGTACTTGGAATTTGCCACGTGATGGCAGCACTTTCGCCTGGCGGGAATTATTTCAAGACCGTTATATGTATTTGATAAAAGGTTACAGGTCTTAAAATCGGATGAGATTAAATATCGATTGCAAGCAATATGTTGACACCAAACATTTTTATCACCACTTCTCAAGATGGCTGCCAAATTCGATTGTGAGTACCGAATGCAATCGGACCGAAATTCTAAAGTGTGCTGGCATGCGCGCCAGCTACTTCACATACCAACATTGTACTTCAGGCGAAGAATAATGTCAATTCAGGCTTTCAAGATAAATAAATATTTTTTTTTATATTCGTGCTGTTTTTTCTTCATACTTCCCCATTTTGTGCGGATTTTCCAAGGGTGCTCAGAACCGAACCCTTTCTTTTACAATTAATAATTTTAAACCTTGAAAATCCAATCATTTTATGATCAGGCACTGCAAGCCGAATATTCAAAATTGAATATTTTAAGTATCTAAAACTAGAAATTTTCAAGAATTGTAAATCAAGATTAATGCGTAGAACAAAGAAATTTCAGCAATATGAATATAAAAAGAGTAAATAAACGTTTGGCAATAATACACCCGCTAAATCAAACTGCCTATGCTTGATAATCATACTACATCACTGTCACATCGTTAAACGGTATGATTTTTACATGTTGTTAACCAATATACTTTTGATTTTTCATTCGGTATACCGCCTGAACACATATTATATGCTTTTGTACATACAATTTTTGTTAAAATATTTAAAATTTAATTTGTAACCTATAATCACATCCGCTTAATTATGTTACAAACGAAAAATGCAGAGGGCGTATTGCAGGCAAGTACATTTAGTCAATTCAATCCGATTAAGAACAATTGACACAATTAGCAACCATTTAAACCGATTCAATGTTTTATTACTCTCAATCGTTATTGATCCGTGTCCAGTCGATTATTTTTAGGAGGGTATCGAAGTTTGATTTTAATTTTATTTATTATATATATAAATTTGTTTAAATTTGCTATCTGGCACTGAGGAGGACCCCTATCTGTGGTCAAAACGTTTGACAATTTAACCTTTCTTAAGAAATGCACGTTTAATAATTAAGTATATTCATAAGACCCTAATACCAATGAAAAATTTCTTCAAACAAAATTTAATAAGTGGATCAATTAAAGCCGACATCTTTCAGAAAATCAGTAAAGATTTCGTTGAACAATCATATAAAAACCCCAAAATAATTTAAAAATTTACAGATTTTGAATTAGACGAACGAACATTAAACAGAAAAGTATTAGACTTAGAATAAACTATCGGTGTAGGTGAACTTCAAAATATCAAAATAATGAAATTGAACCATGAAAATAAAGTTATGAATATAATTGATGAAGGAATGCTGTAGCATATACGATTAGGTCATCCTAGTTTAAATTATTTGAAAGAATTGAAAAAATCAAATTTACTATTAAATAAAGTTAAAATTCGAGGATAATATCGAACAATGGCCAATTGACCCCTACATACTATATATGTAGACACTATGAAGCAATTCAAAATACCCTCGTTCCCTGTTGATAATAAACACATGATAGTATTCTTAGACAATTTTTCGAGATATGCTAAGATATATTCAATTAAGAATGAAAACGAAGAAGCTAATTGTTTAGAGAAATATTTAATAAATACTAGGAACCTTTTCGATTACCAAAAGGATGTTGATCTTGGTAGCAAAAACAGCTGTGAATATGTACAATCATACACCATACAAAACACTTAAATTTGACACACTTTTAAATAAATGAAACCCTAAAGTTTAAACACATTTGGAAAAGATTAAACGTTTTGGATATATTGCTTATGTTAGATTACCCCTTACAGATTTTAAGTTTCCGGAAAAAACAATTAGAACAATTTTAGCTGGTTACCCTAAATAGCAGTCGTGTGACTAGGGATGCTGGGCATCTACATTTGCGTTCTGTACATAATTGTCACATAATATCAAGTCGCCAATTTATTATCTCCTTCAAACATATCCAGGTATATCAGTCACCTGGGTTTTCGACAGACCCAATGCTCTGAGGTATGAAATTCTAGCATCCGCAAAAAAATAACCTTGTCGGAAAATTGGTCTGAATTTGATTAGTAGTAGAATATGTACATTTTGGACACCTACATTAGTGAAACCTATATAAATTCGACCTTATCCAGGTAGATCGGTCACATGATTTTTTTATCAACTCAATGTTGTAAGAAATCAAGGTTTAGTATCCTCATAAAACTACCCTTATCGCAAAATTCGCCTGAATTTGATTAGTTGTACACTATGTATATTTCTGAACAACTGCATTAGGGAAACACATACAAGTTCAATGTTAACCAGGTAACCCTTATCGCGAAGTTAATTTTAATTTTATTGTTATTATATGACAATTGTGTACAGAACGGGATGCATTTTTTCGAATGTGATTTGGGAAAATGGTTCTCATAGATAAAAGATCAAAGATAAAACACAGATAAAATCCAAAATGTATTTTAAAACATACATGTAGATCCCCAGCATCCCTGTTCACAAACGTGGTTTTTAGGATTTTAAAACGATTTCACCTTATCTTTAAAAATAGTTTTAATAACTATATGAAAAAATTAACACACCTAGACTCGAAAATAACTTTGATGAGAAATAATTATGATTAAAAATACCATGTTACTATTTTATAAGTAAGTTCCATCTATATAGATATCGACTTTGTTCAATACGTGTTTTCATTACAGGGCGTTTCTTTTTTATAGAAGGGTTAATTTTACAAAAGTGATTCATAGCCCATTGTAAAGCCGCTGAGTTTTCTCACCTGCCTAATTAACTAAAGGATATGTATCCAAACTGTAAATAAAGAAATAACTACAAATAAAAAACTAAGAATCGAATTATATTTTTAAAGAGTGTACATTGAAAAAATATTGATATTAGGAAGTGTTTCTAAAATAATATGAAAACATATAAATTTCTATTTTCCATGACATTTCCCTGACTTCCCTGGCATGTGACCACCCTGAGAGTGTATAATATTTATTGCAGGAATTTTAATTTTCTATCCATATCTGAAACATTCAGCCGATAAAGGCGTTTTAAATTTTTAAAGAAAACACATCAAATTTTTTTAAACAGGATTCTTTAGTAGCAAAAATGGCGCGCTACGCGCGATTACAACATGTTCCTTATTTTAGTTGCCCAATTACCAAATTAAAATGTAAGCTTAAATTTAAAGTACAATGAAATATAATAAATCAGCCTGAATGCAATTTTAATATTATTCGACTATTTAATTTATATTATTTATTATGTTTACAGTAACTCATCACGAAATTTGGAATATCCTGAAGATTTGCAATAAAAGATTCTTCAGTGTTGAATGTGTATATTAATCATTAAATTTTGCTGATTTATAAGATCAAAAGTGAAAAACTTTTAATTCTAAATGTACAAATCGAACAAATTGTAAATGTAAGTCATTAAAGTTACATAATTTTTTATCCTGAAACTTGAACCATGATTAATTTTTAATTGTAGATTTTTAAAATTAAAAACTCTTTAATTTTAAAGATTTAAGATTTCTACAATTTTGAAGAGTTGCAATTGAAAATTGTTGTTTTATCAATCTCGAATTCCAAATTATTTAATTTTCAATATGTTTATTTAAAAGGTATATAATTTAAAATGTTTTTTTATTGTTTAATTTTGAGTATTTAAGGTTCCTCAATTTTCACCAGTTTTAAGATTTACAATCGAAGGATCCTTAATATTAAACGTTTATAGTTCTTAAAAATGTGATTTGAAATTTTTTTTTGAAATATCTAGTTCAATTTCGAAAATTCACTATTAATCCAGTCGCCACTAACACTTCTGTATGCACTAATAGGTCCCCGAAGTTGCTATTTTACAAAAGGTCTAAATAAAGCCCCTGTTTACGAATATCTTGGGTAGGTTTTCTAAATCTGGATTATTTTTTGTTTAAACAATTTCATTATTTATTCCCAAAAAATGGTAAAATCGTTTTTAGCCTTGCTGAGCAAAAATAGAACCTTTTTGCGTCTTGCAATTTTTTCATACAACGAACCATATGCAATGTACAGCGTTGTAAACAAATAATTTTTTTAAATTGTAATATTGGCACAGTGTGACTGCAGAATCTATTGCTAAGAAAATTTGAAAAGTTGTATACTTTCTATATCGAAGATAAATCTCTTGGGAGGATAAAGAAATCTCCCGATCGAATAAAAATTTTTCTCCTTAAATTGTTGTTAAAAACTTGCTATTTTGAAGAGGAAATCATTTAGACTCTTCATTTATTAATAAACAATTATTGGGATCAACCAGTGTCATAATATTACTTGAAGTTGTTGCGAAACTTTTATCTAGCATTAAAAACATAATTTTTGTTCATAATTTCTTTTACAAAATTGTTTATAACAATTGATATAAATAATGCCCCTCAATAATCAGAATTGACGTACATTTTCTTTTTATTAATCCCGAACACATGATTAAACTTTTCACTCTCGTGATATTTTCTCGTATGACGAGTCCTTATTTATTCACGTCCTGATAAACAATGTATTTTTTATAATAATACGCTCCCCTAAAAGCCAAAATTTTCAAGTTATTAGCGATTAACCTTTTTTATATCCTTAATTTTACTGTAAACAATATAATTATCTTAGGTAGCATTTTCGATACCTGTCCCTTATTATTTATAACTATTGTCACTAAAAAAACGCTCAATTAGGAAAATTGATTTTTTCTTAATTTTCTATGAATCTATGGCACAAACTAAAAAAATCACTTTCGTTATATTTTCTCATACGAGCCAAGATTTATTTACGGCCTTATACGAGGTGTGTTCAAAAAATAAGGTGACTTTATGGTTTTATCAAAAAATATTCACTTATTCCTCAATATTTATATTGTGCCCTTCAAAGTAATCCCCCTCAGATATAATACACTTGTGCCAACGCTTTTTCCAATCATCGAAGCACTTTTGATAATCATTTTGTTGTATAGCCTTCAGTTCTTTCAGCGATGCAGTTTTTATCTCCTCAATCGTTGAAAATCGATGTCCTTTCATGGGTCTCTTCACTTTTGGGAAAAGAAAAAAGTCACTGGGGGCCAAATCCGGTGAATATCATTATTGACTTCATTCAACATCTCCTGAGCGATGGATCTTTTGATCAAAATTAAGCAGTTTTGGAACAAATTTCGCTGACACACGTCTCATGCCCAAAACGTCCGAAAAGATAGCATGGCATGAGCCAACCGACATGCCAACATCTTCAGCAACTTCTCTGATGGTAATTCGGCGATTTTCAACACCATTTCTTTCACTGCTTGGACGTTTTCATCTGTTGTTGACGTGCTGAGACGTCCAGGGCGAGGTTCGTCTTCGACATCCTCTCGACCTTCTTGGTACAGCTTGTACCACTTATACATATTTTTCTTACTCAGAGTAGACTCACCGTATGCAACTGTCAACATTTCAAGAGTTTTAGAGCACTGGATTCCATTTTTCACATAAAATTTAATGCAAACTCTCTGCTCCATTTTTTTCGAAAGAAGAAAATCGCCGAGCAAACCAAACCCTTCTAACCTTTTACGCCTCTGCCAGAAAAACAACACGAGCTATATAGTCAAAACTGTGAACATATGATCGTGACGAGTTTACCAACACAACAAAACAAAACATTTAAAATTTGAATTTATGTAGCCCGCGAAAATTGAAGTCACATTACTTTTTGAATACACCTCGTATACAATGTATTTTTTATAAACATACGCTTCCCTAAAAGCCACAATCGCTAATAACTTGAAAATTATACATGTTGTGCCATAGATTTCGAAAACCTACCTCAGATATTCGTAACCAGGAGCCTTTCTTTGACCTTTTGACCTTTTGCCTGCTTGTAGCATCGGTTTATAGGCATAATAACTTTTGAAAGACATGTAACATTATTTTTTATTAATTCTTAGAGATTTAAAGAACATGGGTTAATGTAATTAATTAAATTACATTTGTCAAAACTCATGGATATAAGGACGACTTTCTTTGAATGTTGAATTAATTTTACTCTTTTTAAACGAATGTGAATGTGTCAAATTCTCCTCTCATGGATTTTTCTCATAAGAATTTGGATTCTTTGGCAGTTTACTATATCCTACTCAGGAAGTTGGCAACAAGTCTGCTAGTCGGTACCAATCCTGGAAAAATGATGAGCCTGAAACGCTAAGCTCTGTTATGGATTACTAGAAGGAACGAAACTTTATCCACGACCTGTGGTTTCCAATCAACATTCAATTTAAACACCCTTTTAAGTAATATCAACCTTTTTATTTTAAAATAATTTGCGAATTAAAAATTCCTTTGAAATAAAGTTTTCCCTAAATCCAGTGTTAGGGCAAATAGGGGTTATGTCACCTGAAAATTCAAAAAAATAAAAATGATGAAAAATCCCTGTTCGACAACTTGATTCTCAGTCAAATAAGACTTAGGTTAAATCGAATTTAAGGGATATTCATACGCCTCCGTTTTTCGAAGTCATGGAGAACGATGCCAGGCCTCGATTGTGCGACAAAGATGGTAATAAAGCACTCTTAGGGCCGCATTATGTCTGTAGAGATACGTAGTTTCCGTGTAGGCACGACACGCTCTGCACCTATGACCGGGACCTTCTTGACATCAAATACGGTCGCAGTATACTAAGGGGGAAATTACAACATCCTAGCACGCGAAAATGAAACCCTCTGTACCTGAATTAAGCCCTGATAATTTGAGAAAAGCAAAAGTTTGCTCTTTTGACAAGAACTGTTTATCTACATTTCTGTAAAAATTTCCGTGCAATTTCTTGTCAAGTAGCACCTGGCGGATTTTTTTAACCTCGGCCGTATTTACTTCGGCTTTTAGAAAAAAGCATCTAGATGAAGTAATGAGCTTGACTCACTTCTAATTTAAAAATTCAGGCCAAGGTCTCGGCCGCCTGCTCCGCGGCTTTGTAAAGGAACGCTCCTTTGCCAAACATCTCGTGGTAGTTCGAACAATTCGATCATGTAGACAATGGATGTTTAGAAGTCCGCGTCCGCCTTGGCGGCGTGAAATATATAATTGCGGAACAGACAAATTGTAATGGGGTATTTTGAAAATTCAAAACGGCGAATCCAATATGACGCCTTAAAGATATGTTTATTTCGGTACATTCCTCAAAAACGGTAGAAAAAATGTTTAACCTTTTCGAATATCCTTCCAAAATACATGTATCATCATTTTTGGAATCCCTAACGAACCTCAGATAAGCAATTTGAAATTCAAAATGACAGCCGTTTGCTCTTGATTTTAGAAAAAATTATATATATATCGGGTGGACGAATCAACTCAAGGATGACTTGTTAAATACCCAGAGCTTGAGCACGTTTGACTTCAGTCTTTGCGAAATCAATCCATCTACCTCCTGAGAAATGATCGCAATTTTAGCACAAGAATCTTCATTAATATCCAGATTCCTCCTCTTAAGCACCTAGACCTGGCAGACATAGATACCTCAGTTTGTGAAGTTAACTCGGAAGAGTACGGCCTCTAAAAGGCTTAAAGCGGCGCCGGGTCAAAAGACCAAAAGACCATTGCATTAACTAAACAAGAATATTGAATGGACAAGGCAGAATGCGTCCCGTGATCTGTGTGTGATTGACTAGATAACAACTGGTAATCCGTTTACGGAAAGAGTTCGAAAGTTCGACAAAGACCTGAGGAACACATCAACATCTGGCCAGGATCTTCGCCTCATATTTGAAGTCGGACACGCTCATTTCGCAGTAGCTGGTATTATGCCGAAATATACTCCAACGGAAAAAGCAACTTCTCCAACCCAGAGAATTACACGTTAATAACCTACTAGAATACGTTGCATAAGATCTTTATAGCTGTCCTAAACGATAGGATTTTTCTAAGAATTGAGTCTTTGTGGAGCGAGATGTGCGAACGTGGCTCGAAAAACATGGATCAGGATGCCGAGCAGCAGCAGCCCACCAGCGTGCCCTCTCAAAGGCCTGGATTTACTACCAGAAAGCTTTAGATCCAACCTCTCATACACTTATCATCTGTTTGTTGGAAAGCTTGAAGTTTCATCTACACATTCATCTACGCTGCGGCGAAACTAAACACCGCGAGAAAAAGTTCACTCATGAATTTTATATGGGTGACTTGAAGATCTTTGCTTGTAGTTCAAAGCAAATTCAGAATGGTTTAAATATCCGCAAGAGTTACACAGAAGATATTAGTAGAACTTTGTATTTGTTACGAGGTAGAACCAGGGAGGGAAATCAGGAGTTGGTGTGCCGAGATAAGGGTTAACACACCATTTAACGAGCGAGTTTCATTCTGTGACATATTATATAAGTGAGCCAAGAACAATGTGACGGGAGGACGGATTACAGGCGTTTTAGGGAACCCTCAACTTGTGAATATAAGTGTTACTAAACACCTTGACACTGGAGAGATCTATCTGGGCGAGCCTCGAAGCCGTATTCAGCACGTCACATCAGTAAAAAGGTCTTTTCCAAGCAGATAAAAGCGCCTTCTTCGGCGTATTTTGCCTTTAAATCTGTCGGCGTTGAAAAAGGTATTTGCAGAAGAGCTTTATTATGAATTCTTCCGTTCCGCGATCATACATCCCATGCCATTAAGGGGAGCGCGGATTTCTGAATCCTTAAAGTTTTCATAACCGAATTGAAGCCTGAATTTTAAAATCGCAAATAAGGAAAATTCGCGCAGTGCCACCCACAATAGTCCTCTCTCGGATGGGGGCCATGGCTCGATTGGTAGCAGCAATAAAACCGAACCGATGTGACGACTTCAGACAAACGAGAGAATATTGTTTTAAATGGTGGGACCAACTCTGGAGGGACATCCTTACCTGTTGACCAGAAACCTCACCGTCGTGAAGAGGACACATGTTGAAGTTTCAAGAACGTTGGGTCAATACACACCCGAAATATGCTCATACAACGCCTCACTATGACGTTGAAAGGAATTTAAAGCTGTTGATCAGCAAGAAAAAGAGCAACACACTCCAGCATAGTCCAGGTTGGACAAATTAGCTGAAGTTAATACCAATCACCTCGATTTGCTTCCCGAATATGTTAATCTCTGGAATCTGAACTGTGCAGTTTACGAGAAGGCGATTTCTCTGCTTAACTACAATAGAAGTAATGATACTTCAATAGCCTGATTAAGCCTCACGAGCGTATTGTACAGATTGAGTTTAAAATTAAAATGGCGACATAGCTAGCATCAAATGATCTTGTAACGGCGGTAAACAAGTACTCTAAAGCAATTGGCATGAGCTTTAGACTGAAAAAGTGTTCCTGTGTCCATCTATACAAAGGAAGATTAGAAAATACATCATCGCGTGAAGATCAGGATCTTCAACTCATAGGTGGAAATACCATTCAATATCTTGGTAATGGAGAAATATATGCATACCTTGGAATAACACATGCAGAAACCCAAGATGTGTGAGTATTAAAAACGACCAATGAAAAAGGTCCACGCATTAAGCCAGCTTGCTTCATCTCTAATTCATTCTCTAATGCGACTCGTAATTCATCATGAAGTCGACAATGCTAATACGCTTATATGCCATGCAACAGATAGGGCCACAGAGGAGCTTGATCTCCCAATTAATTCCAGCGACACTAAATATGGCCTAGCACCACTAACACTTCTGGTGCTGAAAAGTCGTGTACAGGAAACAAATAATTCACTTCTACTAAGAGAACATGCTGACAAGCCCCTTCATGGTAAATACTACGGCATTATACATAGAGAAGAGCTATCGATAGGTCTGTTCAACATGTTTCTCCAATATGCTATATTTATATCGGAGACTAAAGGGATTTCTTTTTGCCTGTCAAGATGGCGTTATAGACACCTTATTTTACCGCAAGCGCATAATGAATGTACCTGTAGGTGATATCAACTGCCGAGCGTTCATGCAAGAGGCAGAAAAACTTAGACATATTATCATTGGGTGCTCAAACCATGCATGCTACGGGTACATAGAGAGAGAGACAATGTGGCTCTAAGTGTTATATTACCATCATAGGCACTACTATAGAGTTGATCTAATGCCCGTCTTACCATAGACCCAGGGGGAACTAAAATCCATTATGGAGAATGATCAGTGCTTATTCTCTACCACTCAGCGTATCAATTCTACAAAGCCTGATTTTGTCCTCCAAGATCTGAAAACCAAGATAATTTGATTGAATTGTAGGCACCAGCCGATGATAATATCACGGCACAGGGGGGAAAAAAATCTGTGAAATCTCAAACTGTTCTTTTCAAGCTAAGCGGACTGTACCAAGGCAAAAAGGCCATCCCGTGGTTCTCATAATCGGCTGCCTTGGAGGTATTAAAGCTGTGATCACTTCATCTTGTTCGTCGACATTGTTCCTACTAACATTGTACAAAGGTTGGTAGCTGAAAAAAGTATCCAAAGGTGAAACCTTCATCTCTAACTGTGCCATCCGTCGAGTAAGGTCATCCGCGGCTAGCGTCGGGATTGGTTGCTTGAAGGAACCATGATCGTAGCTGCTGAAACCTACAACTTCTCACATAATGAAAAATAATAATAATAAGATCTAAGAAAGCATGATGTTAGCTCTAAGAAAGCATCCAGAGGTGACTGTTCCTATTATGATTTCGGCTGAAGGCCATGTGCACGCAAGCTGCACTGAACATCTTGCACATTTAGGAGTCATTAGGGTACATACAGCAACTCAGAAGGTGGTTTTATTAAACGCTTGTCGCATTGTAGGAAACGTGCAGGACCATCAGAAAGCAAGCGACTAAAAAACTGTGGAGCGGCAGATGGTAGCGTTAAGAAAGCATCCAGAGCTGACTGTTGTCACCTCCAATGCTCGCGGCCGCTGTATATAAATAACAGCGGTAAAAGACGAACTCCAAACTACACTATGCTCCTAATTTAGTACCAACAGCATCATCACAAAAGATTTTAAACATTTTATTAAATTAACTTATAACCAGCCCCCTGCATCGACATTAGTTCCCTACTACGACGTGAAGCGTAGAGTGCAGATGGCGCTTAGAGTCTTTCCTGCCTATGTTTATATGGCAAGAATAGGAAAGATTATAGTGAAAAATTAATTTGATCGATGATTTTCGCACTGACAATCGGTTTTCTGTGTTACAAATCGAAGTGTAAAAATTAAGAAATATAATTAATAATAAATTTGGCAATAAAATAAGTAAAATGGTGTGGAACGCGGTGTATCGCCCTTGGATGTAAGTCAGGTTATGACAACTGCTCCGAAAAATTTCATTTCTTTTTCATGCCAAAAGGTCAAGAAAATCTAAAAGCCTAGAAACAAGCCATCCCAAGGGGAAATTTTGTAGTAAAAAACAGATATGGCGTGTGCGAGAGACATTTGTGTAAAGAAGATATTGTGTGCAAGCGAAAAACGTTTGCAACGGATTAAGTCACTGTTCTGGGAGTGGCAAGTATAAATATAAAGTATTTATATTTAAAATGATTGTTTAATTATAAGGTAATAATAATAATATTTCTGTTTATATAATAATTGACAGTTTATTTTTACATATTTTTGTTTGAACTGTTTTTGGGATATAAAATATAAGTGATACAGCACGTCAGTGCCGGTTGAAACGATTTATCAATTAAAATAATAATTTAATTTAAACAAATAAATCAAGAAGTTATCATGTATACCTTTTATCCTAAACTGTAACGAAATCTTTATTTAATCAATTCTTTTGTAGAAATATAAAAAATGAATTAAACACTGTATTTTAATTAAAAATATCGAAAATTTTCTCTTAAACTGTAATAATATCGTAATTATTAAAAAAAAATTAATTTATCTGCTATATCATCAGAGATTGTACCTTACCGACAGTAGATCAACCCTCCAAACCATGAAGGCAGAAAATCTACACAATATCGATCAAGTTAAGAATCTTCAATAACAGAAAATTTTTAACGTCTTTAATAAGACTATCGTAGTTAAAAAAATTGCATAAATATTAAAAGTGAGATAAGAACTATGTATTTTAATAAAAAATGTTGACTAGGCCTACTTTTTTACACTAACAAATCGAACTCTGACAAAAAAGTCTTATATAGGTTTTCTTTATAATTTTTCTCATAGAATCGATTGCTGCAGTCGTTTTTCAAAGTAAGAATTTTTAAGTAATTTGTTTAAAAAATCTATTATAAACAATTTCCAATGACAAAAGAAAAAATACTTATATTTTATTTTTTGATTATGCAAAGGATGGCGTAGTTAGTTTGTTGCTACCCCATCCAGTTTTTGTGTGGGCCTTAATGGGTTAATAAAAAATATCGAACATTTTATCTTAAACTGGAACGATACCTCTATTAAAAAAATATTTCAAATCGTTATTGTTATTAGCCTACTGGAAATCTAGACGATTCCTAGATAAAATTTCTAGGCATTCATCATCTAGAATGGAACACTTTTTAGATGCTACTAGGTGGATGCTAGACTCAAAAGGGTCACAGATTAAGCTTACAAACCGACGCTAGATGAACTCTAGAAGAATCCTAGACAAGGCGACCGCCATAAAATTGCCCTAGACTATCTATTACTGTTTCCGAGATGATTGTTAAAAATAACAGTACGCAAGGTTCTCCTCAGGTCCCAGTGGAACGGTCCTGGAAAATTCCCAAGCGGCAGACATTTTACGCGTTTCGGAAATGTTCCACGCTTTTAGGAAACACATTTGGAATGCTTGAATAAAGCTTTATTAAAAAGATCTATTTTAGATCGCAGTATTTGAATGCTTCTTCATGTTCTGAATTTTCTACTTAATTAAGTAGAATTAAAGATTAAGTTTCTCAAAGCTCTGTGTAGGCTTTGAGGTACACATTCTCATCCAGCCACTCGCGCTGTGAGCTCAATTTTCGACAGACATTTGTAAACAGTTTTTGTTCAATCTTTTTTTTCGAAATTTTGGTCGTGCTTCCACACATTTTTTACTCTAATTACTTTTTTCTCAATGCTATTTTTCACGAATAAACAAAAAGTACACGTCCAATCAAAAAGTGATTGTTAACGAATTTGTAGATCTTTTTTGGGACCACAATTTTTTTAATTCATCTTTCTTTGTATTCTGCATATTTTGACCGCCAACTGGAATTTTTTATTTTTTTTTATTATTTTTTCGTTCAATCAAAATTAACATTTTCGACTTTCCAAGAAAATTCAAAAATTTGTTTTGAATTTTTATCCAAAATGGCTGGTTAACGAACTCGCCCTTTCTTTTAGGACCTACAAAATGTGTGGCAAAGATCGATTTGATCCGTTTATTTTTTCGAGTTATAGTGTTTACGGACCGCGGCCGGACAGACAGACACCATCGTAAAAATTTGATTCTCGGATTCAGGAGGTCTCGAAACGTAGAGATCCGTTGAAAAACAGTGGTGTCAAATTTCCGACAATTCTAATACTTTCTCAATCATAAAGGTTGAGAATGTAAAAATAAAAAAAGACCCAAATCTTTCAGGCAATCTGTAAAAACGAAATCATTCAAATAGACTTATAATTCAATTAAATTTGCATGACCCTACCTGACATTTTCGCCTGAGATTTCCTTTCGGTAGGACAAAAATATTTAAAAATTAAAATAATCAGCTTGATCGACTTCGAAATCGTTATCGGAATTTGGGACCGGATCCGCAGCTGGATCCGAGGCCAGTTCCTACCAGTATTCTAATAGGAATTTTTAAATTCATATAAAATTTTCAATTACGATGAAAATTACAAAAGTTATATACTTTTGAAAATGTTCATAATAGAAAAAAATATTTTTCTAAAAGATGAGGAAATTTCGTTTAAATTCATTACTAGATATCAAATGTATTAAAAAACTATGTAAGACAAAAGTTCAAAAAGTTATATGCTTTTCAACATTTTGAAAATTTTCAAAAAAAAGGAAATTTTTTTTAATAGGTTAAGAAATATCAATCGAAATTTCTACTAGATATAAAATATATATTTTTCGAAACTATTATCATGAAATTTCTTTATTTGACAAAAGTTCCAAAAGTTGAGAAGTTTTCAAAAATATGCAATTTTGGTTTTTTAAGAGATCCATACATTTAAAACGTTGCTTTTAGTAGTTTTTAACCAGACTTACAAATTATCTTGATGAAGTTTTTCAATTGGATACAAGTAAACAAGAAAAAAATAAAGTGCTATGATAAATATGTATAGAATAAAATGTATTTTCTATTTTTTTTATAAATACTGCAAAGAAATTTTACAATAATGTGTAAGATTACGGTTAAAATTTAATAATTTACTTCCATACAAATTTTAATTTGTAACGTACTTGTATACTGACTATCATTAGTAATTATTTTTTTAGAGGCATTGAAAATTTGCTGGGTACACAGAATTGATTGGGATTTTTTTATATATAACAATAGTTATTTACATTTTTTTCCTTTTATATTTCTATTGAAACAAGTTGAAATACTTATTTGATCTTAATTATTGATGAAGTCTATGTTATTCATTAAAAGATTCTTTACAACTTTCATTCATTGATTTTTACTAAAATTAAAATTATTGAATGGACATGGATAATGTTTAATAGAGTATGCAGAGGAAGTGGGTGGCCAGAGTTATAGAACTACGGAGTAGTGATACCAATAGTGAAGAAAGGCAAAGAAGAGGAGATTTAAGAGTATAGGGGTGTGACGCTGATGCCAGCACTGTATAATATATTTGTAACTGTATTGTCGGAGAGATTGAAAAAACAAGCTGAGGAAAAAATATACAGCCACCGAATCAGGCAGGGTTTAGAAAAGGAATGGGGGTGATGGACAACGTATACGTTCTAAACTATCTAGTAAATAAGAGGATTAAAAGGCAATGATATCAATCTTCGTGGACTTAAAGACGTCGTTTGACTCATTAAACCGATGCCACATAGAAAGTTATGGGGAAAAGGGGGATAAGAGTGGGGTTAATAAAGAGAGTATCTGAAATTTTTAGATAGACAAAAAGCAGGGTAACGGTAGGAGAGCAAGTAGGAGATAGTTTCTGGTTGGTAAGTGGAGAGAGACAAGGATGTCCTCTGCGCCCACTTTTATTTAATACATTAATATTAGACATGACAGAAGAAATGAGGAGAAAATGTTGAAGAGGAGTTAGGAAGGAAATAAAGTTAGAAGAAGTAATAGCGTTTAAATATTTGTAATATATATTGAAAACGAATGGAGATCATAGAGCTCATGTAAGAGAAATGATACAAAAAGCAGCAGGGGCAATGAAACATATATGGGGAATAGGAAAAAGAAAGTTTAAGAAATGGGAGAAGCAGAATGTGGTTATTCGATACGCTGGTATGGCCTGCATTAGTTTATGGAGCAGAGATATGAGGATGGAAAAAAGAAAGGAAAGATATTGAGAGTTTACAATAAAGGAATATAAGGTGGACACTACGGGTAGACTGGAGGACGGAAGAATACGAGGGTGGATTGATAAGTTTCCGGCCTGACCAAGAAAAACAACGTTTTTAAGAATTTTTTTTTTTATTTCTCAACATAATCTCCTCCAAGGCTG
>NC_046665.1:9828842-9844566 GCF_010883055.1 Belonocnema kinseyi | reverse complement strand
CAGAGGTGCTCACACGACCCTTTTTAAACTCGGAAACCCACTGCTTAATGGTTGAATATGATGGGGAGGATGTCCCCAGTGTTGAGTCCATCTCTTCTTTGTACTAGAGCAGGAAAAACGCCATGGAAATTTGAGACGAAGCTGAGGGAGGCAAAGGGAGGAAGGTTAGTGAGAAGGTGGTTGATGAAAGTAGAAGAGGGGAGAGGGAGTGCAATAGAATTAACGAGGTGGACAGAAGAAAGGAGGGAGTTCTTAAATGCTAGAGACATAGAAGACGAGACTAGAGTAAACTATGAAGAATTGGAAAAAAAGTATTTGAGGATTGATATAAGGTCCAAAAGGGTCTTTTAAGTTAAAATTTCGTGTTGTACTTCTTTGTAAGATGTCTTTTGCTTAGTTCACATAAACAAGAAATCACTTGAGTGTTCCATATGTGCTTAAATGATTTTTTTAATTGTAAATTCCTCGTTTTAATTACAAAGAAATTTAAATTATAGACCTTTTTTTAAACTTTGTGTTTCTCCCAAATTGACTAGAACAGTAAATGATTGCTCATAAAATATTTGTTACATATTGTTTACTATTTTTAATTTAATGTTGAAATATGAATTTTCTATCACGATGTCGATTGGAGGGCCCCTTTGACGTCAAAGGGGTCGGATTTTCCACGAATCACAGCTCACGTGTCAGTGACTCTAAAATATCTGTTTCTGTGCCGATGTTTTGTTTTGATTATGTGCACATCGAAAATAGAAGTTGCAAAATATTGTTTAAAAAGAATGTCAAAGGAGGGTTTCGTAAAAAAACAATATAGAAAATCTATCGAAAATAAATATATTTATGGTATCATGAACAAATAAAGCTATCAAATCAAAACAGTCTGAATTGACAGCAGACCATGGCCTAACCTCTTCATCATGAGTTTCGCACCGTTACATTGATAGATAATTATGAGCATCTCTGAGTAACGTGACAGTCACGTGGCATCAATTTGAATAAGTGTTTTACCGCCTTCAATTTTTTATCATTGTTTTCTGTTAAACTACACAAAAGAACAAAAAAATATAACGCACCTTCTATTTACCTAAATATTATGTATCAAACAATCATTTTATCTAAAATCGCAAAAGAACCCTATTTTTTTCTGCTTTGAATTTCAAGAACCTTGAATGCCTTGCAAGATTTTTTTCTAAGCTCAAAATAAGCAGGGGACTACACAGAAATACGAAAAAAAAAAACGAGAAACTGGACGTTTAAGACATTTTTTATTAAAATTAATCGAAATCAATGAATTAATTGATTAATCCAAATATTTTAAAACTTATAATTGCCAAAAAAAACTCTGTATGAAAGCGATTAGATATTAAATTGGGTATTGAAAATGTCAGTGGTAGCATTTTTTAATCACGTTAAATGAAACTAAATAGCTTTGATTTACAATTTTTTTAAAAAATACAAGTAGAAAAGAAATACGAATCTTACTTTGTTATCCTGAGTGACATAACGCAATTGAGGTTCAAGATGATCAATTGGAGTGCGCGAGCTTCTACATGCCTCTGTTTAACATCCCTGTTTTCTCTTCTTGTCGGTGTATTACTTATTCATTCTTCTCTTCTAATAATGCGTGGTGATCTACTTTTTTGAGGTGGTGTTTTTGTTGGTTTTGGAGTTTGTTCAACTATTATAGGTGACTGAATCTATTTATTTGGTAGATTTTGTAGTGGCAGCTGCCGAGCTTTTTCTCTTGATAGTGACTTAGTCCTATTTGGTGCATTTTTTCTGGTGGCGAATGAGCTTTTTCTCCTGACAAATACTGTTTTCTGGTGGAATTGGTTGCAGTGGCGTTTGCGGAGTTCCTCTTGGTGGGCTTTTCGTACTGGTGCCGGAGTCCGTTTTGCTTAATCATCTTTTGGTGGGATCGTAGTCATTGTTGGTGAAACTATTTCCAGGTCTTTCACCCGAGATAAACCCATTTTTTGCAGTAGAGCGATCTTTAATGATATGATCCCTTTCTTTTGGCAAAGTGAAATGACTAACTTTTCTGACCCTTCGTCCTGACGTAGTAAAATAGTATTATCCGCTTCAAAAGGTTGATTTCCAACCAATTGACAGTGTTCACTTGAAAGAAAGAAAAAAAAAGTATTTATAAATTCAAGATTACTTAATTACATACTTAATGTTATAATTATGCAATGCATGTTCTACAGTCATATATGTATACTGTAAATAGGCACAAATATTCACAATAAGATAAGTTTGTACAAATAATAAGCTGTATATATTACTGGGGGGGGGGGGGGGGGGGGGGTCGAAAAAGTATTTTTTTTCTTCAAAATGTTGGCGGCCCACACGTTTGGATGCCTTTTGGTTTAAAACGTTGGAATACCAAGTTTGGTTCAAAAATATGAATATTTAGGGCAAGCCCCAGATTTAAAATATAATTTAAAAATTTGGGGCTAGCCCTAAATATTAATAATTTTTAACCAAACTTGGCATTGAAAAGTTTCAGACCGAAAGGCATCAGTAAACGTGTGGGCCGCCAGAATTTTCGGAAAAAATACTTTTTCGACCCCTCCTAATATATTACTTACAGAAAGCGTTTTCATGAGACCCTTCTAACTCTAATTGTCTGGTTCCTTCGTCTGGTTCCTCAAACGAGTTTGAGTCATCAGGATTGAAAACATTGCTTGTGTTTTTTAATAAAAGTTTTTCTTTTCCTGAATAATCGCTCTCTTAGCAATCAAAAAGAGGTTTCTTACGTTTGCTTTCTACAAAAATGTCATAGAACATGTGATTGATATACATGTATGTATTTACTTAATAATATTGAACTTTACCATTGTAGCTTAAAAAATATCTAATAACATAATAATAAAGCTTACTTTCATAGGTGCAGAAGTAGTTACTTCTACTGGACCATAATCCGAAAAGAAACTTCTATTTCACTTATTAGGAAAACGCAGTTTTCTTATACGATTTTGTTACTCTAAGTCCTCTATGCTTGATAAAATTTTCATTTAAAAATATTGCAACGGAAACATTTAGTTGAAATTCGAATCTTATTTATTTTTGTATTCTCCGATAATGCAAATTTTAGAATCGTTTTAGCTTTTCTGATACTTTAAATTTAAATCGGGAAAATAATTATTTGTTCCTTCCGCTTTTTTCTCATATATTTTTCTGTAAATATTATATTTTACGTTAAAAAATATATAATTTTATAGATTTTTTATCAAACTGAAATATAAAAAAAAATCGTAAATATAGGGTTATAGGGTTCATATATCTTTCAATTCAAAGGAGAAAGTACACTTGTACCATAGAATCTCACAAGCATAGCAAATTCAAGGAATCATAGATAATTACACAGGCCAACATGATTTTGTTCTTGAAAAGTGGAGGGTCATTTCCGAAGTAATTTTTTACGCAGAATCCGAATACGGTGTCAGAATTTTCTACTGGGTGTTTTCTCTAAAAAATTTGTACTTGGAGGTGTTCGAGGTTGTTGAAATCCCAAAAAATGTTGTGTCTTCTGTACATAACCTCAAAAGTAGCCAAAAACGCCATTTTTTGGGTACATAACCTCAAATATCCTAAAATCCTGACGTGATGGGCCAATTCTGACCCCGGATTGGGATTCTACGTAAAAAATTACTTCGGAAATTACACTCCTCTTCCCAACAACTGAAATGACCCCATTATTTGCAGGCCTGTGTTATTAGTATTGAAGTGATTAAAGATATAGTTATGTTTTTAATGTTCAAAATCATCATATTGATATTCTAAGGCGTTCGATAATTTAATTTGAAATTGCATTTAGCCCACAAATAAAAATGGTAAGTAAATTCAAAGAATACGATAACTTTTGAAAACTCATATTAGTCCTGAATATATGAAGAGGTAAATTTTTGGCGAATTTTATGCAACTTTGATAATCGCTTATATTAATTTCATAAATGGTACTCTCTGAATCAGATGTGGTAAATTTAACCATTTCATAGTCAAGTTTCACTATTATAATTTAAAAGAGAGGGTCAATCTGAATTAGTGAAATTTCCTCTTTCGATTACACTGTGAAACACAAAATTATATCTGGAATAAAATCTACAAAAATCGAATCTATGCAACCCCAAAATAAATCATTCAAGGGATTTCGCCAGTTTGGCTCGAATAACGAAGATATTTCTAAGTTAATATTTATAATAATAAGATTTCCAAAACAGGCAATTTTGTGCGATTTTTGTAGATTCACACAAAATTGTCACAGTTTTCGAATTCATGAAATACATTTTTGTGGTTAATTTCATCGTAAATTGTAAATTTTGTTTTGTTAGAATAAAATAGATAGCTCTCGACTTGTCGCCCCCAATGTAAATTCGATGTTTGTGTATTTAAATTTGCAAAAACATAATTTTTGACTATTGAAATTATAAAATCAAATTCCTTGAGATCACAAACATAGTTTTCACATTGTGAATTTTGAAAATCTAATAAAAATTAAAGTGTAGAAAATTCTTAAACTTTGTGGCAGTGAGAGTAATGTTATAGTAAAAATGAAACTATTTAGTAGAATGTTGGTCTTTTGTAGTCAAAAATTCGTCTTTTTTGGTAGAGAATTAATCTTTTGGGTTGAAATTTCATTCTTTTCCGTTGAAAATACTGGTTAAAAATTAATCTGTTTCCGATGAGGATTCAACTACTTTGTATAAAGTTCGCATCTTAAGGTTAAATTCTGTTTTTGACATCAATTTAAATATTTTTTGTTATTGAAAAATCAGCCAATTGATTTAAAGTTCAAAATTCAATTATTAGGTAGAAAAGTCACCCGTTTTGTAGAAAACTCATTTGTTTTGTTGAATATTCCTTTTTTTCGTAAAACATTATTGTTTCTTGTTAATAATTATTCACTTTAATTAGAAAAAGAAACTTTTCGTTTCAAAATTCGTCTTCTTTGGTTCAGTGCAACTGGTCAACTTTTTTTGTTGTTAAGAATTTGTCTTTTGTAATTGGAAATATCCAACTGTTTGTTTTAAAATTTACTTTCTTGGTTAAAAAATCATCCATTTGGGTTAAATGCTGGTTGAAGAATAATCTAATTCGGTTGGGAAATCGACTATTTTGTAAAAAAAAATCGTCTTTTTGTGTAGAAAATTGATCTTGTTTGTTGAAAGTTGCACTATTTGGTAGAAAATTCATGAATTTTGTTGGATATTTCAGTTTTACGTTAAAAAAATCTTCTTTTTTTGTTGACAATTACTCATTTTGGTTAAAAATGAAACAATTTGGTTCAAAATTCGCCTATTTTGGTTGAATTCAACTGGTTGAAAATTTAACTGTTTTATCAAAAATTCGTCTTTTTTGGTTAAATCGAACTGCTTTTTATTTGAATTAAAATATTTTCTTTGGCGGAAAAATCCAAAAAATTCGTTAATATTTGCACTACTTTGTAAAAAGTTTAAAATGCAATTATTTTATTAAAAACTTGTGTTTTTTGTTTGCAAATTGCATCTTTTTGGATATAAAACTAATCTTGTTTGTTCAAAATTGGACTATTTAGTGTAAAATTCATGAATTTTGTTAAATATTCCTACTTTTGTGTGGGAAATTAAAGTTTCTTGTTGACAATAAATTAATTTGGTTAAACAAAGAAACGATTTGGTTTAAAATTCGGCTTTTCTGTTCGAATTCACCTGGTTGTTTTTTTTTTGTTTTGTTAACAAATTATTTTTGAAACTGAAGATATAACCATTTCATTTTGTGTTAAAAATATATCTTTTTTAGTTTAGAATTTCCAACTGTTTCATTCAAAATTTATCGTCGAGGTTGAAAATTCATCGTTTGGGTTCAAAATTCTGGTTGTAAATTAATCTGCTTTGGTTGGAGTTTCAACTATTTTGCAAAAAAAAAAAAACATCTTTTTTCATTCTCATCAGAGAAGGTATTACGTTTTTGCAAAATTTGCCCCCCCCCCCCCCCCGAGTTTTTGTCAAATGTCCACGTTTTGAGACCCCTGAATCCGAAAAACAGGTTTTTACGAATGTGTCTGTATGTCGATCTGTCTTTATGTCTGTGAGCACGATAACTTAAAAAAAAGTAAGCTATTAGATTGGCCTTTGGTACACTCTTTTAGTGTCCTAAGCTAAATGTCAAGTTCGTTAGTCAGACATTTTGGACAAAAACACTCAATGTGAGCCCATTTTGATAATTTTTGAGTACACATTTTTTGATGATTCAAAAATTCTCTGTACAGTTATTCAGAGTACTTTAAAAGAAAAATGTTAATTTTCGATAGCCCTACAAGATTATCATATTCACTTTTTGAATTTCTCAGAAAAATTGAAAATTTCAAATTTTGACCGCACAAAAACTAATTAAAAATCAAAAATTGCATTTTGCGGTCAAACTATGCAAGATAGGAAAAAAATGATTAGACAAACATTGTGCATCCAAAAAATATCTACAAATTTATTATGATTCACTTTTTTATAGGATACGTAGTTTTTGTTTAATCTATAAAAAAAATTGAAAATACAAAAATTAAATTTTTGGACACACGACACAAGTTAAGCAAAAATAAGAAGATAACATTTTTTTACCGAAAGTAGAGCAAAAAATTCTTATTAATGGTTATTTTTACATTCTCATCAGAGAAGGTATTAGATATGAGTAAAATTTGACAACCCCCCCCCCCCCAGTTTTTGTGAAATGTCTACGTTTTGAGACTCGCTGAATCCGAAGAATAGGTTTTTACGAATGTATCTGCCTGTCGGTCTGTCTGTATTTATGCCCGTCGGTTTGTCGGCACGATAACTTTTTAAAAAATCATTCTATTAGATTGGCCTCTGATACACTCTATTGCATTTACAAAATTCCAAAAAGCACACGAAAATGAACGTTTTAAGCCAATTAACGGACAATATGAAAAAATGGCAAAACGAGAAAAAGTTTGATTTCTAAATGCCCTATAAGATCATCATAATAACTTTTTGAATTTTCTTGATAAATCAAAAATTCAAATTTTGGCAGCATACAAAACAATGGAAAATCCAAAAGTGACATTTTTTCAAGCAACATTTTCACAGTATTTCAAATATTCTCAAATATATTAATGCATTTTCAAAAAAAAAAAAAATATATATATATATACATACACATAATTTAGAAGTTAAAAAACGGTAAGGCTTCTCAGTAGACCGTATGTGTAAAGATTAAATCATAAAGAAAACATTGGAAATGAGCAAATTTAGCTTATGAAAAAACAACAAAAGTTGCAATAAAAAGTTTAATAACAATATATATTTTAAGAATGCGCATTTTTTAAAACAAGACAATGAAACGTCGTGTTTTAATACCAATGGAAGTTACGAATTATAATAATATACATCTACGGGAATGATATAAAATTTCTAAAATAAACTCGAGTGCGAAGCGCGAGATACGTGGTGAGAATGTGTTCGTTAAAGCCGAAGGAGCTTTAACAAAAGAGAATTCACAATCATCAAATTTAGTTTAAAAAGTCCATGCACAAAGATCGAGCGCGAAGCGCGAGATAAATGTATTATCGAGAGCGAAGTGCAAGAACCAACAATCGCGCGCCCTAGACGCACTCAAGCGTGCGGGCCACGCGCGCAGCGCGTGATGAGAGTGTGCCCGCGAATCGAGCAGATTTTTTTGGTTAAATCAGGGGGGTGATACGATTTTCGCTTTTGCATTAGAGACGCGAGTCTTAAAAAATTGGTGCCACCGCTACGACGCCCGGTCTGCCCGTTGTCTGTTATTATTTTGCATGTAAAAGTTGTGAAACGTCATACGCTGCAGATGGAAAAGCACTGAAAACGCACTGGCGAACAGCACTGGCCCGCCAGTGCTTTTTCCAGTGGCTGTTTGTGTTGATTTTCAGCCACAAGCAAAACGACTACCGTTTTAGACTTTTCTTCAAATTATTAACATCTTTGTTTGATTAATTGTATAATTTCAATTAACTGTTAATTGTTAATTAATTGTTTAATGTAATTGCACATAAATATCGAAACTTTGCGATAATTAAAAACTGTTATTTATTTTACTTTTACATTTTTTTTAAAGATAGTAACGGTCTTAAAATTCTGTTTAAATTTCTAAAACTATTAAAACCATAATTTTACACACTATAAAAATAATCTAAAAGTTCGGCAACAGCAAGAATATCTCATCATTTAAAAATCAATGTATACATGAAACCGTCAGAGCCATTCGGCTATTTTAGGTTAAAGGACATCGGTGTAAAGAAATCCTAATATTTACCGAAATAACCATTCAATCAGGAGCTAAAACTTCCTTTTTCCAAATTATCTGATCCTTTAAAAAGGGATCTTCACACACTGAATTTCCAGATTTAATAATAAAATCCTTTTTTTTCACGCTTAATTGCTTGTTGCCAAAGTTTAACCTCCTTTTTTGGAACGGAGAAGAATACTTTTTACTCCGTTTGAACGGTTTGAGTCGTACCCTGCTCGACACTTCGGATCGATATATCGATCTCTTTAGTCCATATTTAATTCATATCTCCATATTTTAATCGTATTTTTAAATAAATATTCGCTGCGGAACTGACCTTACCGATGCCGGATATGACTGCTGGCATTCGGAGCGACAGCAAACGAAAAATCTTGTTAGATAGAAAATCAACTAATGGGTACACTCCCGGCAATAAGCGTAGAATAGAGAAAAATTAATTTTTTCAGATTTTGGCGCAAAAGTGAAGATTATTCTATTATTTTGAATGTGCGATTTTTCCATCTGTCTAAAATGCCACAATAAGAATAAGAAACCACCTAAACTTATTCAATTCTATTTCTATAGCGACCGCCACACAGTTTTCTATTCTCCCAAAGAGAACGTGTTTTCAATATATTTAATTCCTTCTAATTGTACCGGTAACGCACCTCACAGAGATATGTTTGATGCCTCAGAAGTGCTCAAATTTTGATTTTATTTAATTCCTTCTAATAAGTTCGAAAAATATGTGTAATAAGTTGTTTTAATTCCTTCATGCGGAATGTAAATTCTCACCAATTCAACTTGGCCTCGCTAGAGTTAAAATTATTAAAATTCACGCATTTTCATAAATTTCTTTGTCGCATTTTTAAGACGTTTAAATAAATGATTAAAATGTAAATAAATATAAATCTGAATGTTTTTCGAATTCATACGTTATAAAAAGATTTAATAATGGGAAATAGGTTAAATAAATGCTTTCGTTAAATTTTACTCAGTCGATTGAGAGGAATAGGATTTGCACTTTTTCTGTTCCCGCTTGGGGATTTTTAGACGGAGGAAAAATCGCGTATTCATAGGAATACAAATTCTTAATTTTTTTGAATTCAAAGCCTGTTACCGGGGTTGTGATATTACTTTAGAATACTTTTATAAATAAAAAAGCGAAAGTAGATATTTACTATTTCAAAAGTTCTAGTCCAGAAAGAAATTTTAAAATAGGCATACCGTAATTATAAGTTTTCAAATGCACATAAATTCTTGAAGCCGGTGTAAACATAACCTCAATATGATTATTTACATTGGCAGCTCATTATGAATATTATAATAAAAACTGGATTTAAGTCAATAAAGCATAGGATTGAGTTTCATAAAGAAACTATTAAAAAAGGAAAGGCTTTGTCTATAATACATGTTATTAGAGTAGAGGAAATCCGAATAAACGACATTAGTGAAAGAATTCAAGCCAGGGTCATTCGTCAGACTTCTGTGACTTCTCCACCTTATTCAGTTAAATTAGAGATATACGATACCCATATGTAAAAATTAGAAAGTTCATTAAGTCTTCGATTGTGTAAATAAATATGTTTTTTTTAGTAGGAGGAATTGGAAAGAGTAGATCAATTTTTAAAACAGTAATAGGACAAAGACTAATTTAAACCAATTTTTTTACAGCTTGGCTCAGAGCGAAATGTAATTTCAGTGGCATGTACGTTCGTATCTCAAGCAGGGGGCAAATTTAAACATGCGTTTGCATTAATTCATTATATTAACCCTTAAAGGTCCCTGTAGGGTCGTTAGTGCGCTGACACTTCCTATTGAAATTTACGAAGTTCGTTCTTCTTCAGTTTATCAATTTTGTTTTCAATGTCTTAAAATTAAAAAATCATTTAACAAGTAAAATTATCTCATGACAAAACACTTAAGGGAATGCCTAACGAAATTTAATGCCAAAATATTATAAAGCTTCTACGCAATAAAAAATTATGGCTGGGGACTTCAACGACCCCATGAGGAGCTCAACGTCATACCAAAGTAAGGGGACCTTCAAGGGTTAATACAGGCAGAAGCATCAGTAAGACAAGTCTAGAGCAAGAATCGGGAAAACCCTCCAATAGTCAAATTGCAAAAGATTTGTATGCAAAGGGATTAGCAGTCGCGAATTTTTTTCAAATAAAGAATCTGGAAAGCAATTAAAAGTTTCTCCCTACAAACTATCTTTTTCAGACCTTGCTAATCACCCGTGTGCCTTATGTGCTGTTTTTCGAGAAGAATCGAAAACTGAAGGGGAAAGAGCAGCTAAATCTATTTTAATGGATTGTATTGACTTCGCGATTGCATCTGTTAAATATAGGAATTGTGATATTTGCATTCAATGGCAGGGTGGCCGTTGGACCGGGGAACCTGGAAAACCGGAAAATGACCGGGAATTTTATAGAACCGGGGAAAACCGGGAAATAAAAGTAAATTCATTTTTTGACCGGAAATTTGACAACATTTATAGAATAAAAATTTTCTTCAACTGTGATTTCAACAGTTTTAAAATGATTTCGTAAATTGTGATTTTTATAAATATTATATCACTTAATTTAGAATGCTTCATTTGAAAATATTTCACTTTTAAAATTTTCCATGTTAGATTTTTAATTTTTAATCATATATTTTAATTTAAAGAATTTTAAAATGCAGTTTTAAAGGTTAAAAAATTAAAAATTAGAAGTTTTTAAAATCGAAGATTTTTTAAATAAAAAACAACGTGGCCGCCAGACCGGGAATTTGACGAATTTTCAAAAGAAAAATCTGCCCAAGATCGATTTTAACAGTGTTTAAAATAATTAAAGTGCAGTTTTGAGGATTTAAACAATTAAAAATTAAAAGCATTTGAAGTTGAAAATTTTTGATAAAAAAAAAACAGTTTCATTTTATCAACTGTACATATAAATAAATAAATTATTTTTATAATGGATCTGTACTCTAAGTATAGAAATCTGAACAATGATTGATTTAACCAAACAATTCTAGATCCGTTAAAAATTTTAGAATTTCCAGATTGTAACTGTTTCAATCCGAAAGTCTTGATAAGAATTGAAATTAATATATCGTTTATTCCGACAATTTTATTTTTAAATATACATGTTTATGGTTTATCAATAATACATTTTTAATTCAGAGTTTCAGGTATTCCTTCATATTATTTTTTTATATTAAATTGAATAAATAAATTTATTAATATATTATTTCTATTAATTTTTTCAGCTATTAAAAAATGTAAACGTGCGTTTTACTACTTTCAACTTAAAAATAATTCCATAATAATATAGCCATAATTAAAGGTTTTCATTAAATTTAAAGTATTGTGAGTCTAAATTATTTCATTTTTATCCCATTTAATTTGAAAATTCGAAATGTACAAAAAGAATAAGTATTTAATATTTAGCAATATTTCACTGTTCATTTAAGACGAGCAAATTGAAAATAAATATTTAAAAGAAAACAATTTGTAACTGAATTATTTTACATAGAAAGCATAGAACCTTTAGATTTTCGAAGAACTTTTAAACTTTTAGCGCTACAAGTTTAATTGTTATATTTAAAAAGTGTTAAATTTATAAGTGAAATTGTTAAATTTTGACGCATAAATAACAATTGAACACTTATTATATGTAGAAAAAATGTGAGTAATTTTAAGAGATATGTAGAAATTTTGAAATGATTCAAAATTAATTAAAAACTTGAAATTATTTCAAGTAATTTAAACGAAGTGTGTTAACATTTTTTTCAGGACTTTCTGTTACAATAATTTTTCAAAGTCAAAAATCATTTTTGATTTTCCTAAGAATCTTACAAAAAATTTTATTCTTATGTAGTCTTTCACGATTCTTAAAAAATTCGAAATCTTTTGTTTAAAATATATAAAAATCTTAATTTCATTTTCAATTCGACTGTAAGTATTTCAAATTACAGTGAAATTCTTCTGTAGCGCAGATTTTGGGACTGACGGTGGATAGGAACTAACTCATTATAGCCCGCTTCGCTTTTGTTTGTTCATGCTTGAGCGCTCGCCTGAGTAACAGCCGCATATCCCCCGCACTTAATATTTTTAGAAATAATAACTGTTCTGTTGTTATTTATAAATTCAAATTTAATTTTTTTAATTTGCAGGATGTTCTAAAAGTTATAGACAAAATTCAATTCATTTTGAAATAAATTTAAAAGTTCTGACAAAAAATTCAAAAATTATTTTGAATTTGGAAAAATTTAAAACCACTTCTAGATTTTTCAAGATTTTGAAATAAAATTTTAAAGCTTGTGAAGGATGCCTAGACTATTTAAAATAAACATAATTTAACTTCTAATTTAAGAACTTTTAAGCTAAAAAAATTATTTTTCAATTTTTAATGTGCCTGGCTTAAAATTGCTTAAAATAATATAATTTTGAAAATTTTCAAAGTTTATTGCTTGATTCTTTAATTTAGACTATTGAACATGTTAACGTGGATTTATATTTTTGGCACTTAATCTGAATCTTTAAAATCTATAATTTATAAAAGTTCTAAATTTTGCAGTTTATTTGAATTTCACTTAAAACTGTTCAATTTAAAAGTATGGAATTTTTTCTTTGATTAAAACGGCCACTCTGAATGTGCAATTGAAAAATTTAAAAAAAAA
This sequence comes from Belonocnema kinseyi, assembly GCF_010883055.1. Taxonomy (NCBI): domain Eukaryota; kingdom Metazoa; phylum Arthropoda; class Insecta; order Hymenoptera; family Cynipidae; genus Belonocnema; species Belonocnema kinseyi. The sequence continues at coordinate 9,831,642 of NC_046665.1, read as the reverse complement.
TCAATTATATTTGAGTAACATTTTAGATGAAACAGAACCGAAATTACTTGACTTTTATCGTCAACGAGTCATACTCAGTGAAACCCACATAAAAAGTTTGTGTTTCAGAACGAAAGATCAGTCTAATTCAGCAGAATGAATATTTACCTTATCACTGTTTATATTATTTCCAAGTGTGGATAACATAGCACAAACGCATACCTCCAACAAGAGCATTGCGGTGCTCCCGCTTCCCCAGCGAATATGACTAAATGTACAGTAAACTGATAGCTTTCATACTGATAATCTTTTCACTATATTGACGATTAATACAATATACTAAATATTAAAAATTATAATTTTTATAATTTCTTGTGTATTTTAATATAATATAATGATACATTAGAAGCATTCAAGTAAGTAAAAATAGAAAAACTATTATTTATATTGACATTTTAGAACTTTAAGTTTATTTGCCTTGAAGACGTATTCTTTATATTTTACCATTTTACTCTGCTTGAATATTAAAATCCATTTTAATTACTACATCTCCCATCTTTCTTATGAGCTGTCATTCAAATGTAGGGAGCGGCGCTAGTGGCGCCAGTGTCTCATCTTCTGATGTCCTTTACAAAACTGACTCAGTGCATTTGCATGGTGAGTCACCCCCCTGGTTAAATTGAACTGTTTTTAATTTCATTAAATATTTCCTTTGGTTAAAAAGTCAACTAATTAGTTTATATTCGCATTTTTTAAAAAGTTGAAAATTTAATTATTTGCTAAAAAATTAATGTTGTTTTTTTTTGCAAATTCGTCTTCATGGGCAGAAAACTAATCTGATTTGTTGAAAATTGCACTATTTGGTAAAAAATTCGTGGATTTCGTTAAATATTTCTATTTTTTCATAAAAGAATAATCTATTTTTTGACAATTAATAATTTTCAAAAATATAATATTCAAAAGAAACAATTAGTTTTAAATTCAGCTTTTTGGTTAAATCCAACTTGTGAAAAATGTGAAATTTGTTTTTCGTTTAAAATTTATTTTTAGTTGAAAATTTTCAACTATTTGTTTCCAAATAGTTTATAATTTTCAAGAAAGTTCATATATAAATTGATAAAATAGGATATTACCATTGGAGTTGCTGCACTTTGCAGATAATTTTTGATAATTTTTGCGTATATTGAGCACTAACACCAATTTTAGACTAAATCGTCTAAACATTTACAGAAATTAATATAAGCAATAAAATTTGCACATTCGTTGCAAATCAACAAATAAGTATCTGCACACACGTTCTCCAACCATCTTCTTTATTCATAATTTGTCCCCTAAGGGTTTACATGACTTCCATTCCTTACAATCTTTCCATTTAAATCTATATTTTTTTACAATCTTTTCCTTTCTATATATACAATTGTTTACAACTATTTACATAAAGTCTTATATCTAGTTCCTTATTTCTATTTCCTGCGATAGCGCAATTTAGGACTTATTAGTAAGCGTGTGAGCGAGCGAACGAAAGCGAGAATGCAAGCGAGAGAGAGCATGAGAACGCAAACGCATCTTAAGTCTACTTAACTTCTACTTTACCATTACTTACAATTTTCACGCTTCTAATCTAAGCGACTTCCGTTTCCCTTTTCTTTCACTTTTTTATATTTCCACTTAGCTTTTTCACGTGCATTCTTTTATTATCCCTCATTCGCTCCTCTAGCACCTTCCAACTCCTTCATCCATTCTTTTCCTAATCCATCTTCCCCTAGAATCTTAAACCACATTTTCTTGCCAGCTTCCTTTATCTTCCATTCCTCTCTTACATCCTTCCCATACATGCTCCCATGTTTCCGCCTCCCATTCACATATTCTACACTTTCTGTTTTCTTCTGTTTCCCAGTACATCCCCTCCCTTACCTCGTTTCCCAGTCTAAATCTTGCTATTCTGGTCCACCTTCTCTCTCTCCATTTCTTTTCTAAATACTTTGTCACCCCTTCCCTTTTTTATCATCTTATACCATTTATTGTATTTCGATTTCTCAATCGCCCCCCATATTTCTATTAATTGTTTTTCCCTCTCCCTTTTTTCCAATTCTTCATAGTTTACTTTAGTCCCGTCTTCTATTTCTCTATCATTGAAGAACTCCCTCCACCTTATATACCTTTCTTGTAAACTTTTAATATCTTTCCTTTCTTTCCATCCCCATATCTCTGCTCCACAACCTAATACCGGCCATACCAGCGTATCAAATAACCACATTCTCCTTCTCCAATTTTTTTTAACCTTCTCTTTCCTATTCCCCATATCTGTTTCATTACCCCTGCTGCTTTTTTTATCCGTTCTCTTGCATGAGCTGTATGATTTCTATTCGTTTGCAAGATATATCCCAAATATTTATACTCTTTGACTTCTTCCAACTGTGTTGCTTTCCATCTCCGTGTCCATTCTTTCTTCCTTTCCCCTCCTTTTCTAAACCTCATTATCTTTGTCTTTTCTACATTTACATTCAGATTTTTCCCATCTAAGTATTTCTCTAATCCTGTAATTAATCCCGCCATCCCTTCTTCATCCTCTGCCATCAATACCATGTCGTCTACGTATGCCAGTGTATATATCTTTTCCTTCCCTATCCTAACTCCTCCCCAACCCTTTCTCCTCATTTCTTCTTCCAAGTCTGATATTATGATTATTATTATTATTATTATCACATCATTAAGCCATTTCCCTTTCGAGGTAGGCGTGATTCACTCGGCAGGGGGAAGGAGTAGTGTGTGGAAGGGATAGAGATTTTTCAGATTGATCCAGAATTCTCATGCTATTTAA
>NC_046665.1:9822204-9828742 GCF_010883055.1 Belonocnema kinseyi | reverse complement strand
TCTTGGGTTTGTGTTTTTGTTTTCATGCTGAGAAGGTCACCAGCCTTCAGCAGCGTTGTGATATATGGAAGTTAGTATCTGGCCGTCTTCTCAGACCGTCACACATATATATATATACATCCCCTCTTGTGTGTTTATTTTAGGCCTATATCTTTGAATTTACAATAAAAAGCGAGCCCCCCCCCTCCCCCGGTTCAAAATCTCGGCGTTATTTTTAGTTTGTAGGTTTAAATTTCCTTTGTTTTCATTCTTTTATCGTGAAATTATAATGAATTGCTATGAATTACTTATCTTTAAGTACGTTTCCGAATTTCCCAGTAACTGCATATCGAAGCACAATTTTAAGAAACTGTATTTATACCAAATTGAAAATTTTCTATTTTGCTTTTTCTCCAACCGAGTATATAAGAGACCGCTCTCTTTCAAATTTTCTACGGGACTGTTAAGTAAAAGGCAAGATAATGTAGGGGTCGACTTGCGACTGCGTCGTATCCGAGAGTCGTTAAAAACCGTCCTGTTTAGAATTCTTAGAAAACCCATACACACACACACACACACACACATATATATATATATATATATATATATATATTGAAAGTCAAGAACATTTCAATTCCAAATGTGCAGAATTGGAGAAATATAAAATGTAGATCCAGAATAAGAATAAAAAAAAGACCAAAAAGACTCATTTTCAAGAAATATTCATATCCGAATCACAGCAAAAAAACAGGTATTTTCGATAAAACAGTTGAATTTTCAACAATATAGATAGACTTTCACTTGAGAAGAAAATGTCAAGCAACTAAAACAGATCATATATGTTGTCCATTACCCCCATTCCTTTTCTAAACCCTGTCTGATTCGGTAACTCGATCTTTTTTTCTTCAACTTCTATCTTCAATTTCTCCGACAAAATAGTTACATATACTTTATACAGTGTTGGCATCAACGACACCCACCTATAATCTTTAACCTCCTCTCCCTTGCCTTTCTTTACTATTGGTATAACTACTCCTTCTTTCCATAACTCTGGCCAGCCCTCTCCTCTCCATATTCTATTAAACATTATTGATGCCCATTCCTCTAGCCCCCCCCCCCCCCACATATTTCCATACTTCATTTGTAATCTCATCTATACCAGGTGCCTATCCATCCTTCATTATTCCTAAAATCTTAACTATTTTTCACCTTTTTATGTCCTCCTCCTCGTCTCTTTCTCTACCATATTTTCCTTTCTTTAAAACTTTTCTCTCTACTCCTCCTAGCAAATACAAAAAATATTTCTTCCATTCTACCATTTCAATATCTTGGTTTACTCTTTTTTTTCTTTCTCTATTTACTACCTTCCATACCTCTTCTTCCGCCCTAGCCTTCTCCGCCTCTTTCTCAAACCTTTTATTCTCTTCCTCTTTTTTTTGATAATATAACTAAGTATACTCTTTCTTTTTTTCCTATATTCTTCCCCATTACTTTTTTCTTTTCTCCACTTTCTTAATTCCTTTCTGACCTCCTTTTTTTTCTCTATGCAGTCCTCATCCCACTCACTTCTATTCCCCCCTTTACTAACTTTATTTTTGATTGTGCACTCTAACCCTATTTTTATTTCTCCTATCATTTTTCCCATCTCCTCCTCCACATTTCCCTCTCCCATTTTGATATTTCTTATTTTTTCTCTAAACTGTTCTTTTCCTTCCCTTGACCAATCCCCTTTTCCTGCACTTTTTACATTTGCTCCCCCATTACTCATATTGCTATTCCTTGTTTGTCCCTCTAATGGCACTATTAAGGGAAAGTGATCCGAATCAATATATTCTCCTACCTCTAGTTTCTTATCCTTCTCTCTTACCTCATCATCCACTATCACATAATCAATTACCGTTCCCCTTTCACTTCCTGAGCGTGTATATTCTCCTTTTTCATCCCCTTCTATATTCCCGTTTAAGATATACCATCCCAACTCCTCCAAGCTCTTTAACAACTTTTTTCCCTCCCCATTTAGTACCTTATCTTTGGATTTTCTTCCTTTCTCTTCTCCCCATTCCCTTCCTCCTCTGTCTCCTGTTATCACATTGAAACCACCACCTATTATCATTCTAATCGCTTCTTTATTTTCTTCAATCATTTCTTTAATCTCCTCTGCTTTTTCCTGCATATCACCGTTCACATAATTCCCCACTACCTTCCACTACTCTCCTCCTATCATAGCCTCTTCTACTATTACTCCTTTTTGTTAATTCCTGTCTTTCTTATCTTTCCCTGTTATACATTCATTCCTAACTCCCATCACCATTCCTCCCATTGCTCTGCCCTTTTTATTCTTCCTCTTTGCATTTTGCCATTTGTAACCTGTTGGTAACCTACCCCTTACTCTTTCCCATCCCTTTTCATCAAACAACGTCTCCATCATTATGACTACATCCCATTGTGTCAAATTTCTCATAAACTCCTTATCCTTTCTCTCTAATCCTGCTATATTCCAGTAACAAATCTTCCATTCTTCCCTACTTTCGTTTCTTATCTTTTTTTCCTTTGAACTATTTCTTATTTTCCTATCTCCCGTTCCTTCCTCTTCTAGTTTCCCTGCACCTCATTTCTTACTATCTCTTTCCTTTCTTCATCCCAATCCCACCATACTCCTTCTATCTGAATTTTCCCATACTTAACCCATGTTCTCTTTCCCTTTTTTCTTTCCTCCTCTAATTTTATACCCTTTATCACTATATTTAATTTTCTTTCTTTCCTCTCTTTCCTTCCTATTAGTTTTTCTATGTTTCTCAGCCTTTCCATCTCCTTATTCCCACTCTCGCCCCCACCAGAATCCCCTTCGAGCTTTCAAGTTTCTTCATCCTACCTCTTATCTCCTCTACCTTTGTATTATTAACTTTTTCCTGCTTCTCTAATTTTTTCTCCAATGACTCCATTCTCTTTTCTAACTTTTCCCAGATTTCTTCCCATTTTTTTATTTCTTTCTTAACTTCAGCCATTTCCCGTCTAATTTCTTTCTTGAATTCCTCTCCCCTTCTCTCCTGCTTTTCTTCATAAATCCCCATCACCTCTATCATCACTTCTCTAATTTCCTTTAGTCTTTCTTCTCTTATAGACACTTCATTTTCATCTCCGGTACCGTCAGCACCCTCCCTGTTATCGCTTTTCCCTACCAAACTCTGCTCTTCCGGCGGCGATCTAAACATTTTCTGGTATTTTACACTCAAACCGATATCTTCTTTCTCTTCACTGCTTTCCCACTCCCCTCTCTTCCTTTTGATAAATGCTTCTATTGACCCTTCGCTTTTTGCTCTTAATCTTTCCTTTTCTATAGTTTTTTCATACTTCCCCCTTGCGTTCCGTTCCTTTATCTCTTCTTTCGGCGTACTGAACACTTCCTGCTTTAACTCTGTTTCTTCTGCGGAGATACTCGCTCCGCTAGCCGTTAATCAAATTTAAACTTTCCCGCCTTCTATACTTGCCTGCCTCTACCGTCGCTGTCTGGTACCTGTATCGCCTTTCTTTGCGCTACCCAACCCTGCTACTGCCAATCCGTCAACACGGTCTTTCCACCCTGTCACAAATCTCCAAACAAACTTCCACACAAATCTGCCTCAATCCTCCAAAATATCTACCTCCCCTTTGCAATCTCACAATCCCTCAATTAGATCTCTCACCTCCAACCCTTCTACACACTTCCACAATCCACTCACCTCAAATTTCATCACAATATCAAAAAAACTCGGCATCAACAATTCCCACTACTTTACACTTTCATGCCGAAAACGGAAATCGAGTTCTCCAACCAACTTCCATAATTCTTGACGTCTAATTTTTGTCTTTGAATCGATCAGCTGATAACTAATGTTGACAGAGTACCGCCCGGCGGAACTCAGCGTCGGATTTGCCTTGTCTTTCGCCCACGGGCGAAATTTTATTTTTATTGGTTTTGCTATTAACTTCTAATTATTTCACACCAGTACAAAAAATTCACAAGATTATTTTACCATTAGAAAATTTTAATTATTCTCTGAAGATGCACATTTCTCAAGATGGGACTTAGACGGTTTTTCGAGTATCATATTCTAAGATGTTCCTCGATTTTTTTAAATCGAGGCATCTACCTTATCGACGTTAAAAATTTATTTGCTATTCCTATTGTATTTTACTAAAAAACTTTCTTCGTAATTATAAACATTTTGATATATACAAACGTCCCTTAGTGCTTTTTGTATAATTTTCTAAATCCTGAACACGATATCTCAATCCGTGTGGACGTAGTGAGCACCAAAAAAATGTTCGTAACCGGGGACTAGTTTGGTCAGATGGTCGCCGAAGAGCATGCCCTTAATTGAAAATGAATTTTTTTGTTGAGAATTCCACTTTTGAGGTTGAAAATTCAACTGTCTTCTAAACAATTCACCTTTTTGCTTGAAAATTGTACTAATTGGTTGAGAAATGTATCTTTGTAGGTTGAAAATTCAAATATTTTTTAGTCATCTTTTTGGGGTAGTAGATTTAATTTTTTTTGTAAATTTTATCTTTTATGGTAGAAAAATTATCTTTCTTAGTTGAAACTTCAAATGTTTTGTTAATCTTTTATTGGTTGCAAATTAAACTGCTTTTTTTATATCATCCTTTTGGATTGAAAATTCATCTTTTACGATAGAAAATCATCTTTCATGATTAAAAATTAACTTTCTATTAGAAAGTTGAACATTAACAATCTTAGAAGAAAATGCGTCTTTTCACTTAAAAATTTCACAAATTGATTGAAAAATGTATCTTTGAAGGTTGCAAATTTAACTACAATGAAACTCTTCTATAGCGCCGATTTTGGGAGTGACGGTGGGTGGGAACTTACTCATTATAACCCGCTCCGCTTTTGTTTGTTCACGCCTGAATGCTCGCCTGAGAGAAAACCGCAGACCCCGCACTGCTCCTGTTACACCTACCTACGGCGAGGCGTCAATTCTCGGAAGGGCTATAGAAGAGAGGGCTATTGAAGTGTTTTACTGTATTTCGATAGTCATCTTTTTGGGACTTTTAAACGCAAACTGAAAAAAATTGTTCTTGGGTCAAGTAAATTTTATTTTTTTTAAGTCAATCGCAGGTACGAATGGGGACGATAGAATATAAGTGTGTTCCAAATAAATAAATACCTGATATCATATGCTGGGAACAAGTGTACATTTTCCTAATCTGAGAAAATGTATTCTTAGATGGAATAGCACATTTTATTGTTCTAAACTTTATTGTAATACTTCAGAGCAATAGACTAGTGCCTCGACTCAACGAAATTTGTACTTGAGAAGAGTCTACTAGACACTAAATTTGAATTTTAAGCGACAGTTTATGGAAATTCAAAACACTATTTCTCAACGAAAAGAAAAATTATTGCCGAAATTTTTCTTATATAACCTTCATTGTTTAAATGATTAAAATATGCAATTCGGGCAAACAGATATTTACCCATATAATCGCACGCTTAAATGCTTTGAAAAATCGCATTCGCCGAGGATCGAAGCACTTGGTTCTCGGTGACGAACTTTCGTCCTAGTATTTCAAGGTAGCGTCGAAGAAGTCGTATGATGAGCTTGAACCATTTTCAAGCTAAAAGTTGTTGAGCTCAATGTTTCTTTGAAGAAAACATCTTTCTAATTATAACTGAATATTTCTAAGACTAATTATACATTTTCAAAAGACTTTAATATACCATTTTTTATTTAGAAGGATTTTGGAATTTAATTTTACTTATTTCAAAAAAGGCAATAATTATAAATAACAATAATTTAAAATATTCAGAAAAACGAATTCAGTTTCACTTATTTAAAAAGGGATTCAATACTGTTTGTTTTTAAATATTCAAAACGCTTAAAAACGATATAACGTTAATAAATAATAAATAAAAATTGCAAATACAAAAATGCTTTAATGACATCCATGAAAAGAAAATAATGTTCTCATATACAAAAACTTTCATAAAACGAAGTTTTCAGTGACAAATAAATCATTTCTGATGTTTTAAAAAACTCTGTAAAACGCACAGTTTTCGATTTATTTAATTTTTTTGCAATACTTTTTAATTCAGTTTTTAATTAAAAATAATAATTCCTGAACAATAATTTGAAATATGTAAAAAAAATTGATCCCTACTTTGAATATTACCTATTTGAAAAAGTGTTCGATACTTTATTTTTCTTTCAAATATAAAATACTTTAAAATCAGAACAAAAAAGAATTCTGTAAAGAAACGTGAAGAGCAAGAACTTGCAGATTAAAAGTGATTGATGCTCACAGTGGTCGGATGAGAAATATTTGTTTGCATGCTTCCTTGCATTCTTAATCAGTTTATTTAAAAAAATTTTAATTCTCAATTTTGTAATTGTTCTTTTATAACATGCAATACTTTTTTAATAAACATTTTTTTAATTTTATTGAATTACTTTTCCTTAAATGTTATGCTCTAAATACGCATAACATTTTTTTAAATTGTCTAGAAAATATAATAATTGTATTTTTAAACATTTTTAAAGTTTATAACCTTGTTTTA
>NC_046665.1:9810371-9822104 GCF_010883055.1 Belonocnema kinseyi | reverse complement strand
AAATTATTATTACACTATTAAGCCGTTTCCTTTTCGGGACAGGCGTGACTCACCCGGTGGGGCAAAGGAGTAATGTGAGAGAGGGATATAAAATTTTTAGATTGATCCAGAATTCTCGTGTTATTTAATTAATGAATACATTCGTTCCGCGACACTGCTCCGACCCAGGTTTCTGATCAATCTCTCTAGCAATCACCCCAAGTGAAGATCCTCACAAAGTCGTTATGTAAGGTTCCCCACTTGGGTCCATTAGTGGCCAAGGTCTTTTTTCTTTTGTTTCTCATTCAGAGATTCTAACCATTCTTTCCGCGATCTGCATCTGGACACGCTGCCATTTACCTTACCTTGATACACTTGTTTCGTTAGTCGTTCATTTGGAAATCTCTTAACATGACCGAACCATCTTAACCGATTTCTTTCCCATGTGTCTATTAGCGTCTCTTCTGCACCATATTCTTTGAAAATTATCTCGTTACTCACTTCGTCCATCAGCGTTTCCCGCATATTATGCGTCAGAATCTCATGTCAATTGCATTAATTTTACTCTTATCTTTTTCTTGATAGGCCCATTTCTCGCTACCGTATAGTACAGTCGGTACAATTATAGAATTATGCATTGCCATTTTAGCTTTATTTGATATATTTTTACTTCTGATAAAGGGCCCTGCTCTACCAATAACCTTCTTACCTTCGTTTATGCATCTATCTAATTCCTCATCTATTTACCCCTCCCTAGTAAATAAGCTACCAAGGTATATGAACTTATCAACTTGCTCGATTCTCTCATCATTTAATAAAATATTGCATAGTTTTTTTCTCACTATTTCCTTCGAACAACATAGTTTTTGTTTTATTTACGTTAATTTTGAGGCTCATGCTCTTCATGCTTGCATTCAGTTTATTCAACATTCTTCGCAAGTCTTCGATTGCCTCTGCCATAACAACCTTATCATCTGCGAACGCTAACCCACGTTCTCTTATTGTTTCGAGATCCACACATTCCTCATCGAAAAGAGCCATTCTTAAACACTTGTCCATGAATAATATAAATAACCATAAAGACATAACGCATCCTTGTCTAACTCCTTGAATAATTTCGAAACAGTAACTCAATTTCCCATTTACCTTTAGACTCGCTTTGCTACTCGTATTTATTGTTTTTATAGCTTGTAGGAGCCAGCTAGTGACTCCATACCCTTTCATCACTTCCCAAAGTTTACTTCTATCTACCTTGTCAAAATCTTTCTCTACACTGAGAAAACTATATCGCATGAATTACAATATATACCGTAATTCTTGCGCTATATATCGAAATTATCGTTCTACATCGCAGATGTGGCGTCCTATAGCTTCATCTCCGAATTGTTTCCTAAAATAGTCTCTGAAATCATCTAGTATCACGTCTTCATCGTATAGCATTTCCCCATTACTATTTCTCAAGTTGACAAATTCTGTACTTTTATTTCCCTTCATTTTTTTATAAAGCAGTTTCTTGCTTCCTTCAAAGTCGTTTTGTATTTTCTTCTCTTCTTCTGTACTAATTTTATCTTTACGTTCCTTAATTAATCGTTTGAGTAAGTTAGGCGCACGCAAGCAGTGAAAGTTGAATTTGTCCATTTCTTCTCTTAGTGAAAGACTTAGTGGAATTTTTTCAAATTAAAAAAAAAAAGTTTTAGTGTTGCCGGGAAGTTTTTAAAAGCTTTTAAAATTTTTAAGTGTTTGAAATTTGCTCTACAGATCTAAAAATCGTAGATATTTTTTGTACTATTTCAGATAGCAAGTAAGAATATAAAAATGAAAATTATGAGAGAAATTCCTGCCGAGTAAAGGAATTAGTTTTTAATTAAGGAAAAGTTAAATTGTTGGATTCGGATAGATTAACTTTTTTTTTTTGAGTTAACAAATCTTTTGCCTAAAACTGTTTTAGTTTAAATTAGAACAAAACATGATCATTTTATATTTTAAAAACTAATTGCTCTTTACTTATAATTATCATGAATGTTACCATTTTTGCGATTTTCAAACTGCTATTACCGAACATGAAAATTGTGTGTGAACAAAATACAATTATATCTTGCTACTCTAATTTAAACTAAATAAGGTTCACGTAACAAAATTTTTAACTTTTTAAAGATCAGTTTTAATCTAGCCGAATCCGAAAAAGTAACTTTTCTTTAATAAAAAAAGAATTCCTATCTTAAGCAGGAATATTTATCATTATTTTTTAATTCGGATTCTTTTTTGTTACATTAAACACTAAACAAAAAACAAAAATAATTTCAGGGTGGCCGTTTTCATCGAGGAAAAACATTTCTATATTGGATATACGTTATTGTAGACATAACTAATACGATTCTTTATTTTTACATTTTCGTTCATTACAGTGTAATGTAATCGTCCTCAATCTCTGGTTTTTAACGGATCTTTACGTTTCGGCACTCACAGAATCCGAAAATAACAATTTATCGGTGACTGTATGTATGGTTACCTGAATGTTGTAGTCATGCTAACTTTTGCAGGATTTGTCCACATCAAGTCAGCCTTTGATACACTTCTTAAGCTACCCAAATTGAATGTGAAGTTTGTTATTCAGATATTTTCAATCAAATTTAAAAATTTAAAGAATTCTTAAAAATGAAAGAAAAATTTATTTCAAATTCAACATTTTTGTGAAAGTTTCTTATAGATGGGTAGAAGACTTGCAAGTTATCACAATAAAATTTTTAATTTCGATGAAGATTAGAAAAGTTATATACTTTTGAAAATTTTAAAAAGGTTCAGAATAGAAAAAAAAAAGTTGCGGAAATTACATGTAAATTCCTTACAAGGTATCAAATATATTTAGAAATTGTGTCAGTTAAATTTTTCGATTAGAAAAAAGTTCAAAAAGTTTGAGCTCTTTCAAAATTTGAATACAAATTTTTTATGAGTTTTAGAAATTTTTGTCAAATTTTCTGGTACACGTCAAAAAGACTTGCAAATTATTAAAATTACATTTTTGAATTCGACAAAAATTCAAAAAGTTACTTAAGAGATCCATAAGTTTAAAGCGTTGTTTTTAGTAGATTTTAACAAGATTTACAAATGATCTTGATGAAGTTTTTCAATTGTGTACAAATTATCGAGCGCCAAGCGCGAGTTTCGTAATCAGAATGTAATCGTCAAATCCCTAGGTGCTTTGAGAATCTTCTTTAAAAACTAATCGAAAAAAAATGCAGTTACAATTTATGGCTGTAATCCCTCAGAAGTTTAAATCACAGTTTTCCATTTAAGTTATAGTATTTACGATATTTGAAAAAATGTTTCTGATTGTAGACGTAACTGTCGCATTTCCTACTTAATTTTCATTTAATTGATCTATTAAATTTCTATATCCTTATTAAACGCTGAAAGTCTAATAAAGTTTGCTTGCTAAAAACACATGATTCCACGCAGGTTAATATTTGCTCAAAACAGATCACAAAATGTTTGCAAAATCCATGCAAACAAAAGTTATTTGCATGCAATTTTCCAAAACTTTACCTCTTTTCATGTATCCAGGACTAATATGAGTTTTCAAAATTTATTGCATTTTTTAGTTTACTTATAATTTGTATTATTAGGCTAAATGCAATAGAAAATTGAATGATCGTACGAGTTACAATATCAATATGACGATTTTGAATATTAAAAAACAACTATATCATTAATGACTTCAATAATAATAATAATATAAATTTAGGGCGACTGCTGTACTTATACGTACCACTGCTGAGCTAAGCACACGAACATCAGCGCGCCCTGTGTTCAAGACATCTGAGGAGTTTACTTTCAAAAGGGAACATATCCACTTGGGAAAAATTGTCAGAAAGTAAAAAAAAACGTTGTACGTTTTAACAAATTTGTTTCAAACTACTTATATGGTCTAGTATTGTTCAATTAGGCTCCAAAAATGATGTCCTAAAATGTGAACATCCTATCCCAAAAACTGAAGGCGTTACAGCCATTTTTTATTTGGATATGTTCCTTTTTGGTCAAAAACCTAGATATGTTCCTTTTTGATATGTTTCCTTTTTGACCCGCAAAACAGAAAACAACCAAAGTTTTCAGTCACAATCCAAAAAAGAATTTAGCGCGGTGAAAATAACACTGAATACAATAGGAATAACAACAGTGAATCACTATATACTAAGTAAACACCCGCGCAAACTAAAATATTTATTTATAAGTAGAGCTTGGAAAAATCCGACGGATGGTACTTTGGATATGTGCCTTTTTGAAAAAAAAACTTTGAGTGGAAGCTTCTAATGTGTCCCCAAGGGTTTACATTTTTCTTACACCTTCTCTATTCATTTACACACCCTCCACACACTTACTTGGTGGTGAAAGGGGGACCTACAGTTTAAGGTGGGTTCCGAACCACCAAGAGCAACAGCCTTAAGTACTTAGAGAAAACCTTTTTCACTAGAGGTAACGGTCCCACGACTCTCCGGAGATGAACAACTCCCTTGCTAGGCTAGTGTTCACCGCATGGGCCACCGAGACTCTTCCAGAGTGCGAGGCGGGAATCGAACCCGCAAGCCGAAGGAGTGGGTCCAAAGCCTACGCTTTAGCCCCCACGACCATCGTCCCACTTTGAAAAAAAAACTTACGTTCTTTATAATTCACTGAGGATATGTTCCCTTTTGATTGAGACAAAAAGAAGGCGTTATAGGGAAGTGGATATGTTCCCTTTTGACCAGCCCTATCTGTCTAATGAGTCAAAACTCTTAAAATAATAAAATAGCAGTTTTTAATGTGTTATTCTGTCTTTTGCTGATAATAGTGAGATTAAGTGCATTTTAATGAATCTTTTGATACATAGAATGTGAGTCGTTACAAAGGCAGATTGTGTAATTCGGGATACAAATCCGGCAAATAAAACCGGACCCTTCTTTTAGTTCCTTCAGGTTCAGATCGTCTTCTCGAATGGGAAAAAGAAGTTCTTCGACAGGATTATACTTTACAAAGTGGTAAATTTGTTTGTGAGCTACATTTTTTACCTGAACAAATTATCAGAACAAACGAGAAGTGAAGGATCCCGATGGCAAGGTTATATCCTCGTTATGTATGTGTTTTAGAAGTTTTATACTTCAAATATTATTAAAGAATAATTTAAATATGCCATACTAAGAATTTAAAAAAAAATGGTATTACGGATAAGTTAACGAAACATGAAATTTCAGTGTTTTGTCTGCATGCACAAGTAATATGAGCGTTTATTTTTATAAGTAATATTTTATAGAACTTTGAGAAGAATTATTTATAAAATTATAAAGTAGGAAAGAAGGTATGTTTTTTGCTTTATTTTTTAAAAACTCAAATTTTTATGAATCCTCAACCACTTTTGACCTAATTGAGATATTTATCGTTTTCTTTTCGATTTTAATAGCCTTTATTGTCTTATTTTGAAACCCACCGAAAAATATAAAAAGCTTCAAAATTAATGAAATGGGGGAGGTTTTTCTAAGAATATTAAAAGTTGTTAAAAAAAAAACCAAAATTATATATTTTTTGCCAATTTCATTTAAAATTTTTAGTTTCACAATAAAGATATCTTGTGAGTATTATGCGGGCTAAATAACTTTTGTCGTCAGGCGAAGTTTTTTGTTACATAATCAAATTTTCTTACTTTTCTTGTAAACACCGACAGACATGAAAAAAGTTTGAGATACTACTTTGCAAGTCTAAAAACTTTCTATTAAAATGACCCTTACTCTTTTGCGACACCTTATATCGTTTGCGAGGAAAATTAAAAATAAAATTTGTAGGGAAAAAATCATTATTTCCGCTTCGAAAATGGTTTAGCTCGCATAAGGCTGATAGAGAATGACTTTCTTATTTTAGCAGAAAATCTTCAAAAATATTGGGAGGAATAAAAAGGTAGAATTTTCTATAAACTATATTTTTATTTTTTTAAAGTTTGATGAAAAAATTTAAGATTTTCTGGAAAATTTCAGATTTTCATTCTTCCGAATATTTGACCAAAGCTTCTGGTAATAGAAGAGAGACAGCATATCAGCTTTGGTCGGGTTAAACCATTTTTTAGGCCGGGAGAATTATTTTTTTAAATAAAAAATTAATTGCTGAATTATTCTCGCAAACGATGCAAAATATCGCAAAAAGCCAAGGGTTTAATTTTATAGGAATTTTAGGCGTGAAAAGTTTGATCTAACAAAATTTTCATATCTTTCGTTATCAAGAAGAATTGGAAAATCTGATTTTATGAAAAAAAATTTCCTCGCGACAAAAGTTATTTGGCCCGCATAAAACTCACAAGATATCTTTATTATGAGAGTAAAAATTTTAAACGAAATTGAGAAAAAATATATAATTATGACTAATCCAATTAGTCTGTAAGTTTTGTAAAGTAATAATGAATATCTGCATATCATAAAGGTGTTATTTATATACTATCTGCATTAATATATACATGGCACTAAAAATTTGGATGTATGATAGTACATATATTGGATGTTACTTAGGTGTGCATTTTAGAAAAATATACTGAATTTATGGGTTATCCTTATATTTACTTATTCGTTTAATCCGTTCAACCCCACCTCCCACACTTTTACACGTGTATTTTGTTTAAGAAAATGTATTTTATTCCTTGATAACAATAAATTATGCAATAAACATGTGTTTGAATTAAAGAAATATTTTCACATAACAATTTGGGTTGGCTTGTTATCTTCAGCCAAAAAACTTTCTCGCTCTTAAAAATTAAATTAATAACATTCAAAATTGTTTAATTCCTAATTTATAATGCTGAAGAAAACATTAATACACTATTAGATTTTCTAAATTCGTTATTCAACTTTCTAAAATATCTTTATTACATGTTTAATACATATTGTTAATAACAACTACGTGTAAAGTTATAATTTTAATCATTTTTTATTGACATGCCATTAGAATAAATCCATATTTAATAAATATAAATTGTGAAACTTTTGCTCGAGTTTATTAAAGGGTTTGGTCGGAGTTACGTTTCGAATTTCTCTTATCAATGACAGATCTCACATCGGATTACAAATATCATATAAAGTATTTCAATACTCTTCTTTTCTGAAAAAGAAATACTATTACTATTAATACCCATAATATTAATGGAGTATATTTTATTTCAATTTGAATTTCATGAAGTATATTTTGTGAAAAATATTGTTTAAACAAATTTAAGGTTGTTGAAAATAAGTCAAAATTTCTTAATTTAACGATTGGTGAATAATTGAAAATAAATTTATGTGACTTAACGATAATAGAGTAATATTTTTGTAAAAAATAATAATTGTACAAAAATATTTATCTGAATAATTGAAATTTGTTTAAAGAATTAAACATACATTAAACAATGGTGGTCAATATTTTACTAAAGAAATAGCAATACTGATTATTTTGAAAAATTGAGAAAAAATATTTAGACAAATTCAATTTGTTTAAATGATTGAAATTACTAAATCGATGTTAATAAACATTTCACTAGGCTAATAGTAATAATTTTCAGGAAAAAACGAAATTTCGAAATAAAAATTATTTAAACAAACTAAATATGTTTAAATAATTGAAAATTAATTAATCAATGTTAAACATATTCTTAATTTGCTCTATTTTAAAAATGGGGATATTATAGTGTGCAAATTACACAATTCCGGATAAAAATACGATTGGTATTTTGTTGTCCTAAGTATCTATAATAGTAAATTCACAAAATAGCAATATACTTGTCAAAAGGAAAATTTTAAGCAAACCTACATGTCATTATATTTAATTGAATTTTTCACAGTGATTGTCCCGTATTTCATTTATATTTTATAAATATTTTTAACATAAAGAAAAATGTTAGGAAATATATTTGTTATTTAATAAATACTTGTAATTGAAAGTCGAGTTGGGTAGAACTAGCAGATGCTAGTCTGATAACGCTGCATTGAATTTGGTTTATTCCCTTTACTTTCACTTCGGCACCCTTACCACATGAATTACTGCTAAACTTTTTCCCTTATTCAATGTTTTAGGATACAAATCGATAGAATGACTTATAGCTTAAGATCCTGTTCTAATTAAAATATAAATCATCAATCCGCTTGTTGAAATTCTACCGGCCATTTTTATGGTTATGTTCATAACCAACAACGAAACTAAAACGGGTTTAGCTGGAATGAAAAGACAATTTTTTCACTAGACCATTTTACAAGAAAGTTACCTATATTATGTAGTTTCGTTTTGAAAAAGGTTACATATGTTTTCTAAGCAATCATCTATTTATTTATTATATTTTAAAAAATGCACACGTGCTATCTTATGTAAATTTCAAATTTCTGTCCCCAAGGAATTTCAGGGTTTGGTCGCCGCGGGCGCTGCCTGTCATGCGGTTAATATCAAGGTCATGTCCGTACTCAATAGCACATTTAAAATTATCTTTTTCCAATAATCCTTTTACACTTCAACGTCTTTTATATTTTTTAAATATCAATTACCCACCAAAGAATTGTTGGTCTTAATTTTGTAAACTGAAACGATCAGGAATGTTTTTATTTAATATTAATTATAGAGTTTTCCATAAGATCAATGCTTTTCTAGAGCAGGACGATTGACGCGCCGTCCGGCGGATTAGTTCACCCGTGAAGTGGAACGTGTAAGCGACAACTACTTTTAGACCGTGGGCTGGCAACGTAAATGGGAGCTTGATACGGATAAGGCCAATTTTCACATGAGATGTTCGTCTGATGATGAAGAACGTAAAAATGGGTGCCTGGCAGGTGTGAGTGAATGCGTTCACCTGTGGCGACCTGTCAAAGGTGCGAATTTTTGGCAGTTAATTTACGTGACTCGGATAAGGTTGAAAATTGGTGTACATGTAGGGGCTGACATTAGAAATAGCACCTGCGCATTGCCAGGCACTTACCTGGATGCAAAAGTGTTGTCAGGCGGCTTCGAAGTCGCCGGAAACTCAAGTGAAATTTCTTGAAATTGATTTTACAGGAAAAAGTTTGAAACAAAATTTGGTCCACTCCCGGAGATGCATATTTTCATTGGTATATAATTTTTTGATAAAATTGATACTTTTGGAGAAAACATCGATTAAAGAAATACCATAACAATAAAAAGCCTTTTTTATTGACAACAAGTGATTTTTTCGAAAATTATTAAGAGACAAAAGGTACTCTATTATAGGTATGCTCCAAGATGAATACGAAGTATTTGTTCAAAATGTTAATATTTACCAAGTTATTCGCATTTTTCCTTATTTTTCCCATTTTTTCAATCACCTGCTGTATCTTTAGCAATTTAAAAGGTGTGCTCAAAATTAGTACACGAATAACGTAAGTCTTGTGCAATGAATTGGCGTCATCCACTTTCAATTAAAACAATAACTTATTCTGCTATTAATAATCATAATCAGTGTCACGTTCTCAGCTTCTGATTATCGTAGAAAGTTGTAATAAAGATGAATATGATTATAAAAATTAAACAACAATATCGCTTTACTTTAAAATATGCATTATTTATTATTGTTAAAGTTTATGTTTTGTCGTCGAGATACGTTCGATCTTTATTACCGTGACGAATGTCAAGTTTCCCAGACCCATCGTGGGTCATTGGCGTAGGCATTACAAATTCTTCGTGGTGCATTTTTAATGCAGTTCTATACTCGGAGACACTATTATGCTATTTTAAAATACAAATTGTTGAGCTTCATAACAATCAGAGCAATAAGTCACAACAATTAAAGACAATAATAATATAATTAATAAATTAATAATAAATATAAGCGTATATATATATATATATATATTAGGGTGGTCCAAAAAACGCCTTTCGAGCTATAAAGCAGCCCCCCCCCCCAGTTTCCGTTTCTGCAGAAAGAACATCCATAATGTCTTTTTTTCGAAATTGAAATATTAACGCGTGCCGCCGGGCACTTAAAAATCCTATCTAATTAACATGGTGAAATATTGAATTTTCGAAAAATTGAACTCATGTTCCAGGACTTCATGTGAACGTGTCAGGCTAACGTGTCAGGTTATTGTTACTCTTTAGCAATTTTGGTCGTCTTTTTTAAACAAATAATTACTAATGGATAATTCGAATATTGAACATGACTTCTTAAACAATTTTAAGTTGTTTAAACAAATGTAAATTATTAAAACATTTATTTATGCATACGTTATTTATTTATGCATATGTTATGTCTTTTTTCAACATTTCTAGAAATTGAGCCAGACATCAACTTTCTTTTCAAATTAATATCCTATGCTACGTTTTGTTGCATAATGACACAATTTTGATACTTATCTTTTAAATTTTTATAAATTTCTATTTGTTTAAACAATCTTTATTTGCTCACGTAGTTTTTTCCGATAACTAAAAAAATTAAATAAAATAGAACACATACAATTATTTTTTTCGCTGTATAGTGTATGAAAAGAATAAACCAACAACTTTTTAATTGTTTAAACATATATAATTTGTGTAAATAATTACTTTCCCAAAAAGTTTTAAAATAGTATTTTTTTAATTAAACCTAATATTTAATTATTTTGAGGAGTAGCAAAGTAATTTCACATACTTTTGTAAAATCACAAAGTGAAGTGTGTGATGTTTACAATGATACAATATGTAATTTTCCGAAACTTTGTAATTTTACATAAATCTTTTTTTACAGTGTAATTAATCAAAAAATTAGGCATAGGATACTATTTTGAAAAGAAAGTTGATGTCAGGCTCCATTTGTAGAAATTTCCAAAACAGACAATAAATAATTGCTTACGGTCATGTGACGAGTGGGTATCCCAAGCAGATTCCTCCTTATTAAATCCTGCCGCATTAATAACAAAAAAATAAATGACTTTTTCGGGCAAACGGTACAACCTTCAAAAAGAAAAAATCAGACAAAAGATTTTCAACTAAAGAAAAGCTATAAATTGGTTACAAATTGGTTTGTGCTAGGATGCGTGGTTTTTAAAAAATAAAAAACGACATTAACAATGTTTAAAATATAATTTTTGGACACACGACACGAAATATGAAATATGTTGAAATAAAAAAGTGTTTCATCCAAAACAGAGCTAAAAATGTGTCATGATTTTCTGTTGTGGGACCGTCGTCTTTGATTTAGTCGTAACAATTAGAAATATAAATATCAAAATTAGATTTTTTGGTAAACGATACAAGTTATGAACAGACGATTAAGAGATAAAACATATCCACCCAAAAAGTATCCATAAATTTGCTATGAATAATTTTGAAACTAAATGGATACATTTTATTTTAATCGCGAAAAACACGATCAAAAATCAGAAAATTGAGCAGAAATGTATTGAAATAATGCATGTTTCAGCGTACCCAATAATAACATTTGATACAAAATAAGAAACATATATTAAAATGATCAGATAAATAAAATTGTTGTTTGCAATATCTGAATAAGTGATTCCAGGCCGACGTCAAAGAATAAATGTAATGTACATTTGATATAAAACTGTTGAAAATAGCGTATAAAGTTGAACATTTTAGGCCCAATCCAGTGTGAAGTACGACTATTTATTAAACAATTTCTTAGCAATTGCGATTCATCTTCACTGAGGTTTTCTTCTTCGCTTAGAGAACCGCTGCCGCCAGCTGTAAACGAAACAAACCATTTATGCAAGGAAATATAATAATAACTGTTTTATTGCATATAAATACATTTATATTTATTATTAATTT
>NC_046665.1:9800883-9810271 GCF_010883055.1 Belonocnema kinseyi | reverse complement strand
CTTCCCGATCATATTGTCTGGAAAAGGGAAGTGAAGGACCCTACCAGAAATGTGATATAGCATCAGTATGTATAAATTATAACCAATATATTAATAATACTTTATTCGGAAAAAATTTTTAAAATGAATGAAGAGATACAAATTTCAATTGCATCAATTGCAATTTCCGAATTTTAACCTAAAAAATAGCTGTCTTTCCCCGGCTATGGCTATTCCTCATCTGGTGATTATATATGTTCTTCACTTAAATTCCTTTTCGTTCGGGAGGACTTTTGGTTAAAAATATAAGGAAGCAATTAAAAAGAAAGATAAATACAATTATTACATCTAGCCTTCTGATCTTTTATTGTCGTGGAAATCATTATAGACCTATAATGAATTTCCTACAATTTTTTCGCGATTACAGGAATAATGATTGGAATAATTATTATAGAAAAAATTGTAGGAAAATAATTAAAGAAATTAATAATATAAAAAGAATTATTGCAAATGTAGAAGGAAATATAAATGAATCATTTATTTTGAAATACTCACACAATAGTACATAAAAATTGACATATTTAAAGAAGGTTTGTTTAAGAATGGAGGTATAATGAAACTTAAAATCTATGGGTCTCTTCTAATTTCTGCAATAATTATTTCAATATTTCAATATTATTAATTTATATAATTATTTTACTATATTTTCCCCATAAATAATTGAATAACTATTCTTATTAGTAGTCATAAAGTCGTGCAAAATTATAGTAATTTCATTATAGGAAAATAATTATAGGCCAATAATGATTTTTCTATACTTACACTTTTTCCTAAAGGATAGCCGGAAGGTCTATTATATACTAGTACTTTTTTAGTATTTAAATATTTTCGAAAAATTGAACTTGTGTTTCAGGGTTTCATCGAAACGTGCCAAGTTTTCCAGGGATTGAAGAGGAGTGTTTACGAAATAAAAACATTCTAATACTTTCATTTCCAAACCACCCACACCCTCCGCACAGCCACACAAATATGGGCCAAAAATTTAAAAAGCTCCTTTTTTACGTATCATTGTTACTTTTTAGCAATTTCTGTAGCCTTTTTTATACAAATAATTGCTAATAAATAATTTGAATGTTTCCCATGTCTTTTTAAACAATTTTCAATTGTTTCAAGAAATATAAATTATTTAAACAACTATTTGTTCTTAACCAATGTAAAAAATAATTGTGTTTTCTGATTGAAATGTAGTTGTTTATCATTTTTTGAAGTATTACTTTTTTCTAAAAATATTACGTGATTATTTAAACAATTATTTATTGTCTATCTTCATCATTTCTAAGAATGAAGCCAGAGATATCGACTTTCTTTTTAAATTAATATGCTATGCCACGTTTTGTTGAATAATTACATAATTTTGATACATTTTTCCTCATGTTTAATAAATTTCTATTTGTTTAAACAATCTTTATTTGCTCAAGCAGTTCTTTCTCGCTAACGAAAAAAATGAAATAAAATAGATACCATATATTTATGTTTCTGACTATATAGCGTATAGAAAGAATACGTTAACCACTTTTTAATTGTTTGAACAAATCTAATAAAAAATAAATAGAAATTTGTTAAACATTTGAAGAAATTTCTCAAAATAATATAATTATTCTACAAAAAGTATCACAGGATACCAATTTGAAAAAAGTGGACATTTCTGGTTCAATTTTTAGAAATTCTGAAAATAACAAATAAATAATTTTTAAAGAATTACATAATATTTTTAGAAAAATGTACTGTTCCAAACAATGACAAAATATTGCATTCCAATCTGAACATACGATAATTTTTCACTTTTTTGGGAGTAAATAATTGTTTAAATAATTTTACATTTATTTAAACAATTGGATACTGTTTAAAAAGTCTTGGTGAATATTTAAATCGTCCATTTGTAATTATTTGCATGAAAAAGATGACAGGAATTGCTGAACAGTACCAATAAAACGTAAAAATGTAGTTTTTGCATTTTTGGGGGGCAGCGTGAAGGGTGAGGGGGGTGGAAAATAAAAGTTATTAGTATGTTTTTATTTCGTAGACACTCCTCTTCAATCCCTAAAAAGTTCGTTCAATTTCGATAAATCCCTGGAACATGAGTTCGATTTTTCGAAAATTAAAAATGACCCCCTGTTAATTAAACAGGATTTTGAAGTGTCCGGTGGCACGTGTTAATATTCGAATTTTGAAAAACGAAAAATTGCGGGTTTTCTTTCTCAGGAAATGGAAACTGGGGGGGTCTTGCCCTCTCAAGTGAAAAAAATTGTGCACCCTACCGATATAAATCTCAGAGTATTCACAGGCAAAATAACCTGGCCGGTTTGCAACTATTTTCAGGTTCGATTTGAATGATTTAGTTTCAGAGATGGTCAGAAAGATTTGGGTGGTTTTGAAGGTCCTTTTAGTGGCCTTTTCAGAGTGATGCGACGGTAATATAATGTCCCTTTTGTATTCGTCACGTACCGGGAAAGCAGAGTTATTTACAGTAGTTGGCCCTCGCTAACCTGCTTCTTCCTTTTTAAATTTCTCTTAAAATTATTAACACTTTTTTTTTTAATTGATGAATTTTCTCATTGTACTTATTTATAATCACAACTTATATACTAATGTACAATTTTCGCGTTGAATTAAAAAATGTTGTATTTTTTGGCGTATCTCATTCCATTTACGAGAAACGTTGCATTAATTCCAATTTTAAACATTTAAGGCCATGTGATGAGTGTAACAGCTGATCAAGTAAGCCCTAAAATCAATATTTTTTACCCATATTGAAAAATAAAAGTTTAAATAACGTGGAAATTTTTTTCGGGAAATTTTAATAAATATTAAAGGATCGTTTGTGGCCTTGCCACAGTTGGAGGAAGAAAAAAGTTTATTTATGCAAATAATGATTATCGACGGACACATTTAGGTTTTACAGCAGAAGTTTGATTTTAACTTTCTCTGACGGTAATCATGCAATCTGTTTTACCCACAGACCCCTAGAAGTTCGAAGTTCTCTACTCGCTGCGCTAGTGCTGCTTTGACACAGCTAATACCAGCCTGATACGTATGTCAGACCAAATATGTTTATTTGCATTTCAAGTGCAAACATTAGTTTTTGCATTATTGGTGCATAATGTTCGTGAGAGTTTTTTGTTGTTTTGTCCCACTTTGATACATATAAACCTTATAACTAGCCCATTGATAACATTGCAAATTGCTTGCAGGGTTTGACGACAGCACAGTCGGTATTTCCCCAAAATATAAATAAAAAAAAAACATTTTTCATTATTCTCATTATTTAGGACCAGAGAGAAGTTCTTGCATGCCTTATATTTATCGTGCCAAATTTTTAACACAATATCTCATTCCGTGTGGACGTAAGTTGGGAAAGAAAAATCGAAGACCAAGTTTGGTTACGTGACCCTCTCGTCACATGGCCTTAAAACAAATTTGGATATCTGAAATCATCGAAACCCGTATATTCCGTTTTAAGCTGTTAACTATGAAATGTAAAAATATATTAATATAGCCTCTCTGTTTGTTATTTATGATCGAATTCTTATTTCAATTTCAGCCTCTCTGCTTAGTATTTATTATCGTATTTTTATTTCAAATTTGGAAAGGGCATTTTAAAACCTTTAAAACTTTTAAACGAGCTAGCTGGACCTTTAAGTATATCTACCTGAGTGCGTGCGGAGAATTTCTCAGAGCTTCTCAGAGCCTTGAGAATCTTTAGCATATATTCTGAGATTTCTATCGTTAGGGCAATGCATTGCTTTAACACTCTAATGTATATAATTATGTCATTTAGAAATACAAACATGTATATTTTCCACATTTTATATATTTATGTATTTCTCTTCTTCAACAAATTGGGAATAAGACTAATTTAGAAAGAAAATTCGATGTATTTAAAACAATTTAGGGTATTTATTAGTCTATAAAATTAAATCAATTGCACTTATTTCTGAAAATTACGTAAATTGAGAAATAATTATTTCGCAGTTTATTTCACTCTATCCATTTCTTGAATGCATGTAACTAACAGTCTAGATATATTTGTACTAACAAAAATAATAATTTTGGAATTGAATCATCTTTAAATTTACTAAATGTTTACATTTTTTTTATACTTTCCCCATTGGATTCCATGTTGAAGTAGGGCCAGGTGCGAGAAGCGCCGCCATACGGCGAAATTTCGCACAATAAGGTTCGGCCATCTTTTCTAGAGTCGGATAGGGCTGACCAAAACACTTAACTATAACCTCCAAATACACAGGGATTTGCTCTTTTTCTATGGAAATGGAATAGATAGTTCAATGCAGCTCACCACACAAATTCAGAAACGAAGAAAAAACTATTTTTTTCAAATTATGGATATGTTCCTTTTTGAAAGTAAGCTCCTCATCTAATCTCTTATTTTGAGAACGCTGCGATCCAACAAAAGGGATAAACGGCGCGCCAAACTTTTGGGACATCACAGCAGTTCCAGAATTCAGTAAGACGGTTGCGTTATTTTCGGGAGACGTGCCGTTCATAGAAATTGTACATAAATGTAGAAGTCGAATCGACTACTGTAGTACGCTTACGTTCTCTCGTTCGGGACAGCAGCGTTTCCAAATGTAAGAGAGCAACGTTGCACCACATTTTCAGGCAGCCGCTTCACGCAAAATACCGCTGCTGTCCGATCGACTTCAGACATCGAAGTCCGAACCTCCAACTGTCAAGTATTGACGTTAGGATAATGAAAACTGTGTATTTTGTGGACAGTTAATCTAAAATTTTCAAAAGTGAGTTTCTGCGAAATAACGTCTTCGTATGTCTGATTATGAAACTGTATCGCATGCAATGTGCGATTACGCAGTAGTGCGTACTTCCCACTTGAAGTTTTGACGAGCAGTGGACAGAGACGAATCAGTATCTGGACCTATTATGTAAGAGAAAGCTCATTATTTTTAAACGAGATGCTCAACGGCTAGCAATCTTTTTAAGCGCTAAAATAGGAAAAACATTTATTTTAACGTGTAACAGCAAATATTTTTCTTAATTTCTGTTAAATATTACCTTTACCCTTGTCTCCAGATTAGAAAAACGATTTTCAATATATTTTTCACTACGCTGAAAAATCCACCAGGAACGGTTCACACGCCCCTGACTGAGAGCTTAGATTTTGTTACTATCAGTCCCAAAATTGACATTAAATCAAGGTTTGACTATACTTTAAATGTTTCCATTAAAAGTCTTGATAGTCATTTTTAAATTTAATAATTTTAAATGTAAATATAAAGCAATTATAAATTGAAAAGTTTAAAATTATACCATTTCAAAAAATAGTGATATTACAGCAATCTTGTTTTGTATTATTTTTTAATGTAATATCTTAGAAGTGTCCAATTTATAGCTGAAGATTAAAAAAATGTATCATTTTAAATTGAAACCCATTTTATAAAAAGAATGAAGAATGAATATTAATCCTACACGTGTTAAAAATTTGTCACAGTAGGGGCTGAGCGCCTAGAAGGTAGGGTTTTCTTAGCCTATTAAGACATTAACTTAAATCTTAACATAATCTTAAAACAAAAAATGTTTTTAAAAAATTTGTATTAAAAAAAAAGCTGAACAAACTTTTTGAAATAAAATTTAAAAAAAATTATTTTTGAAATTATTTCCCTTAAAAACAAACTTAATTCGGCCATAGAAAACTCCTCATCGTAAACTTTTCCTCCCCTACTCCACCTAGATCAGATTTTTCAATATATTATTTTTTATCTTCGTGTAATCCAATAAAGTACAACAGAAATCAATAGAAATTGATGCACAGATACAAATATCATAAGAATAAATTATTAAAGGAAAAATTTCCATGTTATAAAAAAATTTGATAAACAGATATACATTTATAGAACTTTTATAGGATTAAATATTTTCTCTTCATGAAAAATCATATTTAAACACACCACAATGTTATTTCACATTGAAAATGTTGTTAGGTATAAGTATTAGTCATTGTCATTAACAAATTGTATAAGCAATTGCATTATATTCGTGTGTTTTTAAAGAAAATATTATTTTTTCACAACGCCTTGTGAACAACTTTTTAATATTTCAATTTTTATAAACAAAAAACTGTTTTGAACTCACTGAATTTGCCTGATTTACTTATTTGAGTAAAGCTGTTGCTTGAGGATGCAGAGGTTTAACGCATTTCTTCTTCTTCGCCTCAGTCAGGTGTTGTCGATAGAGAATGAATGGATCTGAAGAGGCCAACAAATAATCAGCCTAATCCAAGCGTGCAAAGTTGATAATCCATAGTGAAATGCGGTAGCGTCTTCTTCTTTGGATTTTAATTTTTTAAGATTGTTCATTTCTTTCGGCCTAGCTCCACAAATGCAACAAACAACAGAGGATGATGTTTTAGTGATCACTTGGCACACTTTGCCATCTAGCATGGTGCAAACTAATATATGAGTCACAAGAAATATCCTTCCATAAACTTCAATTATAGTTGGGACCAGATTCTTTATTTGCTTATTAATATATACGACTTCAGTTAAAATCTTTTCCGCGGTCTTTGCAAAGTCAAATTCTTTGGCCCTGCTCATTTTGACGATGAATGTTTCTGATTCTACCAATGCAATGATAATCTTTCAGAAGTACCTGTCAGGAGGAGAGGAACCAAAGACATCATGAATACGCTTTCATCAATAGTATTTTCATCTAAAAATTTTTGCTTGTATGCAGAAAGGCCTGAAGTGCCATCACAACCCCATTTTGAAATCATTTCTAAAAATGTCTCATTTTGGAATTTAGAATCAGGAGAAATTACACCTGGAATTTTCAAAATTCTTTCTACAGTATGATTTAGAAACTCCTGTAGATCAACAGAGACTTTTTTTTATCTACTTTTATACCCGAAATTTTGGGATAGCAGTTGTCTTTTGCACTCAAAACTTCATTATATGTAGGCAATATATCTGCATTATAATCTTTTAAGAGATTACGAAACTTTTGATACTGACATTTTTAACAGATTTGAATGTAATATTTGTGGCAAAGCTTCATCAACATGAACAGGTAACGTTTGCCTATCTATATCTTGCGGTAAATTCTCGAAGGTAAGATTTTCTCTTGATAAACTTGATGAATCAAAACTATCTGAAGTCATTTCAGCTGAGTTCTCAGCATTAATGTCAGATTGTTTAACAAAGTCATATCGAACCTCACTCAGAGATCCTAGATCTGAAAGGGCTTTCTCTACTCTCCTTTTTTGTTTTTTTTTTTTTAGAACATTCCTCAAAATTCTTCAAGATTTTTTCACCGTATTTTTTATCTCCACCAGAAGGTTTAGATTTAACGCTTTAATCTCTTGTACATTTAAATATAACTTACTTTTAAAAAACTCCAATAAAACGTCCACCTTTTCATCATCAAGATCTGATACTATGTCGCAGAGTTCTTTATTTTTTAATGGCATGATTTCACATTAAATCTTACGCACTACAAAACAGATGCTCTTCATTGACAATTAAATCGAAACTTTAAAGTAAATAAGAGTACAAGAAAATACACGACATTGACACTTACATCAGAACTTGGAAAACTAGAGGTTATAATACAAGTATCGAAAAACAAAAGACTGCTAACGTTCTTCTATTTATCGATATTACGAGTAATCGAAGTGAATCTTCTTTAAATGCAGACTTTGAAATTCTAGTATGGCAATGAGTAAAAAAAGTTTTACTTCATCAAAATTACCAATATAATACAATTGTGTAAATTATTTGTTGATAACAATTGAAATTCTTGATTTAGAATAAAAGTTATCAGCTAGATAATATAGAGAAGTCATCGGCCATCAAGGCTTCGTAAAGAAATAATATTTTCCTGTAAAAACATAAAAATACAATGCAATTATTTATATTATTTATTAATAACAAGTTTAATTGTTAAAAGAAAATTCTCAGCTAGATAATATCCAGCCCCCTGCATCGACGTTAGTTCACCACTACGATCAAGTGAATCGTGGAGGCCAGATGGCGCTGGGAGTCTTTCCAGCCTATATTTATATGATAAGCATAGGAAAGATTATTGAAAAATTTGATCAATATTTTTCACAATGGCATTCAAACACGACTTCAGAGGATAGAGTCACCGTTTTGGAAGTTGCAATAATTGATTGTTGTTTAATTTAATAGTCTCAATATTATTCTTGTTTATATAATAATTGTCAATTGATGTTTTAATATTTTTCTTAAAATTTCTTGTGAGATATAAAATAATATCTTTATACATAAATATCTTTATTTCAAACAAAAAATGACGCAGAAATATAAAAATTCGAATAAGTACAGTGTGAATATTTTTTTGAAAAATATTAAACATTTCATCTTTATCTGAAACGATATTTTCATTTTTAAATATTCTTACTTAGAATTGTAAAAAAAACTATATATTTTAATACAAATTATAGATGATTTTATCTTAAACTGAATTATCTTGATTTCAAACAAAATATTCGTAAAAGAATATAAACTTAAATAAGAACTATGCATTATAACAAAAAATATGAAACATTTTATCTAAAACTGAAACTATATCTTTATATTTTAAAATTCTTTTGTAGAAATATTAACAATTAAACATTAAATAAAGACTATGTATTTTAATAGCAGGGTGGCCGTTTTGATCCAAGGAAAAATGCCCTGATTTCCCGGTTCTGAAACATTTTTCACGGCCAACAAAATTTACATGTATAAAATGGAAGGTACTAACACTTTTCAATTTAACAAATTTTAATGAAATGTAGATACACTACAAAATTTAGAATTTTTTAACTTTTAGAAATTAATGAGTTCAAAGATTCAGACCAAAATTTAAAAAATTTAATCCACGTTATCATTTTCAATGCTCTAAATTAAAGAAACAGTAAACTTTACATTTTGTATATTCTATTATTTAAAACAATTTTAAGCTGGAAACTTTAAAAATTAAATTTTTTTAAAAAGAATACTTCTTAAATTATCAGTTAAATTATTTTCATTTTAAATAGAAACATACATGAAAAGCTTCAAAATTTTATTTCGAAATCCTGAGAAATCTAGAAGTTGATTTAAATTTATTTAAATTTCAAATTATTTTTGAAATTTTTTATAACTTCTAAATGTCTTTTGAAACCTTATTTTAGAAATCTTATTAAATCTTTTTGGATATTCTCTTTCAAAAAGTTTCTAAAATGAAAAATTATTTTCAATTTTTCTAAGAATCTCAAGTCCGAACGCGTCCGAACGCGTCCTCGGGTTGCGGATAGAGGGTCCCTGTACCAAGGGTTTCTGCTGAATATGGTTACAAAAATAAATAGGCAGTCGCGGACAATTGTCCAGGG
>NC_046665.1:9788558-9800783 GCF_010883055.1 Belonocnema kinseyi | reverse complement strand
TTAGAGGTGCCAAACTTTCACTTGCTAATAGCCTAAAAAGCATCCCTGCGTGTCAACAATATGCTAGAACACTTGCGGGAAAAATGCAGAAGGCGGTTGTCCCTGGGTTGCTCCGTGTTCTTAGGGTGCATTAGGCTTTTGGTGGATCGTCGTATTGATTCCTTTACAGACTGTAACCACCTATCTCACGGTTGTGAGACGTGGTTATGGCTGAAATTTTACCGCGATTTCGCTGCAAGCGGGTGCAATTTTTCAGATTAGCACCCGCTCCCGGCAAAATCCTGCGGTTGTCCTTATGAAAAATTTTTAATTATATATACATACACACACAATACAAATACAATTTTAAATTTTTTTATATTTAATTTTAAATAATACCAAATAAAAATAATAATAAGAAGTTTTCAATTATTTATACGTCAAAATTTAATAAAATGACTTACAAATTAAACATTTTTTAAATGGAACAATTAAAATTGTAACGTTAAAGTTCAAAAGCTTTTCCGAAATTTTAAAGTTTCAAAGCTTTCTATATAAAACAATTCATTTTCAAAATTTTTACTTTTAAATATTTGGTTTTATTTTACTGGCCTTAAATGAACAGTGACATATTTCTAACCATTCAATAATTATTCTTTTTCTCAATTAAAAATATTTGAAATTGAATGGATTAAAATTGAATATTTTAGACTGAAACAATGTTTTATAAAAATACATTATTATGAAGTTATTTTTAAATTGAAAATAATTTATAAATTTTAAATGAGAAGCTTACATTTTTTAAATGAAGAAGACTTTCGAATTGAAAACGTTTAATTTTTAACGTTGAAATCTGGAAACTCTTAAATTTTGAACGGAGTTCGAATCGTTTTTTGTTAAATAAATGATTGATCCCTTTTAATACTTAAGGCACGGATTTAGTTTACAAATTATTTAATTAAATATGCAAGTATTCAAGACTGCATATTAAAATTCTATAAATTAAAATTGAAAACTTAACATAGAAATTTTTAAAGTAGAAGATTTTCGGATTACGCATTGTAAACTGAATGATGTCATAATTAAAAAAAAAAATTATTTCGTGTAAATCAAAAATTGAATAAACACTGTATGTATTTTTATGAGAAATATGGAACATGTTATCTTAAACTGAAACGATATCTTTATTTTTTAACTTCTTTCGTAAAAAGATAAAAAGTTATTCAAAACTATACCTTCTTAATTTATTTACTTAAATTCAAGTTTTTTAAGTTAATTAATCCTTCAATTAATTGAATAATTCGTTTATTTCAATAAATCATCTGTGATTGTATTACTACAATTATTGGATTATTACAACTACTGTTGCTATAGTCCAGTGAATTAAATCTAACAAACAAACCCCGAAATTTAGTTTTTAGTGATTATTTCGAAATGCGTCCATCTAACGACAAAAATAGCCTAGCACAAAAAAATAGTAGATAAAATTCTGAATAAGAAGTGTTTCATGCAGTTTTGTCGTACGGGTCACAATCCCCGAGTAATCCACCCTCTGCGTAGGGGTGAGTTTCAGATCGAAATCCGCACACTCTTTCTCTTGTGCATATCTCGAAAGAAGGTGGTATTTCGCTCATAATGTATAGGACTAAAATAGTAGAGCAGACAATTCTTTATAAATACTGCTTATTAAATATTTCTACTTAAATAGTTAAACATTATATAAATATTATTCCGAAAATATATTAGTGATTCATTTGATGAAAAATTAATTAAAGCCTATGTATATATGTATAATGTATTAAGTAATTAATAAATACGATTTAAACCATTTTTAACAAATAAAATTAATTTATAAGTAATTGCTCAATGATATATAAGTTTGTACTAGAAGTAGTATTAGTAGCACTAATAGTAGTAGCAGTAGTATTCTCTTGCAAATACCTCGAAATGAGGTGGTTTTTCGGTGAAACTGTACATGACTTAAATTGTAGAACAGGCAATTATCTATCAATATTTCTAATTGATTTGTTTTTGCTTAAACAATTAATGATTATATCATCATTTTTCTAAAAATGCATCAATGACTCATTTCTATACCACCTATCAGGTAGAGTTTATGGTGCGTTTTTTTAGTGTGGTTTCCCCAGGAGCCCTAATCCACTGCACACTTTCAAATATTTGTTCAAATGTAGTTGAAAACTATTACTCGTCATAATCATCAACTGTGTCTGGGAGTCCATCTACGGTTTCTTCATTAAAGCAACATATACCTTGACAATTTAGGCACATCACGGAAAATTTTAGCCCAGCTTTTACGCATCCACAACATTTACCGCATCCAATTTTACATGAACAAACGATCAACTTCATAATGTGAGATGGAGCTGATGCCTCAGTAGTATTAACTGGAAATAAACTATTTTTTCTTCTTCTCTAACTCCACAGTTCTGGTTCTAAAAATTTTCCTCGTCCTGTTTGAATCTGATGATAGACTTGATAAGAGTGTTGTTGAGCAGTTTCGGAAGTTGGAGGAAGCCCAGATAGAGATACAGCCTGAATGGAAGAAGTCACAGATTTGTTGAAGAATACGCATCTGTACTTGTTTAAGCTTGTTTCAGAACGTTTAGCCTTATATAATGTAAAAATGAATTGCGCCCCAGCAGCTGCTACTTGACAGTGAGTAGAATCGGGGTTTTTGAAAGTTTTTACAATATCCAGCAAGGATTCATGTTTATCCAGCAAAGTAATTGTTTTAATTCTTCCCTACCCGAAGTATGGCGGCAAATAGTTAATAAAAAGAGTGTCAGTAGAGTGAATGACGCCTGAAACAAAAGACCTTGGCCACTAATGGACCCAAGTGGGGAACCTTACATAACGACTTGGTGAGGATCTTCACTTGGGGTGATTGCTATGGAGATTGATCAGCAACCTGGGTCGGAGCAGTTTTACGGAACGAACGTGTTATTTACATAAATAACACGATAATTCTGGATCAATCTGAAAATTCTCTATCCCTTTCCCACATTATTCCTTTCCCCATCGAGTGAGTCACGCCTACCCCGAAAGGGAAATGGCTTAATGATGTAATAACTGTGTCTCCAGGAAAAATCCTAAATAATCTTAAAAATAAAGCAAGTTTGATTTCTCAATTACAGCAACGACTTCAAAATGAAAGTTTTGAAACACTTGTTGCTAATGACGATGCTGTTGTGCTAATAGTGCAGACTACCATCAATGAATCCCATCAGAATAAAACAGTAATAATTGGACAGAATGTGGATCTCCTCGCATTGCCTATTGCTCTTTTTCTGTGAAAAATGATCCCGGTAAAAAGGCTCGCATTAAAAAGTATTGCAAAATTTCATTCATTCAGTGGTAACATGAGAAATATTGAATACTTCTGGATCCCGTTTTTGTCCTCCCGTTTTGAATATCCACGGCAGTTGAAGTTAGCTCTCAAATTGAATCCTTTTCTGTACCTAGCGCTGACAATATTTTGCTGAATACCACAAAGCAACCAAGAATTAGACAAATTTTAATTCATCATAATTTAGCAAATTCTGCTACATTTATTAATTGTTTTTCGAATAATAATCAGGCAAAAAGCTTTTTAAAACATAGCGTCGGTCATTTTACGATGTCAGGATCAATTTCCACACCGAAGGTTCTGGTGAAAAATAATTTTTTCAATTTTTTATCATGATTTTCTATTTTTTCAATTGATAATATTTACACAAAGCGAACATTTTACGATAAAGAAATGTATTCTTACGTACAATCCTACTAGATTTGGCAAATTTCATGCTTTTAGAGCGCGTTCTAATGCTTCCAACGAAAATTGTGTTTTTAATGTATTCGAGGTTACGTCTGACAGCTCCGATCGGTTTTAAAAGGGATTGAAATCTTATAATTTTCGCCGCCTAATGAGAATTAAAAAACTAAGGACAGAAACGGCATTCTTAGGGATTCAAATTTTCTAATACTTTTTACTGCCAGGCTTCTTACCGGGTTATTTTTTTTGTAAAAGAAAGAAAAGGAAATCTAAAATCCCGCACTTATAGTTCGAAACTTTTGCAAGAGTCTGAGTCTTTAAAAAACAGTAAGGAATCCATTTTATTTGCTCACGCATTTAGTGGGTGCGATACAACCCCTGGCTTCTTCGGGTAGGGAAGAATTAAAACAATTACTTTGCTGGATAAAAATGAATCATTGCTGGATATTGTAAAAACTTTCAAAAACCCCGATTCTACTCACTGTCAAGTAGCAGCTGCTGGGGCGCAATTCATTCTTGCATTATATAAGGCTTAACGTTCTGAAACAAGCTTAAACAAGTACAGATGCGTATTCTTCAACAAATCTGTGACTTCTTCCATTCAGGCTGTATCTCTATCTGGGCTTCCTCTAACTTCCGAAGCTGCTCGACAACCCTCTTATCGAGTCTATCATCAGATTCAAACATGTCGAGGAAAATTTTTAGAACCAGAACTGTGGGGTTAAAAAAGAGGAAAAAATAGTTTATTTCCAGTTTATACTACTGAGGCACCAGTTCCATCTCACATAATGAAGTTCATCGTTTGTTCATGTCAAATGGGATGTGGTAAATGTTGTGGACGCGTAAAAGCTGTATTAAAATGTTCCGTAATGTGTCTAAATTGTCAAGGTACAGATTGCTTTAATGAAGAAATCATAGATGGACTCGCAGACACAGTTGATGATTATGACGAGTAATAATTTTCAACTACATTTGAACAAATATGTGAAAGTGTGCAGTGGATTAGGCCTCCTGGGGGAACCACATTTAAAAAAACGCACCACAGACTCTACTTTTAGTGCAAACTTATATATCATTGAAAAATTACTTATAAATTAGTTTGATTGTTGAAAAATGGTTAAAATCGTATTTATTAACTAATTAATACATTATACATATATACATAGGCTTTAATTAATTTTTCATCAAATGGACCACTTATATATTTTCGGAATAATGTTTATATAATGTTTAATTGTTTAAATAACAAATATTTAATGAGCAGTATTTATAGAGAATTGTCTGCTTTGCAATTCTAGTCTTATACATTATGAACGAAAAACCACCCCTTTTCGAGATATGTGCAAGAGAAAGAGCGTGCGGACTTCGAGCTGAAACTCACCCCCTACGCAGAGGGTGGATTACTCGTGAACTGTGACCTATAGGACAAAAATGCTTACAACACTTCTTATTCCGAATTCTATCTACTATTTTTTTGTACTGGACTATTTTTGTCTTTAGACGCACGCTTTTCGAAATAATCGCCAAAACCAATTTACGTGGGTGGTTTGTTGGATTTACGGGTGTGACCATCGTCGTCAGCTGCTTAAGAAGGGCCATCAGAAGACCGCGGCAGCGAAAACTATCAGTCAAAGCCATTTTTCTTCCTCGGTTATGGTTTGGGCCGGAATCTGTGCCACAGGGAAGACGCTGTTGGTTTTAATCGACAGAAATGTCAAAATCAACGTTACGATCTATCAACCACGAGTCCTCCACGAAGTTTTGGAGCCTTGGGCGGTGGAGCACTTCGGCCCAGATGGACTTGTGCTTCAACAAGATTGGGCGCCGACAAATTTAGCTCGATCCACGATTGCCGTTTGCGAAGAGCTGTTTACCGATTTTTGGGACAAGGACGTTTGGCCGCCAAACTCATCGAACCTGAACCCGATGGACTATTCGTTGTGGTCTATCTTGGAGCAAAAAATCTCAGGAACATGTTACGCCACCGTAGATGCTCTTAAAAGGGCTCTCATCCGCGCTTGGGACATGATTTCGGTAGAAGAGTGTGCGAACACTGTCGGCGATCTTCGGAAACGACTTCGCAAATGTATTGAAGTCAAAGGGCGAGTTTTTGAACAGTTAATGTAATCTTCTTTACGTACATTTCTTTTTATTGTTTTAATAAATCTTTTGGTTCTGAATGTATTGGTTTTATTAGTTTCTCGTTGAACATATAGCCTGTTGAAATACCAATAAAAAGTACGGGAACTTTTAGAACACCATGAATGAAAGAGGTGAATTCTTAACCAAATATGAAAAAGTTAAATTCTCATGGAATCAATTTTCAATTAAAAAATAAAAGTTTTTAAAATGTGCGCTTTGAAACGTTTTTTCAATAAACAATAATATTTTGTGAAATGCAAAACTACGTCAGAAAAACTGACCCTACTTAAAATATTAGATTTTTTATTTTCAAACTAAAATACACAAAAAAAAACAAGTGACTGCTATTGAAAATATAGTGCTTATTATTATGAACACAAAAACCAAGATACATAAAATCATATATAATTTATAGTTTTGTACCAAAATTGCGTATATGAATAATTTCTGGTGAAAAACTTTATTTTTCCCGAACTCATATTTTATACACACGCGTGTTTATACAAAATATCAGCTTAAGATAAATTAATTAAAATATACGAATTACATTTGAATTTAATTAAATTACATTTTTTATACATATGAATATTTACTAGAATTTAAATGTACTTACTTCCCAGACAAAAACACACAGACGTAAGAGAAATCCGAGGTGAAATCATCGTTTTCAAACCAATATATATATTTTTTTCATTATTAAAATCGCGGGCGTCTCATGGAACTAATTCGTCTATATCAGAAACAGACACAATCTCCGTATCTTGATTATCATTATGCAAAACTGAGGCATGGGAAAACTCTTTGATTTTTTGTAGATGACTATTTTTGTTTATTTCGGCCATAATGCTGATGATTCCTAATTTTTATGCCTATGGGTTATGGCGTCAACCGAGCGTTTGAGAAAACTGAGAATACTGCGAAGATTGTTTGGCTACTTTCCGTTGGTTTGCCAATTTCAACGCGAATTCGCAAAACAAAACGAGACTCGCGGACATTGAATGTGCACCAGATAGAGCAGAAAGTGGACGGGAGGACAGAAAGGGACACCCGAAGGAAACTGACTGATTCATGGGAAACGTCGAAAAATATCATTAGCGCGTTAGTTTTCATTTTGCGGTTAAATTTAAAAATAAAATGGTTACAACAGACTTCGATGCATAACTAACAGTGAGTAAGGGAAAGCTTTTCGTTTTCAAAAAAGATTAAATCCAAAACCGTTTGCTGCCTTCATTCCTACGATGTCATCTGATAAAAATGTTGAGGATTTAAGTACTATGGTTATTACTCTCCTTCAATTTAATGTTTCAATGCCTTCATTATTAGTACATATATATTCATGTTCTTCAGGAGTCAATATTTCGTTTACACTATACAGCTTGTTCGCGAGCGAGAAAAATTTGTGTTGTAGAAAAAAAGATGAATGTTTATAAAACCTTCTTGGTGATAAATACAAGTATAGGTCACTGTGAATAAATAACACAACCGAATAACATTAATTTCAATAAAATTGATCTCAAAATCGAACTCGTCCATATTTTATACATTTCTAAAACTGAAATAACAATTAAAATTGAACTTGTCTACAGAAACGATAAGACAAGTTCTTAATTTCATATTATTTCTAAGAATTCACCCTAAATTCTTATTAATTTGCCCTGAATTCCTATAAATTCTTTGGAATTCTCTTAAAATTTTCTAATTCACTTACATTTTTCTAAATTTAATCAGATCTACCTAATTCTCAATTTAGCTTTAATTTATTTTTAGTCCTTAGTCACTTAAAAAATATGCCAGCTGCGCCGGCACATTCTCGTTATCCGCGCGGCGCTTCGCGGCAAGTTTGAGCGAATTTTTTCAAATATCGTGAATACTATAAATTAAATCGAAAACTGTGATTTAATCTTCTGAGGAATTACAGCCATAAATTGTAACTGATTTTTTTTCGATTTGTTTTTAAAGAAAGTTCTCAAAGCGCCTACAGCTCGAGATAATTTGTAAATCTTGTGAAAAACTACTAAAAACAACGCTTTAAACCTATTAAAGAAATTTTTTTCCTTTTTTTTGAAAATTTTCAAAATGTTGAAAAGCATATAACTGTTTGAAGTTTTATCGAATTTAAATATGTCATTAGGATAATTTGAAAGTCTTTTCGGTACGTACCACAAAATTTGACAGCAATTTCTAAAACTTATAAATAAAATGTTTTCAAATTTTAAAAGAGCTCAAGCTTTTTGGATTTTTATCTGATCGGAAAATTTAACTGACATAGTTTCTCAATATATTTTATATCTACTCAGGAAACAAAAATCCATTCACTTGCATTTGAATGGGTTTTGAGGTCTTCTGAATAGCTCATCTGTCACTGGAATTCCAAATACCCGCCTATAGGCTAGAGTGAGTTTTCAATCAGAAACAGGCTTTTTAAATCGGACACGTAATTTTTTTCTCGTACCCATTCAGTAGCGATTATGAATAACCATTAACCAAAAGAGGAACAATAGTTCCGATAGAAAATTATTAATTTAAATAAAACAAATTTAATACGAATAGTTTAAATTATTGATTAAACACTAGTTAAATGGGCCATTTTTAGGAAAATCCTGACGTACATGTGGCCTACTTTCATTTATAGACTCTTTATTTTCAGGCATTTTAATATTTTGTTGCACATTGTTTTTCACGTATTTGCATCACACATCTGAATGTTAAAAATTTATTTATATATTTTACACAATAAAAACTGAAATTTTTTTTAAATTTACGTTTATAAATTCTAATTATCACTGAGAGTGAAAAATGAATAAGTTACAATCTGTAGATTATATGATGCAATTGGATATGAGAGAAACGCAAAGTTCGTTTCTAACACGTGGACTCTCTGCAGTCATTAGCATGTACACTGAATAAATTGAATGTCACTGACGCTTAATTCAGTATAAATCTGATAATTCTTGCTCAAAATAATATATTGAAAACCATTGTAAAAAGAGAATAACAGCTAAATAATCATTAAATTTATACATAAATTGTCGAATCAATTATAATATATAACAATATTATTTAACTTGAATTTCTTTCATTTTTGTTTAATCAGAATTGTCCTATTCAAATATACAACTTCATACTTCTCATTCGAAAGAATTAACTGTTTAACATTTTTATCTGCATATTCTACTCAGTTAAGCATAACCTGAGGTGACACACAATTGGCACATTCACGCTTATTGAAAATTGCGCTCAAGTGACAGATTAAAAATATGGCCTATCGATTGCATTTTCATTCTTTCAATCTGCAAATGATAGATACGCAATTCAAACGACTCGATTTTCATCAGTTCTTTTTTCCTGGGTAGTAATGAATTTAAATTAAATTTCCTCGTCTTTAAGAAAAATATTTTTTTCTATTTTTCTGCACATTTTCAAAATTTACATAAGTATATAACTTATCTAATTTTCATCGAAATTGAAAATTTTATTTAGATAATTTGCACGTATTCTACCCACCTATAAGAAACTTTCACAAAAATTTGAAATTTGAAAAAAAAATTTTAATTTTGAAAATTCTCTAAATTTTTGTATGTTGGTTGGATATCTGATTAACGAACTTAACCTTCATTTTGTTAACCTTAAGAAATTTAAAAATGGCTAATTTGACTGGACAAATCCTTCAAAAGTTAGTGTCGCTAGAAGATTCAAGTAACCATACATATGTACCCAATTCAATAAAATTACTAAAAAATTTTTAAAGTTTTTATTTAATTGATCCTGAAGTCCTTTAACCTCACCTTGAATTCTTAGACATTACATCAAATTCTTTTCAATGCACTTTCATTTTCTCAGCTCATTAAGAATTTTCTGAACTTAATGAAGTTTTGGTCATATTTTAAAATTGTTTTAAATTTATTTGCACTTTTTGATAATTCAGGTTGAATTTGTATAAATTGCATCGAATTCTTCTCGTTTACTTTAAATTCCTCTAAATTCATTCCAATTTCATGGAAATCAATGTTTTTCAATTCATTTGAATTGTTTTGAATTTACCTTGAATTATTTCGAAGTCTTACGAATTTATCCTTAAGTTATTACTTTATGAGCGCGCAAAAAGTACCCCTATGAGCGTGACAAAAAGTACCCTTTGTTTCATATATTTTATCCCAAAGGGACTGTGAGGCCTGTACTAGTTTAATACGTATTACTAAAAAAATAAATGATTAAGGCTTACGTTACAAAATATTGAATGAAGTATTTACTCAAAAAATAGATCGTATTCCGTATTTGTTCCTCTGCGGTTTCAGTAATTGTTGCAAAATAATTTCCACGTATCATAATGAAATTCCTGCCATAGGTTCGCATTTATGTGAAGTAAAATTTCTCACAATAATAACCCTGATAATTAATTTTTTGCGAGTTATGAAGGGAGAAAACGAATCGAAACAGTGGTTTCTCTCGAAAACGGCTCGGCCGATTTTTATAAGAAAAAGAAATGTTTCAAACAGTAGTAAGGCGATTAGAAATGTTTTCTTTTCAATTTTTCGAAAAATATTACAGGTAAAAAAAGGTTTCAATGTTTCAAAAATTTTTTTTTGAATTTATGTTCTAAAGATATCACGTCCATATTGTACGTAAATGTTCCTTACAATATCCTCCATAACATATATTTTTTGTTGAATTTTTTGAAGTGGCCGAACAATGATGAAAAAATAAAAATCATGCATGGAACACTCTGCACCCATACGGTGCACTGCTTCCAATCGCATCCTGTGAGACACAAACGTATTACATTTTTCATAGCCAGAAGTAGAATTTCTCTCAATGATAACCCTAAAAATTCACTTAATTTTCATTTTTAAACAAATTTAATTTTTGACAAAATCTGCATACTAAAAAAGCGTTTGAACTAAAAAAAAATGAGGTTATATTCTAGAGGGACCACCTACATATTTTACGCAAACATTCCTTAGAATATCCTTTATAAAATGTATGTTTGTTAAATTTTTCAATTGATTGGCAAATGTGCAAAAAAAAATACAAATCACGAATGCAACACTGCGAAACGTTACGAGACACTGCTCCCAGCAACTGTTCTACCATTTCGACAAATTCTACAAAAGCATGTTATAAATGATATTTTAAGGAATATTTATATAAAATATGGGTTTGTTCACTCCAGAAAATAACCCCAAAATATGTTTAAAATATTCCAAACCTTTTTTACCTGTAATTATGGTTAAAAATTAAAAATTTTCAAATTCGAATTAAATGACCTTTTAGGTTTATCATTAAGAGCAATTATACTTCTGAACATGAAAAATTGGAATAGGGTTTTGTCCAAAATTGTTCAGTCGGAAGTAATGCTCCTTATCGGTGCGGAGTGTTGCATGCGCGATTTTTATTTCTTTTTTTCACATTGTTCCACCCTTTAAAAAAATTCAAATAAAAAACTGTCCATAAAAAATGAGCATCACTTTCGTACCCAAAGGAAAATTTTATTAAATTTTGAAAAATAAACATGTTTTTCATCATGAAAAATCAATAGATTTTCATTTGTAATAAAGCGTAACAACTTTTCATCAAGAGCCGTTTACGATATTAAAAAATCTTGTATTTTTTTAAAATGCCCTCTTTCAAATTATAACTTTAAAAATGGTCATTTTTAAATTTCAATTAAAGCAAATTAAAAAAATATTCCCTCTGCGTGGGCAAATTTCATGAGAACAGTTTGGAAATAAATATATTTTATATCAAATTTTGAAAAAAATTTATCTTTTCGAATTTTGCTTAAGCGAAAAATTTAACTCAGATCGTTTCTAAATATATTTGATATCTAGTGAAGAATTGAAATAAAATTTCATAATCTATCAGAAAAATATTTATTTTGTATTTTTCTGAACATTTTCAAAATGACAGCGAAGAAGATTTTTTAATTGACATTAGGGATGATAGTATTTTTTTCTGAAATTAACTTTAAAGATGTTTATTTATTTTTTATTAAAAATGTTAAATTACAGTGAAAATTATTATTTTAAATTATATTGGTTTTATTATATAAATTATTAAGATGTAAACAGGTTTTGTTTATTTTTGTCAGTGTGTTTAGTTACATGTGTTAACTTAGTAATGTCCAAGCTAAGCCTCAATTCCTTATACTATCTTACGAACTTTTCGCTTCATACAGTCTTAAATTATTTATTTTTTTTTTAACACTTGCGACTTTGCCCTGGACTTTCATTCTCTCTTACAATTATGAATTTCAAATTTTGACTCTAGTCCGCAACACTACTTCGTAACTCCTTCTTTCGGAGACATTTTTTGGCTTTTTCTCCTATCCTGTG
>NC_046665.1:9771802-9788548 GCF_010883055.1 Belonocnema kinseyi | reverse complement strand
CACACACACAAACCTTCCAGTTTCTTCATCCATTCCTCCCCCTGACTATTTTTATTCAGAATCCATGTTTCGTGTTCATACCTACGTCGATGGGTCCTAAAAGAAAGTACGCAACTCGCGGTGACGAATTGAATCTACGCAACTCGTAAGGAGGAATAGAAAATACGCAACTTGCGGTAGCGGATAGAAACTACGTAACTTCGTTTTTCGGGATTTTGAGTTATCGTCCAAAACTGTTGAACATGGATTCCGTAATTTGCATTGATCATTGTAATTCCCACATTTCACCTACCTTTCCTACCGAAAATTCGCTGCTCTCTGATTGGACATGTGAACGGGATCGTTGTTGCCCAAAAAATAATGATAGGTTACGTGTGTGCAGATACTTATTTGTTGACTTGCAACGAATGCGCAAATTTTATTGCTTATATTAATTTTTTTCAAGACTTAGATGATTTAGTCTAAAATTGGTGTCAACGCTCAATATGAGCGAATCAAAAAATTTGAAATGCATCAAACCAAAAATGATCTACAAAGTACTATAACTCGAATGGTAATATCCTATTTCACCAATTTATAAATAAACTTTTTTTAATTACAAATATATAGATGTATACCAACGTTCTTTAGTGCTTTTTATTTTATCTGCTAAAGTTTAAACACGATATCTCAATCCGTGTGGACATAGTGAACACCAAAAAAATGTCCACAACTGGGGACTAATTTGGTCACGTGGTCACCGAAGATCATGCCCTTAAAGAAATAACATTTTAATGTAGTTTTATACATATACTTTTTATAGCATCTCTTCCTCAATATTACAAAAATGAGAGAAAGCGAATATAAAATGTTGATTATTTATCAATTAATAAAATGTATTGAAAATTAACGTTAGTTTTTTTTACTAAATATATTTATATATACAAAAAAGGAATGCGTGATATTTAAAGTCTAAGATATATATTTTCGAATTTTGAAATAAGTGTCATTGAATTTACCATACTTTTATAAAAAATGTATCCTCATTAGTTTACTATAAAAATTTTGCCTGAGAAAGAAACCTCCCTTTTTTTAACAAAATAATACTTTTGATATAAATAAAAAATTATGATTTCTTATTCACTATTGTATTTTTCCCTATCTTAATAGTCACTTTTTAATCTTAAAATGATTTCACAGGAACACTACACAGCCAGGAAAATAATTTCAAACACCCGGACGTTCCAAGGGCAAAAAGGGAATGATGTCTCAAACGCCCTCCATCTGATTCACCTTGACCCACAAGAAAATTCCAAAGGATGGTTCTGTGTGATGATTCACGATCTGGAATCTGACAGGTGACTCCTGAATAACCTGAAGACAAATCCAGCATCTTCCGGGAGGGAAATTGAAGAACGGATCAGACTCACATCCTTCACAAGGACGAGGAGCAAAAAAGTTAGAAATTCCGACGAAATGGAGAATCTTCATTTCCGATTGATGATGGACCCAACCTTAAAGTGGTTAGGGTTAGCTTTCCTATCATAGTATTTCTTATACTTTTCTTTTGCTTTTAGGAGTCTTTCGTGAGCCAGCGAGTGCACATTGTCAAGCCACAGAAAGTGTTCCTGCAAAAGCATCGTATACGTCTTGTCAGGCGGATTGGGAGTGAAGCTTGTTGGAAGATTAGAATCTCTGCCATAAACCAGAGTGAATGAACCAAAGCCGGTTGCCTCGTGAACATTCATATTATAAGAGAAAATTGCAAATCGAGTCCAATCATCCCAGTCAACTTTTTTTCGAAACTTCTGAGATATTCAATCAAAGTATGATGACTTCTTTCTAAAGATCCCAGACTCTGCGGATGATAAGAAAATGATCGGATCTTTTTGCTTCTAAATATTTTACAAAAAAAACATCGATTACCATACTAACCAAATTAGCACCCTGATCAGATTGTATTACCCGCGGGCAACCATACCGCGTAACAAATTCTTCGGCTAAATCTCTGGCTATAGTGACTGAATCAGTACCATTCAAAGGTATTGCATCACAATATTTTGAAAATACACATTGAATTGTAAAAATGTGTGTATTACCCTTAGAAGTAATTGGAAGAGGTCCTACAAGGTCAACTTGAATCTTCTCAAATGGTTCTTTGGGAGTGTCAGTTATCACCATTGGTTGACGAGTATGCTTTCTAAGATGACAACTAA
Source organism: Belonocnema kinseyi (assembly GCF_010883055.1). Taxonomy (NCBI): domain Eukaryota; kingdom Metazoa; phylum Arthropoda; class Insecta; order Hymenoptera; family Cynipidae; genus Belonocnema; species Belonocnema kinseyi. The sequence goes on along the minus strand of NC_046665.1, from coordinate 9,786,353 downwards.
TAATTCAGACCCGACAAAATGCTGTCGAAACATTTGCTCAATCGAGAGCCAAGAGATCTAATCCAGATCGTTTCCCTTCTTTGAAATCTTCACGCTCTTGGCATTAAGAGTATTCATTGCATTTTTTGATGCAATAATTGCACTAGATATGTGATTCAAGAAAAGCTGATCTCCATGCTTATTCCTTACAATCAAAGCAAAAATATACCTATTGTTTCGGGTGAATACTACTACTTCACCTAATTTAGGATAACTTCCTAAGAAATCTTCAACTCGGAAGATATTATGATTCACTAATTCTTTATTAAGTTTAGATATCATCGAACCATCGGCTGAGACAAAATAAGCAATAATGGCCTTTACCCATATAAATTTTGTCCTTACTGTATGATACACACGCGTCTGAGATGACCAATGCAGGAGTCTTTTCAAGAACATCAGCACTGTTCTCACCGTTGTGTTTGACTTCCATCTCCTGCAAAGCGCACAATTTACTTTGCGTCTTTACTGCAGAAGGATTTAGTCCAACGCCCGCACCCCACTCAGAGCCGATGATGATGTACACATCAAGGGATTCTGCTTTTTGGGTATCTAAACTAAACCATTTTGAGCCGATGAAGGTATCTTCACTGGGTCGTTAAGGTCCTCATCAGGTGAAGCCATAAGGCTGTCATGACTGAGAGTTGAATCTCTCGACTCCGGTTTGGAATCCTTATCATTCGAAAGGACCACCTAAACTACCGGAGTTAGCGCATTTCCATCCCCATGAGTCTAGACCAAAAGTTCGTGGTGCATTGGCGCAGACCGATAACGGGGTCCCTAATAGGCTACACCCAGCAGAAGTCGCGAGTCGTGATGCCTCGGTACTCTGATCCTGGGTGGCGATTTGATAATTCTGAGAGAATGAGTCTGGATTATTCATTTCACTAATCACCTCAATCCCAGTAACGTTTCTTTCCGCTGCTCTAACATCTAGAGCCTCAAAACAAGGAAACACTCGCTCCATTAACTCTTGAGGGTTAATCTCGTTATCAGAAGCTGGAAGTTCAACAGCAGCTATCAACTTTGCATCAAAGCAATTCAAAGTAGATAATAAAGGGACCCTATCATTCAGTGGGATTCTTGACATATAATCAGCGTTGGAATTCACTTTTCCAAGCTTATACACAATCACGTGATCATACTCACTCAGCTTTATTTGCCACCTAGCCAACCTTGAGACAGGATCCTTAATGATATGCAGCCAAACTAAGGGCCTATGGTCAATAAAGAGGACAAATTTGTGAGCATATAAGACCGGAAATAGTTGACGCAGAAGATAATAGCAAGAAGTTTCTTCTCTATTGTAGAATAATTGATCTTTGCCCCTTGAAGAGTCCTTGAGGCAAAAGCGATTGGCAAGTCCTGACCAATCTTACCCTGACTGAGGACACCTCCAAGAGCGTAATTTGAAGCGTCTGTTGTCAATGCAAATGGTTTTGAAAAGTTAGTATACTGTAACAAAGGTTCGGAACAAATTTTATCACGCAGGATCTCAAAGGGCTTTTTGTTCTACAGTATTCGAACGAAAATCAGTGCTGTCTGTCAAAATTTGAGCAAACGGTTTAACCACTTTAGCGAAATCTGGAATAAACCTTCGATAGTAACTTACAAGCCCCAAGAATTGTTTAACATTTTTCTTTCCTCTTGGAATAGGAAAATTCTTTACAGTTTCTACCTTTCGGGTATCTGGTTTTACCCCTTCTTGTGTGATAATATGTCCCAAATATACTATTTCTTTTTTTAAGAAATAACACTTTTCAGGGTTTTCAAAGATAATCCCGTTGTTCTGAAACGGCCTAAAAGAGCTTTTAATTTTTGACTGTGATCAATGAGTGATGAGGCATATATGACAATGTCATCCATATAAACAATTAGATCCATTCCTTGTAAACCAGTAAGAACTTGGTCCATTACCCTTTAAAAGGTAGCAGGGGAATTTATAAGTCCGAATGGCATTCTATTCAACTCGAAATACGCAAATGGAGTAGAAAAAGCAGTTTTTGCTTTCGATTCGGGATCCACGGATATTTGATGGAAACATGATGCTAAATCCATAACAGAGAAATATTTAGCTCCTCATAATTGATCTAATATCTCTGTTATTTGCGGTAAAGGGTAAGAATCACTAATGGTCTTTTCGTTCAATCCACGATAATCAACCACCATTCTCCATTGTTTATTACTATGAGGATCTGGTTTTTTGGGAATGACCTAAACAAGAGAATCATATGGGGATACTGATGGTCGAACTATTGCATCCCGAAGATATAGTTTAGTTTTTTCCATAATCACTTTTTTATTAATAGGTGAATGTCGATAATTTTTTATGTTTACCGGTTTATTATCAAAAGTGACAATTGTATGGGTAACAACATTAGTTGATCTTAATTTGTAATTAGGAGGATGAAATTGTTGAGAATAACCAAAAAGTATTGGGAAGAGACTTTGTTTCTCTTCATCATTTAAATCAGAGATATTTACAATTTTCAAAATTTCAGCATATCTAGAAGCCTCTTTTCTTTCATCAGCAGAAAGTTTACGATCCTCATAATCAATTTCAAAATATTCCTCAAGCTCAACTGGTGGTATTGTTAAATTTATTTGCTGATTATGGGAATTTACAAAAAAGATTGGAGCAGTTCCGTTTTCATTAAAAATCAAAGACTCAACAGCGAAAATTCCAGGATCACACTGAATTCTACGTTTGTAACCTTCTTTTCATTTAGTATCTTTTAATTGAATTGCTACTAATTTCTTTGTTCTTGCAGGTAAACTGATTGTCTTATGGGAGGTAAACGGAAAATTAATATTTCCTAATTGAAGACAGTCACTTTCAAAATTAACAATGGCGTTGTGTTTTTTAAGGAAAGAAATACCAAGGATACCTTCTTGTGGAATGGGAAATGATTCTGACACAACATGGAAAAAAGCTTCGAGACCCTTTATGATCAACCTGATCTCACCGATAGCGAAAACCATTTCCGGGCCTATTACAACGAAATGAATTATTCGCTTTTTATTTATCCAAACTGTGGGACTCACTAAATTTTCTTTAATTAAATTCACTCCAGCGCCAGTATCAATTAAAAAGATTACCTTATTCTTTGAAAAAGAAGAATTATCCAATTCTGTCTCGTTTGGAGCGAATTCATTAAACTCTACGAGTGAGAGGACGATCCGCTGGGTTGAGAGGGTTTACACTTGGAGTCGTCTGGCCTCTCGTCAGACAACCCACCTCGAAGTTTAAATGACTCATATTTGATTTTTGCCTAAACTTAGACCGTTCCCTTTCACACCTTCTTTTAATGTTACAATTCTCTACAGAATGGTTACTGCGATAACAATGACTACAATCCGTACTCTCTTTGTACTTTACATTTCTTTTAATCTTCTTTGGACAGTTTCGCTTATAATGTCCAAATTCTTTACAATAATAAGATTGCACAGACTCTAAATTTCGTACAAGCTTAGTATCATCCTCTACTTGCATATGAGCTACTCTCTTTAATATATCTTGCCCTATTTTATTCTTCAAATTAGATCCCGACCAGGTAGATGGAACGGAGCCAGACAGAGATCCATGAACTCTTCCCAAACTTTTCACTTTGTGATCGGCTTTAATGGCTAATGGAACACCATCATCCAAAGTGTTAATTTCTTTATCATGAACGACCATATAAATGTTGAAATCTAATCCGCGTATAAAATTGCCAATCACTGTCTCTTCATATGCTTCACAACGGCCCATCAACGGTCTTCGCAAATCATTCCAACCCTCGCCACTTTGATCTAAACTCAAAGAATTTGTCTTATCACTATCAAAAGGATTTTCGCTCACTACTAACCTAGATCGCAATTCTTGAGTTACTATAGAAGGTGGTCTCCCAGGACTATCATTTTTGACTCGTCTAGCTTTTTTCGGTGGCGATGCTTCGTTTACATCTTTCGCATTATTATCTAAACGACGTTTTCTATTCAGACCCATTTTACAAAAAAAAAAAAGGTCAGACAACTCAGCAGCGCCACTAAAGAAAAACAAAATGTCACATAATGCATATTTTTTGCTATTTTTTACCAAAAAAAAAAAATAATTTTTTTGCTCTATTAGTTTTTGAGAAAACAGGGCGGCGCTAGCTTGCCGGCAACTCAGCCGGAAAGCTGAGTTGCCGGCATAACAATGTTATATCTACGTGGTAGAGAGGCGTTGACTTTAGACGCTAAGTGTTGAAGCCAAAAAATCGGAAAGGGTATTTTTGAGAAGCCCAAAAATCAAAGACTCCATTGACACTGGAAAATTCTCAAAAAAAAATTTTTTTTGAAAAAGTTATATCTCCGTGTTAGAGGGGGGTTTCTTTTAGACTTTAAGTGTTGAAGCCAAAAAATCGGAAAGGGTATTTTTGAGAAGTCCAAAAATCGTAGACTCTATTAACACGGGCACATTTAAAAAAAAAATAATTTGTGACAAGCTCATATCTACGTGGTAGAGGGGGGTTGATTTTAGACGTTAAGGTTTGAAGCCAAACAATCGGAAAGGGTGTTTTTGAGAAGCCCAAAAAGTAAAGACTTCATTTCCTCTGGAAAATTCTCAAAAAGTTAATTTATTACAATTTCTTATCTACGTGGTAGAGAGGGGTTGCTTTTAGACGCTAAGGGTTGAAGCCAAAAAATCGGAAAGGGTATTTTTGAGAAGCCCAAAAATCAAAGACTCCATTGACACTGGAAAATTCTCAAAAAAATTTTTTTTTTGAAAAAGTTATATCTCCGTGTTAGAGAGGAGTTTCTTTTAGACGTTAAGTGTTGAAGCCAAAAAATCGGAAAGGGTATTTTTGAGAAGTCCAAAAATCGTAGACTCTATTAACACGGGCACATTTAAAAAAAAAATAATTTGTGACAAGCTCATATATACGTGGTAGAGAGGGGTTGATACGCAGATATGATATCTACGTAGTAGCAATAATCTTTTTTGGAATTTTAGTGCGTTACTACCCGGAGAGAAATTTCAATAGATTAATTCACCCAAGCGTGAGATTTTAGAACAAAAATTTTTGATTTAAACTCTCGGACTCTGTGATCTAAAAGCATAGAATTCAGGTCCTGATATTACAGGGGCGTGGCCTAACACCTGACACTTATAGACCTATGATTTAAAATCAAGGGTTCCGAGATATTAATCCTGCACCAAAGCGAAATAAAATCAAGAAGCAGTTCCGTAAAGGCACATGAAACTTATCCCGCCTAGAGTCTCCGGAATTTTGGGCTTGTCAAAAATACTAACACCAATTTTTGGGGTTTAACCCTTAACGTGTAAAAACAGCCACATCTTAACAGGCAATCTTGACTTTATCCAAAAATAATCTTTTTTAAGTTTTACAGTACTAGTAGAGTCTCTAATTTTTGGGCTCTTCAGAAATAACATTACTGGTTTTTTGGCTCCAACCCTTAACGTCTAAAATCAACCCCTCTCTACCACGTGGATATAAAAATTAAAAAAAAAAACAATCTTTTGGAAAATATTCCAGTGTCAATGCATTCTTTGATTTTTGGGGCTCCTCAAAAATCCCTTTTGCGATTTTTTTCTCTAACCCTTAACGTCTAAAATCAAACCCTCTCAACGACATAGATATAACTTTGTCAAAACATAATCTTTTTGAGAATTTTCCAGTGTCAATGGAGTCTTTCATTTTTGGGCTTCTCAAAAACACCCTTTCTGATTTTTTGGCTCCAACCCTTAACGTCTAAAATCAACCTCACTTTACCTCATAGATATTAAATTTAAAAAAATCATTCTTTTTGGGAATTTTCCAGTGTCAATGGAGTCTCTAATTTTTGAGCTATTTAAAATTGCCAATATCGAGCCCAAAATAAGCCCAAAATCTGATAGATCTAATTGTCGTGCTGATAGTTAATTAAAGGCATTAAAAGATGCTTAGAAAAAGTCAATTATATTTTTTGACTATACACATAGACTGGAAAATGATATACATTGCAGCGGTTATTTTTGAAACGAATATGAGTGAGAAATAATTACGCTTAAAAGTACCATGTTACTATTTTATAAGTAAGTTCGAACTATGTCGATATCGACTTTTTTTCAATACGTGTTTTCATTGCAGGATATTGTTTTTTATATAAGGGTGAATTTTGCAAAAGCGATTGATATGACATTGGAGAATAAGGAGAGAGCACAAAAATCAGGAGGACAAAAGTCCCAACAATTAATTTATACAATTTTTGACTTTAGTCTTCAGGTTTGTATTCGGATGCAAATACGGTAATTGTTTTTGTAACGATTAGCGGCGAACAAGTGTTTTTCATCTTCATTTTTTCATTTTTTTTAAAATACGCTTGTGCAGCACAGGGGGTTACTTTTTAAAATAAGAGTTGACTTCACAAAAGCGATTCATAGCTTATTGTAAAGCAAAGAATAGCAAAAAAGTCTAGCCTAGTCATATTTTTAATACTTTTTTTCATTGCAGGGGGTAGTTTTTTTAAAATAAGGGTTGACTTTACAAAAGCGATTCATAGCTCATTTTGAAGCAAAAAAATAGCAAAAAAATGTAACCTAGTTAATTTTCAATATTGTTTTATAATACTTTTTTCGTTACAGGGGGTAGTTTTTTTTAATAAGGCTTGACTTTACAAAAGCCATTCATAGCTCATTGTAAAGCAAAAAAATAGCAAAAATATATAACCTAGTAATTTTTTTTAATTTATTGATTTTTGAATGATTTTCGTAGAGGGCGTCGCCCTGTTTTCTCGAAAACTAATAGAGCAAAAAAATTATTTTTTTTTTGTAAAAAATAGCAAAAAAATATGCATTATATGACATTATATTTTTCTTTAGTAGCGCCGCTGAGTTGTCTGACCTACAAAAAATGTTAAAGTCTTACTCTTTTGACGAAAATCTTTCGCTGACAAATAATCCAATTAATAGTGCACCATAAAATTCACAACCCTATTGACCTTAATTTTTCACAATTATTCACTCAATTCTTAATGGTTCCAGGAAGATTTTCTGAATTCCTTGAGTGTCCTTGATCCTTCAGGAATTTCCTTCGAGTAGTTATTTATTTCTCTGCGGTTGATCCCAGGGTGCCATAACCCTCTTCCGTTTCGGGCAGTTAATTCAGAATCAATTTTTTATTACCCACATTCAAGTAAGAGTTTTCTTATTAAAGTTTTTTTTAAATTCTTTTAAGCCTACGGTTATTGAGGAATAGTTTGGTGGTCTCTATTTAACCGTTAACAACCTTGGTGCAATTTTCTACATCCTATGCTACCGGAAGTAAAAACACCCCTAAACTCTGAAAAAAGATTGCAGCTTTACTTCCTAATTTTTATTGTGATAAATTGTTAATCCTGTTCCATTGATCTTTCAGATTCAAAAGATGGTGCCTTCAGTCAGTGGAGTAGTCTCGTTTGTAGTAAGACGAACGGTCTTGAATTTTAATCAGTGAGTCAGTTCAGTGAGTCAGTTCAGTGACCCAGTTTTTCATTAAAAGGAATTTATTGGAAATAAAAAAAAAACACTTGATTTAACAGTTGATGATTCACAATTTATTAAAGATGAATTTCCACCATCACTGTCTGAGGTTCACAAATCACAATTGATTAATATTGCTTATATCGCGACGTCCCGCTTCACGTTTACAAATTGATCTTATTTATAATAAATTATTATTTCACAACAATTAAAATGAATTGACTAAGTTCAAGCACAATACAAAGATCAAAGTCCAAAAGACTCAATTATACACTATGAAGTGTCGCAGGTTTAGTAGTAAATATGCCGTTTTGGAGATACAAAATCTGGCGGTTTTCCGTTGTGCGCACCTTTTTATAAACTCTGTTTTGGGCGGAGTAATCTCCTATTTTTGACTTTCAACCAATGAAATAGCTGACGTCATTGAATTTAACAGTCATTTTAAAAATAAGAAATTAGGTCGCATGGCTCCGCCTATTAGATTTAAAAAGCAATATGAACAATTCGTTGATTGACATATATACCATAAACAATTTCGGTCCAAAGTTCAAATTGTGACCGGACGTTTATAACACTATGTCCTATCGCAATTCGTTCTAAGGCACGTTTTGATACTAAAAAGAGCTCTGTGACTCATCTTTAGGAATGCTAAGAACCTAACCTATTTCCTATTGCGTTGTAGTGTACTAGTATCTCCCTGATATCGAATTAATCTGTAATTCTTATTCTCTCTATTATTGCAGGACAGAGACAGACAGAGAGACAGAGACAGAGGGGGGGGGGCATTTCAAATATTAATGTGAGTAATAACTGTTTCGTGTATGCTCTTCTTCACCCTATTTAATGAGTTTATCTTTTTACTTCTGTTTTCAAAAAACTTCCCCCTTTTCATGTTTTTTTTTTGGCTTTAATGCAAACTTAATAGAACCTAATGAGAAAATGCAACTACTTTTTGATGAAAATTTGATTTTTTCATCGAAAATGGAACCGTTCCATTTTTGTTTGAAAATTGATAGTTTTAGCACAAAAATTCAACAATTTTGTTGTAAGTTTTAAATGGCTTGGTTAAAAATTCATTCCATTAATTAGAAAATAATTTCTTTGGTTAAAATTTTATGTATTTTGTTGTAAATTCGTATTTTTTGGTAAGAAAATTAGTCTTCTTCATTAAATATTCAACTGCTTGGTTAAAACTCAAATCACTTTTTTAAAAGTTCAGTTTATTTGTTAGAAGATCTAGCTCGTTAGTTAAAAATTAAACCCTTTTTCGGAAAGCGTTTTTTCGGGTTGAAGAACAATTTTTGTAACTGCAAATCCCACTCTTCCATTTTTCGCAACAAAGCAAATTGTTTTCTTGACTTATAACTTCAAATGTTTTATTGAAATTCATCTCTATTCGTTAAAAATGAATCATTTTTGTTTTAAAATCAACTATCTTCTTGAAAATCCAATATATTTCGACTCATAATCTTAAGATTTACATATGGAAATTCAGTTTTATTCCCCTATTTAACAGGATTTCCCTTGTTTTAAGAGAATCTTGGGCTGTGAAAAAAATGTATATATTATTGTGTATGTATGTTTGCATTTCTGACGTCACTCAATAGTCCGGGAGCTCGCTACAATTCTATGGACGTCATTTTAGTACTCACTAAAAGTTCAGGTTCTTTTGTTTTCATAGTCGACAGTTCGAAATTCGTCGAGTGGCTAACAGCTGTTAGTGCATTTTGCAACAATTTACCGTTAAACTGGTCAAAAATTCGAGTGAAGAAACGTCATTTTAGTACTCTTGGAACCCACGGGTATGGTTGTTTGAACGCTAAAAACTAACAATAAGTTTGACTGGCAGCTTCTCGGTGGTGCCAAAGTTGACTGGTAGGCTGTCAAACATGCCAAAAATTCGAGTGAAGAAACGTAATTTCAGAACTCTTGAAACCCATTGGGGATGATTGTTTGAATGCTGAGAACACAAAATTTGACTGGCAGATTCTCGGTGGTGCCAAAGTTGACTGGTAGGCTCTCAAACATGTCAACAATCCGAGTGAAGAAACGTCATTTTAGTATTCTTGAAACCCATTGGGAATGATTGTTTGAATGCTAAGAACTAACAAAAAATTTGACTGGCAGCTTCTCGGTGACGCTATTAATCTGATTTCCCTTGTTTTAAGAGGATTTTGGATTGAGAAAACTATTTATATATTATTGTGTTTGTATGTTTGTATTTCTGACGTCACTTAAGGGCTTCAAGCCTTGTGTGGTGATCTGTGATCAAGAAGGGCATTATTCCATTTAAACATTATTCGGTACGAAAAATTTACTTTTTATAAAAATTGGCTTTTTTAATCGAAAATTGAAACGTTCTATTTTTGTTTGAAAATTGACAGTTTTAGCACAAAAATTCAACAATTTTGTTGTAAGTTTTAAATCGCTTGGTTAAAAATTCATTCCATTAATTAGAAAATAATTTATTTCGTTGAAATTTTATGTATTTTATTATAAATTCGTATTTTTTGGTAAAAGAATTAGTCTTCTTCATTAAATATTCAACTGCTTGGTTAAAACTCAAATCACTTTTTTAAAAGTTCACTTTATTTGTTAGAAGATCTAGCTCGTTAGTTAAAACTTAAATCCTTTTTCAGAAATGCGTTTTTTCGGGTTGGAGAACAATTTTTGTCAAACATGCCAACAATTCGAGTGAAGAAACGTCATTTTAGTACTCTTGAAACCTATTGGGAATGATTGTTTGAATGCTAAAAACTAACAAAAAATTTGACTGGCAGCTTCTCGGTGGCGCTATTAACCTGATTTCCCTTGTTTTAATAGGATTTTAGATAGAGAAAACTATTTATATATTATTGTGTTTGTATGTTTGTATTTCTGACGTCACTCTAAGGGCTGCAAGCCTTGTGTGGTGATCTGTGATTAACAAGGGTATTATTCCATTTAAACATTATTCGGTACAATAAATTTACTTTTATTCAATGAATCCCTTTTATTTTCAGTTGATTATTGTGATAATTCCTTAGAATCGTTTGAAGCACTAGAAAATTCGAGTGTTTCAATAGGCTGCAAGGATACACACATTGTCAATGGTAAGTCAAAATACGGAATCAAAGCATTTATCTTTGTAGTGTTATTTTGTATAAAATGAACACAAATTTTTCAGATTATTCTACCGACAATTGGAAGTAAGATATCAGAGGACTCAATAGAAACAAGTAAAGTTAATAAGAATGAAATTTTAATTTCAATGGATCCTGAAGAGGCTGGCACTTGCGATTTTTTACCAATGTCGTTGAATGAAATTTCACATGATTCCAACAGTAACATAGAAGACTTGCAACATATTTCCATGTCCACTTTGTCATCAATTTTCGCTACTAATAACGAAAATTTATTAGATACACTTGGCAACAGAAAGCGAAGTAGAATAGATGTTCCTCGAGAAGTGTTGTTCCGAAAACGGTCAGTAAACCGTTCTAACTGGAAAGCTGTTGTCGCAAGTATTGCACGAAATTCAGAAGCAATTTAAATCTTTTTGGCGATCGCAAACCGTAACAGACAATGGGATTTTATTGCGTTGCATACTATAAAAATATTGAAAGTAAAAAAGAATGCAGACAAGAATCTAGAAAGTATCTTTTTCAAGTTGATGGCAAAAAATGTATTGTGTGCAAGACAATAAGAGAGGTACAAATAAGACGAGTAAAATTTCTGACAGGACTGTAAAAAGCATTGTCTAGCATATAAATCTTTTTGAACGAGTTGAATCACACTACACCAGAAAGGATACAAATAAAGAATATATTGATGGCATTGGATCTGTTGTACGAATGTACGAAATGTACACCGAATAGATGCAAAAGAAAGACAACTTCGGAATAAAAGTAGCCACTCATAAGCAGTATCGTGATACTTTTAATACTAAATTCAGTATCAGTTTCTTTTTACTAAAAAAGATCAGTGTGACGTGTGCAACTTGTGGAGGTGCTAGCGGAACGCACTTATAGTTGAGCACGTATGTTATCTATGGTTCCTATCTCTTTTCTAAAATCCGTTTGGTTCTGTGGTACACTGCCCTTTTCTTCCACCTGTCTTTCCGACCTCCTTCTAAGCACTTCCGCATACATTTTATATCCCACCGACATGAGTGTGATACCTCTATATTCCTCCACCCTTTTGCCTTCACCTTACTTAATCAACAGTACTGACAGCCATGTCTTCCGCTCCTCTGGCCACCCTTCTCCTTTCCATAACTTGTTGCAAATCCTCCACATCTCTTCCCTCACCCCTAATCCTCCATATTTCAGTGCTTTATTTTCCAAGCCATCCTCCCCCTGTTGCCTTGTTTCTTTTCAACCTTGCAATCGCCTCATTTACCTCGTCCCTACTAATCTCGTTTTCAATGTTCTCGTCCCCATCGACCACTTTTCTTCCTTCTCCCTTTACCCTATACTCCATTACTCCTAACAGCCCCTTGAAGTGCTTCGTCCACTCTTTCATTCCTATTTCTTCATTTATACCCTTCCTTCCTCATCTTTCCCTATTATAACTTCCCATTCCCTCACTTCGTTAGCCGCTTTCTCTACCTCTTCTATGTACCTTTCTTTCTCCCTTGTATTTCCTCATTTATCATTCTTTCGGGCTCCCTCTTTCTCCTGCTGAGATCTTCTTTTTCCATTTCCCCTTTCCTCCACTTTCTTACACTCTCTTTCATCCTATATTTACTTTCCCTTCATTCATAGTCCCACTAGCCTCCCCTAAACCCATCTTCTTTTCCTCTCGGTCTCACCTCTTCCCTTACCTTATCTATCGCTCCTTTTAGTTTTTCTAGCAGCGTGTAACCTCCTTCCTCTCCCAAACCCCTTATCTCCTCGTTTTCTATTTTTTCTCTAAATTCTCTCAACTTTTCCTCCTCCCAAATGCTCATTTTCAATTTCTGTTTTCTATTTCCTTTCCTCTTCCTCCTACTGCGCTTTGGGCAACCACTTGTCATTGTCGCGATTACCGGAAAGTGTTCTGAGCCTAACACGGTGCCTACTTACATTCTAACCACCAGCCTCCTTATTCTTTCTTCTGCCAGAATGCAACCTATTAGAGTGTCTCCTATACCCGCGTACGTATATTTCTCAGTTATAATTTGTTCACTCTCTTCTAGCAGTTTCATGTCCCTTTTCCTAACTTCCTCATTCTCTCTCTGCCTATTCTCTATGCTTTCCAATTTATTCAATACCTTCCCTTTCTCTCCTTTCCATAATTGATCCCATTTTTCCCACTTTTGTCTCACTTTTCTTACCTCGTCTTTTACCCCCCCTCCCCCTGCCTCTTCATATCATTCAGTCTTCCGCAAGTCTCAACCAATCTTCCGCAAATCTTCTCTCTAAATTCCTTTATAAGGGCTTCTAATTTTATAAACACATTCCCTTTACACCTATCTCTCTCCGGCATTCTTTTTTTGTGTTAACCTTTTTAATATCATTGACCCTCTCCGCATCTTCACTCAACGGCTCTCTTTTCCTTTCATCATCCTCCGTTTTCTACCCTTCACTATTCAAGCTCTCGCTACTAATTGCGCTCGCCGTCTGTTAACAATTGTGTAACAAGTCCCTCGACCCCGAGCTCCTCGATTTCGATCGTAACCTTTCTAAATTAGTAAGCCTCCCGCGCCTATGTCCCCTTCCCCCTCTCGATACAGCTGATTCTGCCGTTGCTACGACATGTAAAGGCCTAGCGAACGTCTCATCTGCACTTCCCTCACTGTTTGCCTCGTCTACGCCGCTACCTTCTCTCTTTGCTATCACTATCCCTGTTTGCTTCATTCTTCTCACTTAACCCGCTCTGTCTTTTCTTACGAAATCAGGTTGTGGACTCCGGATAACCGACATGCTACTCTACCCTATTAACTGACGGTTATCCTCAAGTCCCCCTCACATGTCACTTTCTATCCATCCAAAAATTTTAAGACCTTTCTCCAAAACTTCCCACCCTTCAAACTCCTGCTGACTGCGAAAAAAACCCAGTATCCCACCGCAACGAACCTAGCCTCAAAATCAGCTCTCGTCAATTACTGTATTCTTTTGTTTAAATTCGCACTTTCTATTGCTCCCTTCATTCACACTTGCACTTTTACCCTAGTTCCCCTACTCACCATACTCTCACCGTACTCACTTAACGTTTCCCTTGGTTAAAATGTACATTGCAATGAATTTAGATGAATTAAAATGTATAAGGTAGAACATAGACATGCGACTCCCAGGGAAATGAACTCGAGTAATTCTGAAATCACCAATGCATTTCAAGAGGACGGATGTAAGCTTCCACTGTCGGTTATGAATAAACAATCGACAGCAAGCAACATTTCAAGCACGGAGAATGAAATCTTATCCTTAGACAGTGAAATGACATATTGAGAATGCAGAGAAAATGGATTATGCGGAAGATTAAATCGTTTCTGTAAACGTGAAATCAGTAAAAACAGCTTCCATATTCAATGTCCGTTTACAATTGAACAGAAAATTAATAGCTAATTACTAAACAAAAATTTGTTTCATAAGAAAGTGTTATGTAATACTTGAATAACCCCGCACCCACAATATATCAAGACCATGTGATATTTACGTCATACGATTCCTACATTACTGACATTTTTTTCGCAAAAAATTACGTTCACACGAGTTCATATATCTATATTTCCATTTAGGTAATTAAATAAAAGATACCAGAGAAAAATGTAGTGCTAAAATTGTTGCTAAATTTTTGGAATTGCAATAGAAAATTTTTTTAATTATTTAGAAAAAATGGTTGTAATTCGAATAATTTAGGAACATACAAACGTTCTTTAGGCCCTTTTATTTAATTTCCTACATAGGAAACTAGGTACCTCAATTCGTGTGAACATAAATTGTTGCGAAAATGTCGGTAGAGTAGGAATCCTACAAAGTATCACATGGGCTTATATAGGAGTAAAATATGGGCAATAACAATATACACCGTGGCGTAGCCAGGATTTTTTTCGGGGGGGGGGGG
>NC_046665.1:9754552-9771702 GCF_010883055.1 Belonocnema kinseyi | reverse complement strand
GGGGGGGGGGGGTCGAGCACAAGAAGAGTGGGCTCATGGTGTCACCCTGAAATACACCTCTCTGAAAGGTGACCTTGTTAGTTGTCACACGATTTTTTCCAGATGAGATAGTAAATCTGGTTTTCCAAAGCGGCATCTATCTCTCTATGCACCTAGCTATTTGCGGATGAACCTTTAAGATTTACAAAAGACAGATGATAAGTCTATGGCAAGTCAAATCGCTAGCTTTCCGATAATCAATCCAGGCCATCGATTAGTCACGCTGGTAGAATGCTGCATCTTTGCAGACACATCTATCGATGAGCAGGTTCTCCCGACATCCCGCTACGCCTTTCTTTGAGCCTCGTTCATACATTTCTTGCCACACAGGTTCAATTGCCCGAATAATACTATCATTTAGGATAGCTTTGAATATCTTATAAAGTGTGTTCAGACAAGTTATTGGCCTGTAATTTTTCGGGTCAGCTAAGTTGCCTATTTTCGGCAAGAGTATTGTGCGCCCTTCCACCAACCACTCCGGAATCGGTTCTTCCGACTTCAAATATGAGGTGAAAATACGGGTCAAATGCTGATGGGTTGAAGAAAACTTCTTCGACCAGAAGGTTTTGATACAATCTGGTCCCGGTGCACAATAGTTCTTCATCCCTCTTAATACTTTTTCCACCTCCTCGGTAGTGATGGGTGGGCATTCTTTATCAGGTGTTATGAGGGCAACACATAACTCCTTGTTTATATTTTCTGAGTCTTCGTCCAGTCTATGCTGCACTTCGTAGACTTCTCTCCAAAATACGTCGACCTCCTCTGGTTTGGACGGGTGTTCGACAGTAACTGAAGGGTCTTGGAAGAGTCGAGATGGGTCAGAGAGAAACTGTTGATTTTTTCTGACCCACCTCTCCATCCGCTCTAGACTTCTCTTAGCGTCAGATAGTATCCGTATTCTTTCAACAATATGCTGCCTGATGGTCAGCAGCTTTGACTTGTTAAATGTGTGATAACGCGTCCGGAGTTCGCGCGCGAACTTTCGAACCTTGGCGGTAAAATTCCTACCAGATGTGATGTAGTCAATCACACACTGAATGCGGGAAGCGTACTGTCTTGCCCAGCCTATCTTTATGGCAAGTTCATGCATTCGTCTTTTGGTCTTATGATCAACCGTTGGTTTTGTTTTACGGTTCGCATCGGCCAAAGCTCTCGCTGCATTATACACACAATAATTGATAGACCAGAGGTCGGATTCTCCGGAAAAATGTCCACGAAGCTCGTCAACCATTTCAGTCAGATCTTTAGGCTTGAGAGAAAACTTGGTGTTGATGTTTCTCCGGGTCGTAAAGCATCGCTCTTCCTCTGGCGGATGCCTGTCCGCGGTTGGTCTTATTGTCGCCTCTCTTTCTCTGTTGCCAGCTTGTTCTAGCTGTGGTAGAGTTGACGTTCCGCTTACATAGCCCCTTTTTCGGAGTAGTTCAACATGGTTTCGCAGACGTTGATGCGAAAAGTGCGATAGCTCCGGCTGTTTCTCGCACCACAGAAAATGACCTAAAGGTCGCGAGATCCCGCCGATCCTTCGCATTGAATCCATTTTCATTGGCTCCCCCAGCTCTAGAGTGGTCGGCATTGTTGGCCAACCCATTGTCGGGAGCCCTGCGCGTTCTGTTGTTTTGAACCGCACTTACTACAACTATGTTTGGTGTTGTCATTGTTGTTCTCACAAGAAGCTAGAGAAAGGGGTTCATCCATCCGTGTAGAGCTTCGCATGCAAGGATAAGGCTGTGTACTCTGAGAGGTCGCCCGGTATCCCAGAGTCACCGTTCTGGACACTTCACCCAGGTGCCATTCAGCTTTCTGCACGGTTTTCACACCTCCGCTTGGTCGTGCAACTCCTCTCTCTCACTCTCTCTCTCTTTCACCGTTAACTCTCTCTGTGTGGTCATCCCGTTCCGTCGCAGAAGGATGAGGTGATTGCGCGGAAGTAAATCACTTCGTAATGCCACAAAGAAAAAATCATAACAATGTCGCACAGAGACACACACTTAAAGTTTGAGATGAAGTTAATGGAAAAAAAACACAAAATCAACGATTGAAAATTTGTGTAAAACAGAATTTCTGTAAATATAAAAAGGATACCTTTCGACATAAAGAAAATTAGACACCCGCTCCGCTTTAAATCACGAAGAAAAACTGAAACAGTATTCACAGAGGTCCTCCAATTTTACAACTTACGGAATTCAAAGGTAGGGTGCTTTAGTTATTTAAAGGGTTGTGGTCGTAATTCTATCTGAAAAATTAGATAACCGATTGCCGGTTTCCTTTAGCAGACGACAACCGTAGACCATATATACATGCAGAATTTAATTGCGCACCTTTTTCCCCCAGGCAAAAAGTTGTAGCTGTTTTAGTTTTCTAATTAAAGCCAAAAACTGTTTTTTTTTTTTTGTAAAAATTAATTTTGATTCGTTTTTCACTTCAACACGTGCTCAGTCGTTTCGTTTATCGAGCGAATTTTGAGCAATAAAAAACTTTCATTAAGAAAGTTGTTGACACCAGTACAAAGAAGTTTTCTGGAAAGTTGTAGTCCAATCAAATTGATATTTAAGAAATTATTAACGTCTCAAGTTGACAGCGGTTAGTCAACTCACGCGCGGGCTATAGCGGGAATTTCAGATCCGATTTATAATACAGTTCACAAGCGCAAAAATAGAAACTAATGAAGTAATCAGGTAGTATCAAAGTATTATGCATAAATAAATAATAATACGGTCTATTACAGCAGCAATGAAAAAAAAATTTACTTTATTGATGTTTCACCTTTTCCAATTCCACGAATTTAAAGCATTGAAAAATTCTCGGAATGAAGAATCTGTTGAATCTCAAGGATTAGATGATGCACTAATATTCATTTATGCATAATACTTTAATATTACCTGATTACTTGATTAGTTTATATTTTTGGCGCCGGTGAACTGCATTATGAATCGCTTCTGAGACTGTCCCTACAGCCCGCGCGCGAGTCGTCTAGCCGCTATCAACATGAGACGTTAATAACTTCTTGAATATCAATTCGATTGGGCGGGCTAAAATTTTCCAGAAAACTTCTTTGTACTGTTTGTCAACAACTTTTTCACTCAAAGTTTTTTGTTGCTCAAAATTCGCTCGGTAAACTAAACGCTGGAAGTTAGAGAAGTCCGATAAGCGCCAGGCATCGCAAACAAATTAACGACTATTCTTTTTATATACATTTTTGAATTATTTTTACTCTATCAGTCGAAGAACATTTCAAACTACCTTCCCTGAATTTTTTTTTAATCCTTAAAAATGACTGACTGAGCACAAGTTGAAGTGAAAAGCGAATCAAAATTAATTTGTACAAAAAAGCCAGTTTTTTGGCTTCAATTAGAAAACTGAAAAAGCTACAACTTTTTTCGTGGAAGGAAAAATATGCGCAATGAAATTCTACACCTAGATATGGTCTTTAAAAATTAAAATTCAAAAATGTTTCTGGAAGCCTCCAGGGGTATTCCCACTCCCAGCGAAATAAGTTTATGTGTCCTTCGATCCGGCAGCTCAATTACAAAGATGCCAGCGGTTCAGTCGTTTAAATTTAAGGAAAAAAGGCCATCTTTTCGTAAAAAGGGGATTTTTTGGGGAAAAGGGGATTTTTTTCAAGTGTAAGGGGAGTGAAAATACATTAATAAATACAATATTTTTTATAACAATTTGTATTTTATTATCAGGAACTTTTGATACATCATTTCCGCATATCAGTATCTCTTTAAAAAATGTAATTGCATCAAAACGTCCTCTTCTAATTAACAGTTTCTTCTTTTTCTTCATATAGCAAACCTAATCAAGTCAGGCTTCTTTTTCTCGATTTTTTTCGCAATTACTCTACCTTATTTTTCTATTGCACTTCGTTCCGCTAATCCAATAATCGTTTATTATTTCGCTTTTGTTCAACAAGAAGCGAACATCTTCATCTTGTTGAAGTAATTTCCACTCAGTTGAAACCTCATCAGTATCAACAACTTTTAGTGATAACAATGCTGCTATTTTTGTAACATATATAACACTGACGGTCTCCTTGATGTTTTCTGGAGAAAGGCGTACAAAATATTTCATTTTCATGAAATCTTTAATTTTAAGAGTAAGAGACTTCACTGATTCGATAACAAAGTTTTTGATTTCTAACTGTAGAACTGACTTATTCTTTTGAGTCAACTTCTTCATGGAATCTCGAGCCTTTTCTCCGCAGTGAACGTCTTTCAAATCAACAAAATTATCAAACTTGCTTAGAAAAGCTGTAGACGCACACAAGTCTACAAATTTAATTTATTGTTCTCTTGGTACGTGATGTGTGATAATCAAAGGTTCTTGTGCAATATTTATTACTCTGTCGTAGGTTGTAATTCAATAAAAAGACCCATGTTTTTCGTTCATATATAATTCCACTGCATAATTAAAAACTTAATGGACTGTATTACAAATTAAAAGTTTATAAAATTAATGCCTAAGTAAACACCAGACCGGACATGTACCTTTTCGTAAGAAAGTTCTCACGCGTATTTGCTCTCTAATTGAAATCAAACTCATACATACATTCTATAGGATGGCATCACTCACATTAAGCGCCACAATCATTTAAATTTTTTAATTACAAGTTCGCTTCGCGACATACTGCCGGCCTTGAGCGATTCATGTTAAAAAAGAATGTCATACATCAATAGGAAGCGGCGAAATCTTTTTTATTCCGCGATCAAAAACACCGATTCCAGTCTTAACCCTAACTATTCTCACAATTCCATCATGCCCATCGCAAGGGCGGTAAATTTTCGTCTCTTAATGTGACTAGAACACCTACTTTAACAATTTCTGGATCTCATGTGTGCCACTTGCTTCGCACATTTAACTCATTCAAGTATTCGTTGTACCAGCGCTTCCAAGGGTCTAATTTTATTTTTTGCAAATGTTGCCACGATGACAAGCGATTTGTAGGAATCTGAGAAAGGTCTGTTCTTGGAATAGTTAGTAAAGATTGTCCTATCAGCAAGTGTCCCGGAGTCAATACCAGAAAATCACTATGATCCGACGACCTTGGAGTAAACGGTCGAGAATTAGGAATAGCCTCTATCTCACATATGTAGGTAGCTAGCTCTTCATAGGTGAATAAGGTTACATCTATCTCTTGATCTGCTAATGTATTTTCAACCTGTTTGTTACGCTCATTACAATTAAGAAAATCGTGAAGTACCTTCAGCTCATTTTTGGCTCCGACGAAATTAGTAGCGTTATTAGAATACAAGGCCTTCGTTTTTGCTCGCCTGAAAAAAAAACCTACGCAAACAACCAATAAAGGCCTCTGTCGTCAGATCACCTACTAACTCTATATGTACAGCTTTGGTAGCTAAACAGGAAAATACTGCTGCAGAGACCTTAACCTGATTTCGATTACGGTAACGCTTCTCTTTAACATGAAAATATCCACAATAATCAATTCCAGCATTTTCAAATGGACGAGATGCAATTACTCTAACTTTAGGAGGTTGACCATTACATATGATAATTCCTTAGGCTTTGCTTTACTACATTTTATACATGCGTGTACGAGTCTGCAAGTAACGAGTCTATCATCTACAATCCAATATTTATGTCTAGTTGCATATAGTGTAGTGTTAATGCCGGAATGCATCAGCTCCATATGAGTATTGCGAACTATGAGATAAGTTACAGGGTGGGATTTTCGAAGAAGGATAGGATGTTTTCATTCATAGTTGATGTCGGCGTTTTTTTTATTCTTCCTCTTACTCTCAACAAACCATCCTCCATTATGGGGCTCAATCTTACAATTTTTGAACATTGGGAGATTTTATTGTCAACTGATAGTGTATGAACTTCTTCTGGGAATTCTTCTCTTTGAACAGCGTGAATCATTCATCTCGATACAGATTGGATTTCTTGTGCAGATAATATATTGGCATGATGCGCTTGTTTACGTAATTTATTATAAAAACGAAAACAATAAGCAATTATACGAATGAGTCGTGCTAAGGACGAATACAGATTCCAAAAACTCCATCTTTTCGCAACTATGCCAGTCAAGACGGCGACTCCCCTTTTTCGGGAACATCTTTTTCGAATGAAAATCTGGCCACTTTGTTTCTGACTGATTGATCCAGAGAGGTCCATTCTTTCACATTTGATTATTTCAAAAATGCATTGGTAATTGACCTCTCAATATAAAATCTGCAGGATTTTCCTTAGTTGGTACGCGTCTCCAGTAAGCTGCATCGGTGATTCCTTGAATCTCAGCTACTCTATTTGCTTCAAAGGTTTCGAGCTTATAAGATGGTTTATTAATCCAGTTCAATACTATCGTTGAATCAGACCAGAATATTACTTTATTAAACTTTATTTTTAATGATTTGATGACATTCTTATAAAAATTCGATAATAGTAATGCTGCACAAAGTTCCAAACTCGGAATGGAGGTAGTGTTGACTGGAGCTACTCGCGACTTTGAGCACAACAAAACAGAGAAATATCCTTGATCATTTCCTATATAATCTCTAACATTATGGACCTTGACTGCTCTTGGTAAAACCCAGTCGTTTATCAGGTTTAATTGCGCATGATAAATCTGCCATGATGTGGACGATTCTGTGCAAAGAAAACTACTGATGCTATGAGTCCTAAAGGGTCGTACAGTTTGCTATCTGAGAGAATAATTCTCTTAAAGATAATATTATTTTTAGGTTTCAGATTGACATCGAGACTTAAACTGTCCTCCTTGGTTTTGCAGGTTACCCCTAGTGTTCTATAAATCATCTACATAAAAATCATTTGCTAACACGGTGGCTGCCTTTGGAAATGTTCCTCCTTCATCTTCTGAAAGCTGCTTCAAACAACACGTTGCAAAGCATGGTGATGCAGAAGTTCCGTAAGTTACGGTGTTGAGTTGATAGGTCTTGAGCTGTTCTTTATTGCTGAAACGCTAAAGTATTTTTTGATAATTTCTGACCGCAGGATGAATCAGAAATTGCCTATACATTTTTTCAATGTCAGCACTCAACACAAATACATGGAGTCAAAATCGTAGTCAACTAAAAGATCCCTGCTTGAATTGTCGGACCCAACATTAACGCAACGTTGAGTGAAACCCCTGAATTTGATTTTGCAGAAGCGTCAAATACAACTCTTAGCTTGGTCGTGAGACTTGATTCTTTAAATACCGCATGACGAGGTATATAGTAGCCATCTTTTCATGCAGTTGAAAAAGGCTCCATATGCTACAGAACCTGATACGTGCTCATGAATTCATGATATTCATCCCTTAAATTATAATCGCGTTCTAATTTCCTCTCTGAAGCAAAAAATCTTCGACGAACTATATCATACGATGATCCTAGCGCATCTTGTTCTTTGTTAAAAGGTAAACGACCTGCTGCGTACCATGTAACGACCAGTTGTGCTACACGCGAGAGCTGTCGAGCTAGCTCATATCTCTGATCATTATTAGAATCAGTGACCGACGGCCTAGGCAGACTCATTAATCATTTTTGTAGCTAATGCAATGTATTTGTAATAATTATTTTCAAACTCTGTATGTTCTGCCTCACGCGTTGGTCCTAGAGCTAATAATTCAAGGCCCATTTGCGCTTGATCATACTGATCCCGTCTCTTCGATCCTTTTTAAACGAAGCTGAATTTCTTCTACACCAATTATATCTTGTGTTTAATTATCTAGACATTTTTGTAAAAAGTTTTTAAATTTAGTTAAGCGTGTTTTACAATTGGTACGATTTTGTCGAAAACTTTCAACTTCGCTAGTTGCCATGATAAATCAAATAGAAACAATTGATAAGTATAAACAATAATACCTTTATTATGAAACGCTTACTTGACTCGTAGTTTTAAGCCGCCTCTCAGGAATGCGAATAAGTTTCTCGAAGAGCTTTTCCTCAATCAGCCTTGTTAAATTTCTATAAAATTATCCCGTAAAATTTTCCAAAGGTAGCTGTTTCCTCATGTATTCTGTCGCAATGCTTGGCTATTATTTTCGGATGAAACCTCTATGGTGATTTTCGTTGCGGCTGGAACGATCTCTCGATTCCAGGTTTTGTTAGATATTTTTTGCCTAATTGCCAGACAACCAAATTGAATGTTGATATTGACGAGGAAATAAATAAAATATCACTGTACCGATGTTCACTTAAAATTGATGGTTTTTGGCTTAAAAGTTTTTTGATAATCTTGACAAAGTCAAGCCACTTTTCACTAGTCACAGGAAAATCATGTTCGATTTCAAATAAGTATCCGGTTACGAGGGACCATATCGACGGAATCAAGTCTAAAAATTTAATTGATTGTTCTCTTGGTACGTGGTGTGTAATAATCAAAGGTTCTTATACAGTATTTATTACTCTGTGGTAGGTTGTAATTCAATAAAAAGACACAGGTTTATCCTTCATATAAAACTTCACTGAATAATTAATTCACTATAATTAATTCACTGTATAATTAAAAACATTGAAATTTTTAAATTACAAGTTCGCTTCGCGAAAAAAGACTTGAAATCAGTTTGATCAAACCTCATCTCTTGTAAAACGTGCGCTTTTACTACGCTTGATAATAGTAGCAAAATAAGCTTTTTCAGTGGAGAGTACAAGAGGTACAAGCTATTAGGTGGAATATTAAAAAAAATTCAGAAAGATTACATGCTGTAGAATTTAATGATTAAATTGTAGGAATTAAAGATTTTAGATTTACTTTTAATGCGTGTAAATGTACTTTACTTACCTAAGTTTAGAATAATATTGTTACAAACAATTGTCCTGCCAGACCTACGTATTATTTCTTTCTTGCAGCATAATTATTCACACCAATCTAGACTAACTAAAAAAAAGAAAGGATTAAACATGTTTAATATTATTCAATGATTATACACATTTTAATTTGCAATACATAAACCGGCTAATTGAAAGAAAAAGTACTTTAAACGTTAATTTAAATTTAGTTGGTTCAATTTGACGAGAAACAACAAAACTGGTTACTTGAATTCGATCGAAAAACTAACTGTTAAATACAGAAACTATGACAAAAACAATCAAATGAATTTTGGAAATACGATAAATACAAGTGAAGATACTGAAAATATACTGACATAACCTGAATGCTTTTTCCAGTTCAAGAATCTACTTTATATGGAAAATACAAATGTTTAACTCATGTAAGCAAGAAATTATGAAAAAGATAAAAAATCTAAGTAAACATGTACAGGTAGACCACGTCTTTAACTATTCATCTATTGCCACTTACCTTAAAACCTAAAACACATATCTAATACTCGTTCTTACATTGCAATTTAACATCTAATATTTTTCTCGAGTCTTCTTCTTCTTTGAAGATATATATGTGACGTGCATCGAAGAAAGGGGGCTTACTCTAAAAAAATCGAAATCAAGGTTTTTACACATTTCGATAGTTTTCGAGCTACTATTTTTAATTAAAACATCGGAAAAAATATCTGAGCATTATTATTGCTAATGATTGATTTGTTGGGTACCCGAGTAATAAGGCTTTGGCTCGAGAGCTCATGATTCCGTAAAACATCTCCCACCACTCACCATACTATCTACGCGTCTCATCTATACCCCGTCCGTGAGCTGCGTCTACGACATATCTCCTTCCGTGAGAATAAAGAGGTAAGTGGAGAGGGAAGATTTCATGAGTCTTTTGAGGGAAGATTTCGTGAGTCTGACCGAGAAGTTTTGTCACCAGCATTAGTGGGGGGGGGGGGGATTTCAGGACGTTATAACCTAAGTTTGTATTAATTACTGGCTGTTTTTGTCAATTTTCTGAATTTTGAAAAATCGCGATTCATTAGGGGTGGATTTTTCGTATCCGACAGAGATGTTTCTGCCACTACCATAATTAGAGGGATGCTTTTTATTAATTTTCTAGACTACTAAATGTTCGTATATGTATTAACTTCGAAATTAATTGGATATTTTCTAGAATTTTGGGAACTTATTAATAGAGGTGGGTTTTCCATATCAGACCGACAAGTTTTGCCACCAGCATTAGTCGGTGGGGAAAATAGGGAATTTTTCAGGGTTTTATACACCTAAGTTTGAATTAGCTTCTGGCTGTCTTTGTCAATTTTCAGAATTTTGAAAAATCGCGTTTCATTACGGGCGGAGTTTTTGTATCCGACCGAGATGTTCTGCTACTGCCATATCTATAGGGATGCTTTTTATTAAATTTCTAGGTTATTAACTGTTTGTATATGAATTAACCTCCAATTGAGTTGGTCATTTTCTGGAATTTTGGCAACTTATTAATTAGGGGTGGGTTTTCAATATCCGACCGAGAAATTATGCCACCAACATTAGCCGGGAGAATAAAAAGGAGAATTTTTTAGAACGTTAAGCACCTAAAATTGTATTAACTTCTGGCCGTTTTTTTCTATTTTTCGCATTTTCAAAAATAGCGTTTCATCAGGGGTGGATTTTTGGAATCCGTCCGACATGTTCTAACACTACCATTATTAGAGGGATTGGTTTAATTAATTGTCTAGCCTATTAAATGTTCTTATATGTATTAACTTCACACTGAATTAGACATTTTCTAGAATTTTGGAAACCACAAAACTTCGTATTTTTTTAATAGTACCAATGTTTCTAAAATTGCATTGTTCATGCGATGTATTTTATCTAAAAGTATCAATCTAGCTGTGTAGAACATTAAGGTGGTTCAAAATGCATTGGTATTTTTTTTATTGTATTTTTATGAATACCGTAGGAAAAAAGATGTTTTTCCCTATTTCATTCAGGATTCTCAATATTAGCTGAATCAAGATGGAATTCAACATTTCTCTTCAAAATTAGCTAAAGAATATAAATAAAATATCACTCCCATAAGTTTATTTTATAGGATCCCAAAAAAACCCATAAATAAAAAAATTGGGTTTGCGAGAATACGGCGCTAATTATGTTTTGCGGTCTTTTTCATTGAAATTGTTTCTGGTACATAAAAAACCATTTAATACTGATAATTAGATGTTTACATAAATGGTTTAAATAATTTATTATTATCTTTAGCAATTTTATGACAGAATAGAGTTAAAAAGTCCCGTTTTTTAACAAACTTTCCATTTGTTGTTGAATTTTCAATTAGAGGGAGATGGTAATTCATGAATATTAACAAGAGTGATTTCTTAAACAATTTCTTATTGTTAATAACATTCTCTTTTCTTAATGATAGAATCTTGCAGTTTTTCGTGTTTTTTTTTCACTATTTGACTATTTTTCATTTGAAGTGGCTTAATAATTAATAACATTTAGCAAAAACAATTGTTTAGACAAATTTTTGTTGTTCATGACTATCTTCATCTACATTAATGTTGCGTTTTTTCGATAATTTTTGCCTTTCTGTCCTTTTTCACTTAGTGAGGTAATAATTAATGAAAGTTAACAAAAAGTTGTTTAAACAATTTTATATTGTTTACAACAATCTTCTCTTAGATAATTCTAGAAATTTCTGGTTTTTTTCTAAAATTTCTAACTTTACTTCACCGTCTTAGTTAGTTAAAAAATCATAAATCAACATTAGAAAAAACTATATTTTAAATAATCTCTTTTTTTTTGCAAATTTATTTTTCTGATATAAAACATATATTTGAAATGTTTCCAATTTTCTGCACAGGTCATATTAAATACAACTTTCTTTTGAATAGGTTAAAGAGACTTCGGTCAGGTGTCAGAAAGGTAGCAACTGTCTAATTGCTATTTGTGAAGAGAAATGTAAAGTTTCAACTCGATTCGGATAATATTAAGGATTATGAATAAAATTTACAGAAAACGTATTTTTTTCTTATGGGAAATACATTTTAAACTTCACATTGGGCTTGCGGTACCTCTAAATATCGTTTTTTTTTATGGATTTACTTTGGTGCGTATTCAAAAAAATTTTCAGCTGGCATTTATAAAAAAAAACTTTAATATTTTTGTTGCACCACCCTACTGAACAGCCGCTAAAGAGATGCCCGGTTCGGTAATACCGTATCGCACCGGATGAATAATTTCTTTAGATAAGGAAATGTGTGCAAGGACGTAAGAATATACATCATCTGACTGGTTTTCTTGACACTGAAACATTTAATGTCATGCTAAACGTATTCAAACATTTTATGAAGGAACGACCGGTAACGTGCGTTACTTTGCATTGCTGTTACTAAAAAAGTAACTGTTCTGGCAATGAGTTACTGTCACACAAGCTTTAATGATACTTTAAATTTTCGAAATACTTGAAAAAAATGTAGACATCCGGAAAAAAACGAAACTCCGTGGGACCACAGTGACGCCAAGTGTCCTTTAAGGCTTAATTATGATTAAATGTGAATTTCCACTTTTTTCTTAAGAAAAACTAAAGTAAAAGAGCAGTTTTGTGTTCAAGGAAATTTTCAATCTCTTCAAAAATAATTACTATTGATAGTCAGCATGCAAGTACGTTACTAACTAAAAAGTGTTTCGAAGTAAATTTTTACATTTTGACCGTTTTTTGAAGCCATTATTGTAAAACTCCACCTAAGTATTTATAAAAAATTGAAAATATATTTTATTATACATATTTATCATTGCACTTTATTTATATTACCCTATTTAGATGTTTAAAATATCAGCTTTAATAAATAAATAGAAAAGTTACTATTATACTCACCTTTTTTCAATTTCCTAATTATTAGAATATTCCAAATTATGACGCTTTATAAAACATTTTATTCAAATATTTAACAAAAAATTCCTATTGGAATAATGTTACGATCCGGCGCCGGATCTGGTCCCAAGTTCCGACGATTTAAAAGTAGTTTCCGTAGTCGTATCTTGTTCGGATTTTTCCGTAGGGAAGATTCCAGTAGATATCCCAAGTAATTAGTAAATACAATCATTTATATTGAACTACTTACAGAAATGTACATAAAAATGGTTACATCTGTTCGACTTAGTTCACAAGCCGGACGCTTAGAACATACGAAAAGTGGGGGCAATGCACAGGGCTCATGTAAATACAAAACACAGTCTACATTAATAAATGTTCCTGTCTCAATCGTCGGACTATGAAATAGATTCCACCAATCATGTAGCAAGTCATTTCAACGGCCAGCCGGACCGGCAACCGTTTCCTTAAACTACTAGAACTGAACGCAAATATTCAAAATCATATAGAAACTCGTATAAAGATATTTGAACATAATAAGACATCCGGATAAATTACTTACATTGATCGTTTCTCAGGGTGTTAAAAAAAGGAATAACTTAACTGTTTTCAAATAGTAAAGTGGTGAAAAGTAACTGCCTTAAATTAGCCTCTGTGAACCTCTGCATTCATACGAGCCGTGTGCACCAGGCTCTGGTCACTCACTGCTTTAGAAGTGCAGACCGATAATCGACGGTGGTGCCATCAAACGAGCCCGTAGGTTTTTAAGATAAGATAATAGATGCTTGAGGTTATATCCAGATATTTTGTAGATAATGTAATTAAAAAACTTAATGAATAGAAAAAACCAATAGAAAAACAAATGAAAATGTATAAATAATTTTCGGAATAATTATTTATATATTTCTGCTTGTTTTTCTATTGCTTTTTTCATAAAAACATGTTCTAAGGAAAAACGAAAGATGATGGAAGTATGTTTGAAAGCAGTTTTCATTTAAATTTTGTAATCATTTTCGACGTCAATTTTCTTATCGACAGGTACCTTTCTCAAAATATTGCTCTGTTTTTATGGTAATAATACAGAAGGTATTGCCAAAGATATTACGTCCTAGATACGGCATGAGGTTGGTTGCACCACATACCGGTAGTTAACGCGACAGGCAGGTTTGTGGTCTTGCATATATATATATATATATATATATATATATATATTGCTTTTAGTTCGGCTACATACTTGTAGAGGCGCGACAGGCAACCATATATTCGGTCGCGCCAAATTATAGTGCATTTGAAATCCAAAATGGTAATAATCTAATTTTACTTTATAAGTGAATGAAAAATAATTTTAATTGAGTAGAAAAGATCTTGAAGGAATTCGAAAACTCTAAAGACTTTTTAAAGTCAAAATTAGGCCCAACATGTAGCAAAGAGAAATAGAAACTAACTAACTCGAGAAATAGAAAATCACGTTCGGTTTGGAATTGAACAACTTTCGGTGTACGCCCCGGCCCCACCCCGCCCGCTAACGTGTTAGGAGGACGCGGTCGCCATAGAAACGGTGAAAAGTTGAAGAGGGCAGCACCTCAATATAGACGAAAATGTAGTTAGTTATATATATCGGCCGTCCCCACCACTGACCCATGCCGTATCTAGGACCTAATATCTTTGGTATTGCTCCCTCTTTTAGTGTTCAGTTGTGTACTGCAACGATAATCACCAGGTCGAAAATGATGACAACAAATTAGATATCAGCTCTCAAACAGTACTTAATGGGTTAGGTTTCACATGTGCTGACGTTCCCTACCGAAAAGAATCTTTGAGTATATACTAAAAATTCTTTAGGTCAAAGAATCTCAAAGAAATTCTCCGCAGGCACTCAGGTAGATATTTTTAAAGGTCCAGGAAGCTCGTTTAAATGGTCTGAAGGCTTTAAAATATCCTTTCCGAAATCGAAATAAGAATACGATCATAAATAACAAGCAGAGAGGCTATCTCAATAGAGTAGCCGACACTCAAGGGTCCTTTGTTAAGCTTTCGGATTAAAATTTAGAAGTATATTTTTTTTAATTTCATAGTTAACAGCCTAAAACATAATAATTCGGAATTAGAACGTTTCTCGTAAATGGAATGAGATACACCAAAATAGACAGCATTTTTTAATACAACTAGAAAATTGTATATAAGTTATAATTATAAATAAGTATAATGAGAAAATTCATCAATTAAAAAAAAGTGTTAATAATTTGAAGAAAAATTTAAAAAGGGAGAGCGGATTAGCCACGACCAAGTACAGTAAATAACTCTGCCCGCCCGGTACGTGACAAATACAAAAGGAACATTGTATTACCATCGCACCACTCTTAAAACGACCACTAAAAGGATCTTGAAAAGGACCCAAATCTCTCAAACTATCTCCTAGACTATTTTGTTTCAAATCGACTTTGTTTATAGACTCAAATGGGCCAAGCTATTTCGCTAAAGAAAACTCAGAGATTTCCTTCGGTAGGGTTCCGAAAATAACGAAGGAGTAAGAGAGATAGATGAAACTTTCGCCCCTGAGCGACGTGTAGTGGGGGAAAGTACTACAGAGTCATCTAACGAGCCCGCAAAATAGGATCAAAGTATGTGTCTTCACGGTTGCCTACATTAGTGACCACAGCCTGGTGTGCACTGATATATATATATATATATATATATATATATACACTGGATACGAGATAGCCATGTATCAGCGAAAGGGAGTTTGAGCAAAGATGTTATAAACGTAGATGCGGTGCGAGCTTAGTTACCCGCCATAAATTTAGATGGCGCGTCCGGCGAAAAAAGTCACTTCCCCTCTACCCACATTTGTGTAAAATTTTACGTCTGGACACGAAATACAGGTTTTTACGAGTGTTTCTGCCTTTCCATATGCATGTTTGTTTGCAAGTATAATAACTTTTGAAAACATAATCTATTATATTGGCCGTTGGTATATTCTTTAAGTGTCAGAAACTAAGGATTAAGTTGATTGACTACTTTGGGTGAAAATTCAAAAAGTTACAGAATTTTCAAAATTTCTGAGACAATTTTTTTCAAGATTTAAAAATTCCATGTACGGGTATTCGTAATAATTGGAAATCCGAACAATTTACCTCATCGACTTCTTTTGATAAAAAGAATATTACCAGAATTATAGCGTTTTAAACAAATTAAAAAAAATACCAAAATAAAAATTGTAAACTAACCAGCGCGAGACTTGAAAAAAAAAACTCGAGAGAAGAAAAACGTTGCTTTTTGAGAGCCCTACAAGATTATCATAAAAACTTTTCAGATTGTTTTGAATAATCGAAAATTCAAATTGTGAAAGAACCAAAAATAATGAAAAATCATAAATGGAATTTAGTGATCAAACTGTGCAAGATGCGGAGAAAAGAAGAGAAATAAAAAATTGTGCACCTTAAAAAGATCCAAAAGTTTTTTATCAAATACTTTTTGATACAAAGGGTAGTTTTTGTTTTATTTGTAAAAAAAACAACATTAAAAATATAAGATATAAGTGTTTGGACAAGCGATATAAGCAATGAAAAAAATAAATAGATAAAAGTTGTTTACCTTAAAAAGAGCTAATGAATGTGTTATTAATCTAAAATGCTATTAACAATTTTCTGTGTTATTAATGTTACTAATGTCGCAAAATTTCGGAAATCTGAACATTTTCTTCGAGACATTCGATAAGCACACATAAGGAGATTCCATACATAAAGAATACATAATAAGGAGTAAATGAAAACACATTCACGAATTGGATAATGTTTGGATGAAACCAGACATAATCAAGGATGTTCAGAATCATGAATTAAAATTCACCTATAAAGCACCAAGGTTCAAAATGTCATTCTTTGACTATCGCAATTTTTTTACAATTATAAAATGTCATATAAATAAAAAGTTAAACTTTACGTACCAAAAAAATAAGTAAGGAAAGAAGATAAACAAAGCAACCTCGTAATCCCTTTAATGCATGTTTGTTTTCTTTATTTTGCCCTTTGTTATTTCTCAATTCTTTAATTCATAACAAATATATTTATCAATATTTTGGTGTTAATTTAACAAAGATTGTCCAGATGACAAAATTTAATTTAGATTGTGTCAAAATATAAATGCAATAACAAAATTATTATGAACTGAAAAAAATTTTAATTTCAAATTGGATAAGCACGAAATTACAATTTCTCTTTAAGATTCAAAGCTAAACTTCAAATGCAAACGCATTTTCTGGTAAAGTTTAGCTTTTCAATTTTCACAACAATCATCCTTGGGAAGGAAATTCTAAAAATAAATACGTTTCCGGTTGAACTATTTACAGCTTAAACTATTTGGAAATTATCTTCTTTGGGCAAAAATTATAAGCCCTTTTTATAAATTATTTTATAAATAGCTGTTTCCTTTATCACGAAATCACA
>NC_046665.1:9752248-9754452 GCF_010883055.1 Belonocnema kinseyi | reverse complement strand
AAAACAGTTTTTAAACAACTTGAAAAAAAGTTCAGAGGTTTAAATTGTTCAATATATAATAAAAACGCTATAAATAGACAATTTTATTCTACTTTTTCATGTCTGACCTAAAACTATTCAATTTTAAAGGCTATAAATTACTAATGTAAAAAATAAGTAAAATATTCTTATAAATTTTAGAAAAGAAATTGGTCCAAGTTTGGTTTGAACAGTTTTTTTTTTAATTCCTTAAATTGCTTTTTTCCTATTATATCATTCAGTTTACAGTACGTAATTCGAAAATCTTTCACTTAAGAATTTTCCGTTTAAGTTTTAAAATTTAAGCGTACATTTCTCAATTTCGAATTTTAGAACGGAGTTTTGAAGACCTGGAAAATTAAAAATTAGAAGCGTTTCAAATTTATAATTTTAAATAGAAATCGTTTTGAGTTTATCAACTGCGAATATAAAGTATGATTCTTGTTTTAATTGAAGTGGACACCAAGGATTCACAAGTGAATCATAATTGATTTCACAACACGATTCGAAATTTGTTTAAAATTGAAGAATATTCCAATTTGAACGTTAAAAATTAAACTGTTTAAATTGAAAAGTCTTAGAAGTTAAACAAATGGAAACTCGCGATCAAAACTTTATAACCCATTTTCAATTAAAAATAAATTCAAAATAAATAAGCTGTATCAATTATAATAATTTAAAGTTTATTTTTAAATATACTTTATGGAACATGATATTTTTTACGAATGTGTCAGTGAAATTCTGTTCATATAATATTGTTTGCCAATGCGAAACGTAATCTGGCTTGGAACTGTCGTCTTAAAATTTTAAAACCGAAAGAACAATTTCCCTATCACTTGGAATTATAATTATATTTTTATAAAAACGTTATTCTGGACGGTTTACAATATTATCGAATTTGAAAATTCCCGAATAATAATACTCCAGGCCGAATGCTGTCTAATGATTAAATATACAAACTAGAAAATTCCCGAATTACAGAAATTGAGAAAACAGTTTTGTGATCAAAATTATTTATTTATTAAAAATACAATAATCAAATATTTTTATTATAGAAATTTTGTTTGATGTTTAATTTTTTTAAATTATTTTTTTAATTAAAAATAACAATTATTGTATAAATATGTGATACAAACATAAATTTAAAACACGTGAGCTTTAAATGAAACAAAATTTGCAGGATTCAATGCAGGCTGATTTAACGCGACTTTTATTTTTATTTTTTTAAATAATAATTTCATTTTTGCGAGCGTTTTTTGTAATGTACAAAAATACAATGCACATTTTCAAATAACTTTTTATCAAAAAACATTGTTATTTTATTTTATATTCCAACCATAATTTTTAGAAACTTTAAACATTAAAAAAATTTTTTCTTTAGTAAAAATATTTTACTATTCTATTAAAAACATTTTTTTAAATAAACTATTTTTTAATTGTTTAAATTAGAGAGTTGTCTAGCCCGGATATTGTATAATTCGGAAATTTTCTGTCGGCAATTCTCAAATTTGGTAAGATTGTAAATTGTCGGGAATTTTCCAATTCGGGACTTTTATATTTCGACAATGTTATAATTTCGGTATTTTTACAGTGAGGTGGGAATTTTATTTTTCGGAAAAAGCGACTGAAAAATCTCGAAAAATAAAATTCCCGACACTGCAAAATTCGTAAATTGAAAAATAACCAAATAATAAAATTCCCGAAATTATGAAATTCCCGAAATATAAAAGTCAAATTGGAAAATTCAGGAAAATAAAATTCCAGACAATAAGATATTACCGAATTTTAACAATCACTAGAGAAAATGGCTGAATTATAAAATAACCGAACTAGAAAATCCCTGAATTTAAACAATTAAAAAAATTGTTTATTGAATATTATTTATTTATTGAAAATACAATAATCGAATATATATTTCTGGATGAAAAAATTTGTTAGAAAATATGCATAGTATTTGAAAAAAATATCAAAAAGTTCTGAAAAATCAAATTTTTTATTAATAAAAAAAAATAAAAGTAATAAAAATAAATTTTGATATAAATCGTTGTTGAATTGAATCCTGCAAAGCTTGTGCAAAAATGTTATTATGTAGGTACGAAGAAAATTTAGGCAGAACATTTTTTTCTTTCAAAGCGCACGTGTTTTTCAATGTATTTTTTAATACAATTTTTATAAAATTATTATTC
>NC_046665.1:9750088-9752148 GCF_010883055.1 Belonocnema kinseyi | reverse complement strand
TGTATCGCTGAATTTTTTCAGATCTGAAGCTTGATCCAGGTTTTCGGTACAGTCTTTTTTTTAATTATAAAAAAAATGTTCTCGAAAAATCATATTGTTAATTTTTAAAAAAGTATTATAAAAAGACATTTCGAGATAAACAAGTGTGGAAAACATTGTTCTTTGACAAATTATTTTTTTTTTTAATTGAAATAATCAAATATTTATACCAAAGAAACAACTTTTTTAATGTTTGAAGTGTTTAAACATTGTTGTTTAAATTTAAAATAACAATAATTAAAACAAAATATATTTCTGGATAAGATATTTTCGTTGAAAATGTATATAGTATTTTTTAAATCACAAAGGTTCTTCCGAAAAATCGAAATGTTAATTCAAAAACACGTGTTTTTGTGTATGAATTTGTCGGTAAAGTTTTTTTATAATTTTGACTTTAAATTCAAACAATTTTTAACACTTTAAATATTAAACAAAAATTTATTTGATAACAATATTTTATTATCGTATTTTTAATAAATAATTAATACTGATTAAGAAACAATTTTATTTGGGGAGTTTTATCATTTGGGAATTTTCAAATTAGTTAATATTATAAACTGTTCAGGAATTTTATTAGTTTTGGAATTGTATTTTTCGGGACAGAGAGTTTTACCGAGTCGGGAAGTTTATTTTTCGGGATATTTCAGCCGTCCCCATAGAATTACAGAAAATTTGCTCTAATTATAATCTCGGCGCTCGATCTTGTTAATTTTTTCCAACAGTATTAATAAAGAAAAATTGTATGGAAATTTTTGATATCACAAAGTTAAAGATAATCACAATTAAAAATTCGCTGTACATTCAATTTTTATTCTTGGATCTTGGCGATTTTTTTCTAATCCATTTCAGTCACTGGTAGGATTTTTTGACATCTAGGTATGTAAAAAAGGTAAACTTCAGAAAATTTCAAAACTAATTTAAGACCTATTTATACTCTTTTAAGATACCAATACAATTTACAGAACACTAATTTAAAATTTGCAAATTTTTAGGCCTTCAGTTTAAGAACTTGAATTTTAAAGTTAAAATTGCTTCATTTTCAGAATATAGGCTTACTGTTTGAATTTTCAGAATTTTCGTTATAAGTTATAGGTTAAGTCAAAAATAACATTCTGGGATTCTAAATTGTTACAACGCGAAAAAGTTTTAATTTAAAATTTAAAAATGCGAAAATACACCATTTTCCATGTTCATTTGTAATCCAGCGAGTCACTTTCTTTCGATTCCTTTGAAAGTCGATCTTTTGCTTTCAGTTTTCTTTTTAAAATATACCTTGAATTCAACGCATTTCAAATTAAATGTTTGCAGCTGCATTTAGATTGAATTATACAAAGGTTTTTTGTTTTAAATATAAATTAATTAAAACATTTTATTTGTTTTTCCCAATTGTAATTTATAACTTCTAAAATGGAATAATAGTAGCTCAAACCTGCAAAAGTATAGAATAATTTCAAATTTAAAGAGGTTCTATCACATATATTGAACTATTAAAACCTCTGATGTTTTTTAAGGTTTTTAAAACTCTTTTAAAAACTTGCTTTAACAATTTTGGTTGTGATTTCTTAATAAAAGAATAAGTGCTAGTTAGTCTCCGGAACAGCAATTTCAAAAATATTTAAACTCTTAATAGTTGAGACATTTTAAATTTGTAGTCTCCACAGTATATTGAATAATTTCAAATTTAAAGCTATTTAAATATGTCATCTGAATTTTTAAATTGAAAGTGTTCGATAATTTTAGATTGAAACCTCTCAAATTATTTAGTTACAAATTAAAATCGTACAACTTTAAGTTTTATTTATTTTTTGATCATTTGTCAACCCCCCCTCCATTTATTTTTTTTTGTAATAAAATAACGTCCGATTTTTGTAAAAATTAACAAATATATATTAAAGCTTCACTCAAAGTAATTTTTGACCAAAAGCTTGTTCCTGAATAAATTAACTCTTATTGTTTCCGATTTCGTTCTGTTACTTAGGGATTGTGTTTTTCATAGAAAAAATTGAAATGTGGTTTTTTCA
>NC_046665.1:9748770-9749988 GCF_010883055.1 Belonocnema kinseyi | reverse complement strand
TTTTATTCCCCGAAAGATTTTTATAAAAATCTCTTCGAAACACTTTTATTGCAACAATTTAATTAAAGAAAAATATTTGTTATAAAAATAAAAATAATACAAATTTTACATACAATTCTTAAAATAAAAAATCTGTGTGTCAAAGCACAATCCAATCCGACCATTCTTTCGAAAGTTGTACGATATACAGAAAACCACAACATCAATAATAACGACGACGTAGACGCCAGAGAGACAGACAGATACCGATGTAAAAACTTGTTTTTCTGATTCAAGGAGCCTCAAAACGTCGAAATTTTATGAAATTCGCGGAAGTCATTTTTCGCATAAAACTCTTCTCATTATGGATAAGAATGTGACAAAATAATCATGGGGCCTTGAAAAAGAGCGTTTTTCGCCTCTTGACTTTTTTCCATATCAAGCTTTTTTTGCTTCAAATTTCCATTTTCGTTTGGTTTTCTAGATTTTTATAATCCTTTAACTTTAGTAAGTTTGATTTTATCAAAAAAAGTTGTCAGGATAAATTGTTCATATTTTTTTGTACCATAAATGGCTGTGGATAGAATTTTCAAATTTTGAAAAAAATTGGTCTCAAAATTTTTTAAAAAGCATCAACTTTTTGAATTTTTATCAAAAATGGCTGTTTAACGAACTCGATCTTTCTTTTTGGTCTTTCGAACAATGCGTCAAAGCCCAATCCAATCGGACCAGTCTTTCGAAAGTTATCCGGTATACAGACAACTACAACAATGACGACACCGGACAGACAAACAGGCCCCGACGTAAAAACTTGTTTTTCTGACTCAAGGGGCCTCAAAATGTCGACATTTGATAAAATCCGAAAAAGTTATTTTTCATTAAAAACTAATACCTTCTCATTTTGGACTCATTTTGAGCAGGACTTGAGACCGGGACAAATCGTCACACACACAATTCAGAGTGACAAATTTAAACTTGGAATGTTACGATTATAATTGTTTTATTTGTTTTAATTTGTATTTCGAAGGTAAAAGTATCTCAAAGTAAGTATCAAAAGATTTACAGTATTAGAAAAAATCTGGAAGCTCTTAAAACAATTTTGTGTGCAGGATTTTACAAAAATGTTAGGAAACATGAGAATCAGTCTAAAGACATTTAAAAGTTCCGAAAAATTTTTAAAATAGTTTTAAAAGATTTAAAATAATTTAAAAGAGAATAGATACTTTTGATGATTTTGAA
>NC_046665.1:9717202-9748670 GCF_010883055.1 Belonocnema kinseyi | reverse complement strand
ACGCCTCGTACCGCATCTACGTTTATAATATCTTTGGTTTGAGGCAAATTGAAGGAGGGTTTTGGCATTTAGCGCCCTCCATGGTCATCCAAAGAAGTAAGTGAAACGAGCGCGAAATTCGAAATGTATAGCTTATAAAAAAAAACAAAAGAAGGAGCCTATTTTATTAGAATATTCATTAGAAGAATATAAATAAAATAAAAAATGAGTACATTCTTTTACCATCTGTATAGTATGTACCAATAGTATATAAGAATGAATGCAATTTATAAAAAAATGCCTAAATGAAAGTAATCAAATGAATGGAAAGAATTATGGTGGGATTATTATTTCGTTGAAAATGTAACAATTAAAAAAAATTCTTTTTGGTTGAAAATTCGTCGTAGGCGGTAGAATATTAACCTTCTTGATGACTAATTGTTTAAAATTTAAAATTCATTTTTTCGGTTCATAATTTAAATATGAGTTTGACAATTTCTTTTAAAAATTCAAAATTTGTGTTGAAATTTAATGTATTTTATAAAACATCTGGTTTCTTTTGGGTGGAAAATTAATCTCTTTGGTTGAAAATTAATGTCTTTAATGAAAATTGAAGAGCTTTAAATCGATATTTATATGCTCTTCATAAAATTCTATTTTTTCTATGACATTTATTGTAGGTTAGGTTTATAGTAGATGGAGAATTTCTTTAGAAATTCAAATATTTTGTTGACATTTCATGTATTTTGTGACAAATCTTTGTAGTTTGGTGCAAAAAATTAATCTCTTAGGCGGAAAATAAGTTTTTATATGAAAATTCGTTTTCTTAACCGAAAATTCATTTTTAGAACTGAATATTTAACTATTATAATTTTTATTGAAAACATTTTTTGTTAATAGTAATTTTTTAATTTAATTTAATTTTAAATTGAATAAAAAACTTTTCACGTAATTTTTCACACATAAATATTTTGATAATAACTTCTTCTTGGTTAAAAATTTATTTTACTCCTATCTTCATTATTCTAAGGTTTTGAGCAGTATTCATTGATTTAAAATTGTTACGATATAGAGGTGATTTGCAGAAGATGTGAGTGAAATATAATAAGAATCAATTCACATTAATATTTTGGTACATTTATTAATCTTCTGGCATACAATGTATAAAATAAAATTCATACGAGCGTTGAAGTAATTTTATTAGTTCTGTTACAATTTGCAGAAATCATACGGATATATTGAACCTGTGGCTTAATACAAAAATGTATATATAATTTCTGAGCATTATATTTCAAGTCGATCATCATAACGGATTGGATTAAAATGCAATTTACTGGTTCAAAAATGAACGATTTTATCAAGAACTTATCCTTTTCGTTTAAACTTACAGGCTTTTAAAGAAAATTGACTAATGGTTTTAAATTTTTATTTATCTGCTGAAATTTCAACTGAATTTTGTTTTTGTTATTGAAATTTAAATACTTTTGACTTTAATTTTTATTTTCTCTTTCAAAATTCATCTCAATCAATTAATTCAATCAATTCAATCCAGTTGAAATTTCAACAGGGAACAAAAATTTCAAATCATAAGTCAATTTTCTATGAAAGCCTGCAAGTTTTAAACGAAAAGGATAAGTTTTTAATAAAATTTTTCACTTTTGAAACAGTAAATTGCATTTTAATCCAACAAACATGAAATTTTTATTATAAAGAGATAAATTTTTAAAGGGAAAATAAAAATTAGAATACTGCCATACGAACTAAAAAGATACGTAAGTGACATTGCCGCTAGGAGTGATTCTCTTAAACGTGGCATTGAAAAAGTCAACCTAAGCGGTAATGTTACTTATGTATCTTTTTAGTTTGTACGGCAGAATAGACAGTATTTAAATCCCAATAACAAAAACAAATTAAAGTTGAAATTTTAGAAAAATTAAAAAATTTAAACTATTAGTCAATTTTCTATAAAAGCCTGCAAGTTTTGAACAAAAACGATAAGTTCTTAATAAAATTGTTCACTTTTGAAGCAGTAAATTGCATTTTAATCCAATCTGTTATAATAATGGACTTAAAATATAATGCTCAGAAATTGTATATAAATTTTTGTATTAGGCCACAGGTTCAATATATCCATATGCTTTATGCAAATTGTAACAGAACTAATAAAATTACTTCAATGTTCGTATGAATTTTATTTCATTTTATTATGTATGTATAATGCATGTTTATTTTATTTCATATATTCTATGTCAGAAGAGTAATAAAGGTACCAAAATATTAATGTGAATTGATTCTTATTATATTTCCCCCACATCTTCTGCAAATCACCCCTATATCGTAACAATTTTAAATCAATGAATACTGCTCAAAACCTTAGAATAGTGAAGATAGGAGTAAAATAAATTTTTCACCATGGAGAAGTTATTATGAAAAAAATATTTATATATGAAAAATTACGTGAAAAAATTTTAATTAAAAAATCATTATAAAAAAATTGTTTTTAATTAAAATTGGAATAGTTAGATTTTCAGTTCTAAAAATAAATTTTCGGTCAAAAAAATGAATTTTCATATTAAAACTTATTTTCCGGCGAAGAGATTAGTTTTTCGCACCAAGAAACAAAGATTTTTCACAAAATACATGAAATGTCAATCAAATATTTGAATTTGTAAAGAAATTCTCCATCTACTATAAACCTAACCCTACCGAAAAGAATCTTTGAGTATATACTAAAAATTCTTTAGGCCAAAGAACCTCAAAAAAATTCTCCGCAGGCTGTCAGGTAGATATTTTTAAAGGTCCAGGAAGCCCGTTTAAATGGTCTGAAGGCTTTAAAATATCCTTTCCGAAATTGAAATAAGAATACGATCATAAATAACAAGCAGAGAGGCTATCTCGATAGACTAGCCGACGCTCAAGGGTCCTTTGTTAAGTTTTCGGATTGAAATTTAGAAGTAGATTTTTTTAATTTCATAGTTAACAGTCTAAAACATACTAATTCGGAATCTATGGTTTTTGATGACTTCAGATATCTAACTTCTTTTTTTAATGCTTAAAATTGGA
Source organism: Belonocnema kinseyi (assembly GCF_010883055.1). Taxonomy (NCBI): domain Eukaryota; kingdom Metazoa; phylum Arthropoda; class Insecta; order Hymenoptera; family Cynipidae; genus Belonocnema; species Belonocnema kinseyi. Next base: position 9,745,628 of record NC_046665.1, on the reverse strand, counting down.
ATTAATAGAACGTTTCTCGTAAATGGAATGAGATACGCCAAAAAAGACAACATTTTTGAATTCAACTAGAAAATTGTATATCAGTATATAAGTTATAATTATAAATAAGTATAATGAGAAAATTCATCAATTAAAAAAAAGTGTTAATAATTTCAAGAGAAATTTAAAAAGGGAGAGCGGATTAGCCACGACCAACTACTGTAAATAACTCTGCCCGCCCGGTACGTGACGAATACAAAAAGAACATTATATTAACGTCGCACCACTCTTAAAACGACCACTAAAAGGATCTTGAAAAGGACCCAAATCTCTGAAACTATTTCCGAGACTATTTTAATTCAAATCGACTTTGTTTATAGACTCAAATGGGCCAAGCTATTTCGTTAAAGAAAACTCAGAGATTTCTTTCGGTAGAGAACCTGCAATAAATGTACATCGAAAAAAGTAAAACTCTATGTAGAACTTATAAATATCAATTTAAAGTTGTTCAATTTTCATTAAGGACATTCCTTTTCAACTGAAGAGTTTAATTTCTTTTTGTAAAGGAATTTTCAACATCATATTTAAATTATTAACCAAAGAAATGAGTTGTAAATGAAAAAGAAGAATTAGTCATCAAGAATATTAATCGCCTCGCAATTAACCGCCACTAGACATTTCAGCCAATAATATTCTCCTAGGTATTCAGAGAAACACTGTGATTGGCTGAAATGTCTAGTGATTTGACGCATTGCGCAAAACGCAATGCAATTCAGCAATCATGGAACGCAACCCCCAGGGAGAGTTGAGCCACGTTTTCCCCTCCAATAGTCGCCGCTGTACCGAAACTTTGATATTTTCATGGGGCCTGAGAATTTTGAACAGTTTTATTTTTTATTAATTCTTTTGTTCATGCAAATTTTCAAGAATAGGTGTTTCATAACAAATATTAATTTCCCCCAACCTTAATAACTAACGTTCCCAATAATTTATATTCATCTTGTTTGAGTGTTGCCTCTATTCTGTAATAAATCCTCTGAAAATAAAATCGTGATTTGAAAATTGCGCGAACTCATTCCAATCAAAACTCATAAAAGTTTAACTAGTTCCGGTACAGAGACGATAATCAGATTTGGAGCACCCCGTTTCTCAACTCTCCCTTGAGGATCTCTATAGAAAGCAATGCGATTAGATAACTTTTTAAAATTTTTCAGTCAACAAAATGTTATTTTCATGCAAAAATTTATCGATATGAAAACAATTTTACTCATTTAACATGTCAAAATAGTTTTTCAATCATTTTCTATAAATACTAAATAGCAAATATTAATCATAAGGTCGTACAATAATCCTGACAAATTGGAATATAAATTAGATTTCAATTTGAATAAAAAGTGAAGTATGATTTTTTAAATTTATTTTTAAAAACATAATAAATAATATTAATAGTGAAATGCAAAAAGAATTTGCCGATGAAAACTTAAAATAGTATAGAGTATAAATTTACTTATTGATTTGAAATAAATTTATATTTGAAAAAATGTTACTTAATAATCTGTGAAGAACATAAAAAGAATTGCTCTAATTACTCTGTTTAAACTTTTATCATTATATCTTTAAAACAATGTCTTTAACATAAAGATGTTAAAACATGGATTCTATTTACATCTTGAACGTTTTATCAAATTTTAATTTATGTTTGTTCTCATGTTACGCGTCAAAAGATAATAATCACTTTTTAAAAATAAGGTTGAATTGATAATCTCAATTCAACCGTTCTTTATTGTTAAATTTAGATACAATAGTATTAGATGTTTATTACAGACTGAGGTCGGGTGTGGTTCTCTCACACACACACACACACACACACACACACACACACACACACACACACACACACACACACACACACACACACACACACACACACGCACGCACACACACACACACACACACACACACACAGAGTCTAGGAAATCTAGTGGGCGAAGGTTCAGAGTTCCCTTTGTAACACCCCCGTTTGTGGACAAAATTTCGTCCTCGAAATTATATTAATACTTTTCTTCCTTTTATAAGAGTTTGACGAGCATCTTCTGAGGGGGGTTGCGCTTCAGTAGTATAGGTTATAACATGAGGTTGGTTTTCGACTCTATTATTAATGCAAAGTAAACATACTTTCTTAGGTATACATTTTGTAATATAACGAAATAATCCGCATCGATTTAGTGAATAAATAATTGCTAAGGTTATTGTTATGTAACCTAAATAATGTAGCCATTTTATACTTGTTTCTTTCCAAGTTTTAAGTCTCCTATGAGTAGATATTCGCTCAAGCATGTTTTGTGCGTCATCTAAGCTAAGACGTGCTTTTCTAAGCTCATCAATGTTAAGTTGCTTAGGCATCTGTATTAACTTAGATTCTAAGTTATCTAAATCTTGTTCGCTGTTTTTTATATTATAAGTTACATTGATAGTGATTGTTTTTGAAATTTCTAAGTTCCTGGGTAAATCTAGTTTATCTTCATTACTATACATTTGGCAATTACTTCCTGAGATTAAAGTATTAACTTCTATATGAATTGATTTGATATTTGATTCACAAGCAATGTCTATATTAACATTAATTGTCGGTATTATTATATAGCCTCCTATTACTGGTATAAATGTTTCCTTATGCAATAAATAAGGAGATTGTGCACATTTGGGTTCCGCATATCTACGTAGTAAGCTGTCTTCACAAGTATTTGTATCAGAGATACGTAAATTAGGTTGATTCCTCTTAATAATTAAATATTCACCAATATTTTTACTTTTATCTACTGTTTTTTGGTCTGTTGGTACGTAACTATCTTTGTAGGTTATTATCAAATCATGGTCAGGGATTAAGGAAAGGAATACTTTATTAAATTTAGTTGGTATTGGAATTATTCTTTGCAATGATCCTTCTTCGTTTTCTAAAACTGGGATATCAATTATGTAGGTAAATAATCCTTGAATTAGGGCTACATTGATGGAACTAATTTCGATTATGTTTTGGTAATTTTCTCCGGACTTATCAAAGTGATATCTTGTTCTGTGATAAGTTTCTTATTCTCCTATTATTTCTCTCATAATTTTAAGTGTAAGTAATTGAGGGTGCACAATTCCATGTTTTCCATCGTTGATAGCAATAATTGCGGTGTCAACATCTTCATTCATTTCGTCTACTAGGAGGGTGGCTAGAATTAATTTAGCATTGACAAAATTATCTTTAGTATTTGAATGTACTATTTGACTCAATTTTTTAGCAGCTTCATTTTCTTGTCCTAATTTATCATGCAATATTTCATAATCTGTTGAGGAGGTATCCAATATAAGTTTAAGGATCTCAGTATGATTAGACAATACTGTGGCAATGTTTTTGTTGTCAGTGTATATTTTGTCAAATTCTGTGTTTATTTGGTTAAGATCAGATTCAGTAAGGGTACCAAAAAGTGTTTTGGAAATGTGTCCAACGAAGTTCGCAAGTCCTCTCTTTTATCTTTTACTTCCTAGCAATTTATGGAGAATAGAAATTTTAGAGGTCAGTCAGTTGTATCGTCCTTTTACTAATCTTTACTCGTCTTTTGGGGTACAGTTGGTTCCACAAGCTCGTTCAGCTAATAATATAGTTGGATCTTTAATAAGATAGTCTTTGTTCGGTTGTTGTAAAATTTATTCCTATAATTAATCTCCATTCTTCATGGAAAAGGTGGACCTTATTTAATTCTTCTATGTAGATATTCCCATTGAGTTCCTGTATCGTGTAGTTTGCCTGGGTCGTCGTTAGGAGTAATCCAAGGAACATAAAAGCGATCAGCATTGTTCTGTAACAAAATAGGGCATTACCTGATCGATGTGAAGTCGTATGGTTTTACCTTCAAATTTAATTATTAAATTATTATTTGTAGTAATTTTTGTAATAATGCCTGGGCCTTTCCAGCTTGGGTCCAATTTATTTTGTTTAGTATTATTTTTCCACTTAACCATGTTTCCTATTTCATAAACAGGATGACATTTTATTATGTTTTCATCAAATCGTTTTTTACTTTTTTCCTGCTCAAGTTCTATTCTCTCTCTGGCTTTCTTAAGAATCTTCTCATGCTGAGTTTTCCATTTTTTCACTAGTTCAGAATAAGTCAGGGTTGGAGATCTGGGTATAGCCGAAGGGATGTTGGGATTTCTTCCAAAGGTCATTTCGAATGGCGAAAGACCAGTAGTAGTATTTTTCATTGTATTAATAACAAAGTTGATAAATTTTAAGTTTTCATCCCATTGCTTATTATTATTTTCCATTGATCTTTTGATGAGATTTTTTAATGTTGAGTGCATTCTTTCTATATTACCATTTGCTTGTGGATGGAAGGAAGTTGTTTTCACATGTCTGATTCCCAAAGCTTCCTCGAATTGTTGCATCAAATCTGATAAAAAGTTCACACCTTGGTCCGCAAGTATCGTTTTCGGGGCTCCAAAGGTATATATGTAATTATCAATAATACTTTGTACTACTGATTCAGATGTTTCATTTTTCATTGGAACTAGAATTGTGTACCTAGTCAATCTATCTTGTAAGCTTAGAATATATTTATTACCTATTTTTGTTTCAGGTAGTGGGCCAAATATATCTAATGCAATTTTTTCATTAGGTTGCGTCGGTGTGTCTGGAATAATAGCTTGGGCTTGATTAGTGATTCTAGTTGTTTTTTGGAGTTGACAAATAGGACAGGCTTTTACGTATTTTTTAAAATCTTCATCCATACCTTTCCATTCACCCATCTCTCGTGCTTGCTGAATTGTGTTCTTTTCACCAAGATGACTTTATCATTTCCAAAAGAGTTTCTGTTTCTAAAGGTGTGTAGGTAGAATCACCAAAAATTAACCTTACTATAGTTAATTTTTTGTCTTTAAATTCTTCTATTAACCATCCTAGATATCGCAACCAATCCTCTTCATTATATTCAGGCATATTTGTTTTTGGTATTTGTTTCCATAACTTACCTTCAGCATTTGGTTTTATTTTGACTCTATCGTTTGTCACAGGGTTTTCTTTCCATTCACAAAATTTTTCAAAAAATTGATCTTCCTTTGTTGGATTTCCAGTTTCTTGAGGTTTTCCGGGTTGATCTTGTTCCTCTTCAAACTTCTATTGAAGGTTCTCTCATCCTTCTGTGTGGTAACTTTATTCTGCTTTCTTCTGTTAATATAACGTCGTCCACTATTAATGGTTTTCTTGAAACTTGCGTATCGAGATCATGATTTCCGGAATTTGTTGGTACTGGCGTATTTAAATCACGATTTTTAGAGATATCAAACACCTCAATGTCTGGGAGTTCTTCTTCTATTGTTTCTAAGTCAATATTTTGTAATGCTTCTTGAAGTAGGTCATTCTCGTGAATTGGAAACAGTCTTGATAAACAATCAGCGGCTTTATTTTCTTTGCCTTTAACATACTGTATTTCGTACTTATATTCTTCAAGACGTAATCGCCAACGAAGTAACCTAGAACTTGGGTCTTTTACGCTATGCAACCAAACTAGGGCCTTATGGTCGGTTTGTATGATGAACTTTTTCCCTAAAAGGTATTGTCGTAACCTTTTGCAAGCCCAAACGATCGCTAGTAATTGCTTTTCAGATGTACTGTAGTTTTCTTCAGCTTTATTTAGGGTTCTAGATATAAAAAGGCATGGGTGATTATCTTGAGAAAGTACGGCACCGAGACCTACATTTGATGCATCAGTTGTAAGTGTGAAAGGTGCATTAAAGTTGGGAAAGCGTAAAACGGGTGCACTACAGAGGACTTCTTTGAGTTTATCAAAACTTTCTTGACATTTGGGGCTCCAATCAAAAATGGTTCCTTTTTGAGTTTGTTAAATGTTTAGCGATACTTGAGAAATTTTTTATAAACTTCCTGTCATAACCTGCTAGTCCAAGGAATGACTGTATTTGTTTAACTGTAGTAGGTGTTTTAAAGTTTTTAACACATTCGGTTTTTGCTGTATTAGGTTTCACTCCATCTTTTGTTATCACATGTCCTAGATATTCAAGTTCGGGTCTCAGGTATTCGCATTTTGATGGTTCCAGGCGTAGTCCTAATTGTTTAATTCTTTCAAATACGTCAATTAGATTTTTATTATGTTGCTCAATAGCTGTTCCAAACACTACAATATCATCCATATATACGAAGCACTTTTCACCTATCAGTCCTCTAAATGCGCCATCTACCATTCGTTGGAACGTGGCTGGGGCATTTTTCAAGCCAAAGGGCATTCGATTATATTCGCAGAGTCCTCGGCTTGTGGAGAACGCTGTGTATTTTTTGGATTTTTCGTCCATTGGAATCTGGTGATTACAAATTTTTTTCTGAGTTCTAATTTTTTTGAATTTACCTGCACATGAGAATTTTTTATTATATTTATTGAAGCTCCTGAATCTACAAGTAGTTTGTATTGTTCTCCGTCTCTATTTTCCTGGTTCTCTTGTATGTTGTCCGTAAGTATTCTGAAAATTTGGAAACAGATGATAAGATTAATGTTCGAACTGGTTGTGCTTCGCGCAACCACATTTCAATTTCTATGGCTTGGTTCTGAGCTTCTATTAGATTAGTGGGTTTTTGTGATTTTACTTGAAGCCTAATTTCTCTTTTCAAGTTTAATAGGTATCGTTTAAGACATTCTTTGTCTTCAATATTTAGGGTAATTTTTCTTTCAATAACAGACGAATGCTCGCTTTGAACTGCATATTTTAATTTGTTTACTATTTGTTTAAATCTTAAGCTGAAATTCTGTACTAATTCGGTCGGTCCTTGTTTACAGTTTTCTAATTTTGATCTTAATGCTGAAACCGAACCTATTTGTGAAAGATTTTGACGTAGAGCGTCAAACAAATCATCATAAGTTTTTATATTAGTATACCATATCTTATAGCCCTTTCTGCATTATCTTTTATTTTCTCCGCTATTACGAAATCTAGTAATAAATCTTCCTGGGTGCATATTTTTTTTGCTTTCTTAATGGAACTTATGAAATCTTCAACACCGATGTCGTCATGGCCAGTGATTTCTTTGATAATCCTAAAAATATCTTTAGCTGGGATACGGTCAATTTCACTTTTAGATTTATTTTCGGGGATCCGGTTTGAGTTATTTTTTGATTCTAGGTTACGATTTACTGCATTTCTATTTTCGAACGTTCGTTGTTTTGATCTTTCCTCCCTTTGATGTATCGATTCGTAATCCTCATCTAAATCATCCGTTAATTCAGGGCCTATAACCGTTTCTATTTCCCCTTTTGAACCTGCTAGTCGAGCTAACTGTTGAACTTCTGAGATTCTACTATCGTTTTCTTTTTTAAGGGTGTCAAGGTTGATATCCATTACATCTAGTCTTTTCAATATAAGTTGTAACATTGCTTCAGTTCCCATTTGAGGAGGTGCTGAAAGAGAGGGATTGGGGTTTGAGTAATCATTTGACATATTTACTGTTAGGTAGGGGAAAACAATCTCGTCTATTAATGATTCTGTATTTGATTTTGTCTCGTCAGTAAGGTAGTCGGTTTCGTTTTCTCGATATCTATGGAAAGCCAGTTTGTTTACTTAAAAGAAAATGAGGAATCTCCAAAAAGAAAAATTATTTTGTTCTCAGCTCGTCTATTAAAATTATTTGGATAAATAATAGTATTTAATTAGGATTCAACAAATTCTACTTTCTTTCAAACGATGTTTAATTTCTCATCGTTTTTTCGTGACATTATTCGCGTTTAAACATTGGTTTCTTGGGATCGTACAACAACAATGCCAAGAAATTTCAGGTAGGTGTTTTGTTTATTGACGGACACAGAGGCCAGGGAGCACCGTAAGCGTGTGTACGGATGTGAGCCTAAAGTTTAGTAGTATTTGGGTGCGAATTTTATGATTTTAGTCATAAAATTTTCCTTCAAATATCTTTAAACTGTATAAAAGAATCTAAATCTTATAATCTAACACTTCTTATTTTCTAAAGAATCTTTACTTACAATTGATTTAAAAAGACTTCTTTTTCTTCTTTTACTTCTGGGGGCTGTTTGAATCTTCTGTGTTCTCGTTAGACTTCGCTGAGACCGTAGAATCGGCGAGTCGATGTTCCTTGCTTCTTCTTCTATCTTCTTGTTAGACTGCGCTGAGACCGTGGAATCGGCGAGTCTATGATGCGAAGTTCCTTGCTTCTTCTTCTGGGAGTTGCTCCCTAGGTATTTACCGTCCTTTGACGTTCCCAATTGCAAAATTTTCTTTTTCCTTTTGTAAAGTTAATAAAGATTGATCTTTCGTAGTATAGAGCTACTATAAATCCACCCTAGTAGATTCAATCTTTCATTAACGTTTGTTAACGAATCACCCGTAGGTTGGTCCGGAGTCTGTTAGGAATTTCGTAAAATTCTCTCTAATATTTTCTAGTTGATCAGCTCTTTTAAGACTCAGTTAATATCTCCGTAGAGATTCGATGTCAAGAAGCCGATCCTGGCAGGATCGCCAGAAATGTTACGCGTCAAAAGATAATAATCACTTTTTAAAAATAAGGTTGAATTGATAATTTCAATTCAACCGTTCTTTATTGTTAAATTTAGATACAATCGTATTAGATGTTTATTACAGACTGAGGTCGGGCGTGGTTCTTATACATATATATAGTCTAGGAAATCTAGTGGGGGAAGGTTCAGAGTTCCCTTTGTAACACTTACGAAAAATAGATTTTTTCTAAAATTTCACATATTCAAAAAATTATTTTCAATGTTGTTTACTTATTTTTATATAACATGTTAATGAATACAAATTTCAATTACATTACATTCATTATATTCAATAGTGTAAGTACTCGCTAAACCCTAAAATGGGCAGTTCAAATCTTCCCTCTCCACTTACCGCTACATTCTAAGGAAGGAGATAGGTCGTAGACGCGGCTCATGGACGGGGTATAGATGAGACGCGTAGATACCATAGTGCGTGGTGGGAGATGTTCACAGAATCACGAGCCCTCGAGCCAAAGCCCTATTACTCGGGTACCTAACAACTCAATTATTAGCAATAATAACGTTCGGATATTTTTTTCCGGTGGTTTAATTAAAAAGAACATCTCAAAAACGATAAAAATGTGTTAAAACCTTGATTTCGATTTTATTAGAGTAAGTCTCCTTACTTCGGCGCACGACACATATGGCAGTTCCATTTGAGTTCAGGACAATTTTTCACTGAAACGTATGTGGGAATACTAAACATTGAAAAAAAACTATTTCGAACAATTGGAAGTTTAAAAACTTCCCACAAAAGAAATGTCTCATATATGAAAAGAAATATATTGAAAAAAAAGGTTCATGAAATTCATGGAATTAAATTGATGAACCTACCGTCTCCTGATACGAAAAGTTTCATAACCCTGAGTGTATTTTAAAAATATTTTATTAAGGGTATGTGCTACTCACAGTTTCCCCGGCTTTTTTCCACAAAAATGACAATTTTTAAAAACTGAATTCGGAGATGCTATAAAATATCATAACAGACGTCCCTGGACCCTTTTTTGAGGGATGATGACAAAAAAAAATTATTGTGCTATATAAAAATTTTATGCATATGCATTATTTTGAGGTTACGTCGTTTTTTATCAATGCCTTTCCGATAATTTGTACATTATTTATGAAATAAACTTTTTTGATTGCCTGCAAACAAGGTTAATTCCGGGAGATTAGTTACTCTGTTTATTTGTAAGTCCTAAGTTTTTCGGCCAAAAATATTGTGTAGTTTGAAAGTAACGCTCGGGTGAATTGTAACACACATAACCTCGAAATATACACGCACGTTGTTAGCAATATCAAAAATTTTTTGATAAAAAAAACACAAAAAAAAGTATGTGGGGACGTCCGTTAGCATGTTCGCTATCATTTCCTAAATTTTTAAGACAAAATATTTATTATTCTAGAAAAAAAGCCGGGGGAACCTAAAACTGGTAAAATCGACAATTTTCTAAGTATCACATGCCCTTAATCGAAAAGTGAATTGCAGAGTGTGGTCACTCGATGCTTTAGAAGTGCAGACCGATAATCGATGGTGGTGCCATCAAAAGAGCCCGCAGGTTTTTAATATAAGATAATAGATGCTTAAAGTTATACCCAGATGATTTGTAGATAATTTAATTAAAAAACTTAATAGATTGAAAAAACCAATAGAAAAACAAATAAAAATATATAAATAATCACCGGAATGATTATTTATATATTTCTGCTTATTTTTCTATTGCTTTTTTCATAAAAACATGTTCTAAGGAAAAACGAAAGATGATGGAAATATGTTTGAAAGCAGTTTTCATTTAAATTTTGTAATAATTTTCGACATCAATTTTCTTATCGGCAGGTACCTTTCTCAAAATATTACTCTGTTTTTATGGTAATAATACCGAAGGTACCGCTCCCTCTTTTAGTGTTCAGTTATGTACTGCAACGATACTCACCAGGTCGAAAATGATGACAACAAATTAGATATCAGCTCCCAAACAGTTCTTAATGGGTTAGGTTTCACATGTGCTGACGTTCGGAAAACAACGAAGGAGTAAGAGAGATAGATCAAACTTTGGCCCCTGAGTGACGTGTAGTGGGCGAAAGTACTACAGAGCCATCTAACAAGCCCGCAAAACAGGATCAAAGTATGTGTCTTCACGGTTGCCTGTATTAGTGACCACAGCCTAGTTAATTGTGAGCTGTTAAAGAAATGGTATACACATTGACATGCAGCCTGTCAACAGTGTTAAAAATAAAGGTTCAATTGCAGAATAGAGGCGTTACTTCTGTTTCTTATTATTAAAAAAAATTATTATTCTATTTATTATTTCTTATTTTTAACAATATTTCTCCTGATTTATTTGAAATTCTCAAAAATAGGGGTGACGCCCTAATTCTGCAATCCAACCATAATTAAATCATTCTCAATAAGTAAAGTTTGAAATAATTCATCATTTTAGCATTGTTATTTTCCAGTTTGTTTTATTAAAACTCTTTAAATGATCAAGTTTTTCTTTGGTATGAGCAAAACATAACCTCAAAATTTAAAAATCTTTTTTACGAACATCCTTCCTATATTCTCAGCTTATATTATAAAGTTATTTTCAGTTAACGTATTGATACTTTCACTTTCGTACAATTTTTCATTCCATTACACACCATTACAGGATTTGCTGATTTGACAAAACCGCATGGACATAGGAAACACGGGACTAGGCATGATATCCTAACTTGCCCGAGCGGGGTTAAATCCACGGTAGGGGGAGAATTCCATGAGTGGGGATAGCCGCCATCTTACGATGTGCCACTTGTAATGCGCACGAGCATTATTGTCGACAAACTGTGCATGAAAAATATAAACATGTGGGCGCTACCATGTTTGTCGCGGGACAAAAAAGATGGCGGACCCCCCCCCCCCCCCCCCCCCCCCGATTATATCAACCCCGCAATGACATGCCTAGTGTCGTGTTTCCTATGTCCATGGACAAAACTTTCTCATTGTTTTATTCAAATTAACCTGCTTGTTCGGTCAGAAAGCAAATGAAACTTTTGCACATGCGTAGTGTGATTCACTCGACTCTCGTGCGCCTCTCTCGAATCACCTCTGAAGCTCTACCGTCCCGTCCCGCATTCCTCTATAAGTTCTCATAAATTATGCCTGAGTGCCGTGCCCTTGAAAAGGTTGGTGCGCTCATGATCCAAGTCGGAGTAGATAAAGTTTTTTGGACTTGAATTTCAATTAACAATTTAAAAGAAAAATATGTTAAGTCCAATTTCCTCGGTTCTTACCAACAAATGGTGGGGATTGTCCTTCTAGCCAATAGAATTGCTGACGTCACATAATTTAATGTTAAATTAACCTATCATGATGAGGTGCGTTAAGCGCCGCCCTTATATTTCAAGCTAAATGAGATTCTAATTCTCAGAAATGCATTTTTACGATTCTCATCGATTGACGTTTTCTGTCAAATCGCGTTATAGAACATAATTTACGGCGTCTGAGGGGCGCCTTGTCGCTTAAACCCTTTAGATGGTACATAATTTATGTATGCTCGCGGTTGAAATCACACGCGCGGTAGTCGGAGATCGCGCGTGTCAAACCTATTTGGATTGATAGATCCACATATAAATATGCATATATAGATCTATCTGAGTGTACAAAGCTATTTAAATGTTAACTTCTAATCCTGTACAACTAGCTATTAGAAGTTATTAATTCGAGGTACAGAGAGGAATTATCATGTCATTTCCTATTTTCAATCATAATTAATAATTGTTCTTTCCGATAATAACGATATATTTAAATCTCTAAATATACTGAATGTCTTGTATCATTTGAATTATTTCAAATGTTTACCGCTCTTAAAACTATTAACTGGTAAGTACTCAGTACTAGGGTGCTAGCGCCCTGACATACTGATTCTAAAACAGCACATGCTGTTACACCTCCCCTCTTATTTTAAAACATGTATCACCTTCATGGTGAGACAGCTTTTATTGCTTTTTTACGACTTTCTCATGTGTGCCAAACTTTCGAATATCTAATTAATTTATGTTCAAAAAGTGAAATTTGAGTGATAAGTGGTCCTTTTACAATGATGCATTTTCATGCAAAGAAAAAAAATTCAAGTGTTCACGTGACAAGTGGAAGAGGAATAATATTGTAAGCATATTTTGGTTGGAAACCAAATGACTGCTAGAAATCACAACAACAAAAAAAAGAATGGAAAAGATATTTGCCTAACACATAAATTGAAAGATTAAAATCTGTATGGATTTCAAACAGGAAAATGCTTAAAAAGGTAAGAAATTTAATTTTTAATAAATATATATTTTTAATAATTAATATTAATAGGTTTTTTCGAAAAAAGATTCTTTTATATAATACAACAAAATGATTAGTTTTGATCTAAAAAATATTAAAAAGATGATAACGTGACATCTAAAATATAAATTTGATATAAAAAAAATGCACACATATATTCTGGGTTCTCTTGAAACATAATACTGTATTCATATAAACATACACATACACACATACAATAATATATATATATCCACACTTTTGTTTTAGTGAATTTCTATTTTAAGTAAAGAAAATATTTTAATTTGTTCTGCGATGTTAAATCTCTAACTATAATTGTTTTTTGCGAGAATTTGGGGCCTTTTATTTATATTTAAAACAAAATATTATTTTGCATCAAACACGGCCCCCGCGAACCCAGAATCTCCAGACTCTTCATAATTAAACAGTCCACCAATGTTCTGCCACAATTCCTCCTCGTCCTCCTCTTCATGAATTTCAATAGGAATAATTATTGATTCCGAAAAAGATCCAAAAAAGATCTGGCACTGGCCACAACACATATGTATGTCCAATATATACTCACATTTCGCATTTCGAAGGGAACGGAGGAGCAGCCCTTGCAGAGCCTAGTTTGAGCCAGGTTTTGAAAGGTAGCAAAGTGAAATCGATGAACAGACTCTTCCTTAAAGGGCCCAACGGGAAGTTCACCTTTCAAATGGCAACACTGGCACCTCTATTGACAGAGGCCATTTACTTTTGCAGTCCATAGCATAGCTGACAGGTGCTTAATTGGAGAATGTTTTTCCTGCAGTGTTTCCCAATCAGACTGGAAGGAAACCGAAAAATAAAAGGATTTAAAGAATGGAAATCGAAAAAGAAAAGGTAAAAATACAAAAAAAATAATTTAAAGATTAAAAAAAAAACATTTTGTTTAAACTTATAATTTTATGTTTAGTGACAAAGTTTAAATTTAAATACATCTTTTTCCATTTTCACAAATTTATATTGTTCTTTTCAAATGAGAAAAAAAATTATATCGAAAGGAAAGATATTAAGAAAATAATTATTTGAGAAAAATATGGTTAACCATTTTATTACTTGTTTTTTTTTTTAAACAAAATTATTCATTTATAAGAATAAAAAATAAGAAGGAGATTTTAACAGGAAGGTGAAAAAATGAAAATATATATTACTCACAACTGAGAAGGTAACCCCAATTGGTAAATGATAAATCTTAGCCGTATTGTCGCTATCTTTAAAAGGTATTCTCCCTCAGAGTCGGTTTCGTCTTTGTTGTCCTTTTCAATTTCAATTTTTTCGTAATGAAAAAGAAAATTTGAAATTATTTCCTTCTAACCTGTTTTATGTTTTTAATTATCACTAAATTGAATTTCACTTTAAAAAAAATAAGAAGAACGACAATATTGCTCCCAAAGCGCCTTCAAATTCTTTCACGATTAAATTCACTTTCCCGAATTTCACTCCTCATGTCACCTATGCAAGGGTTTGAATCAAATAGCCCTTACAAAAAGCCCTTCGCTTATCTTTTTTTCGTAAGCGAATGCACTGGCAACCTTAATGACTCAAAACAATATCTCTTTTCCTTCTTTTTATTTTCTAAAGTCCCTTGAGAGCGAACAAAATTATTTGATTAATTCTATATTTAAAATTTCAAACAAAACACGCTTTTGGGTGTCAACTAATTCTATCCTAAAAATTAATTCAATATCAAGATCAAAACAAAACAAATCTGACACACGTGGTATTGTTTTTGATTTACATTCCCTGCCTACCTAAGTCATTTTTATATGAAATATAAATATATTTTTATACTATAATCATTTATCCGTTAAAAAGTTAAATTTTCTGTTTTTTTTTAAATTTATTTTAGCAATCGATATTTTTCACAGATCTCCAATAATAAATTTTTATGGGGTTATGTCTAAGCGCGTCAAAGCGCGTAAACCTGATATAGATAGTTTAATTTGTCTCAAGGTAAAGTAAACACTTTAAATCATAACTTACAAATTTTGGAAATTTAGGTCTTAAATATTCATGAGATATAGCCTTCCTTATGTAAAGGCGATAAAGTTTTATAATTCAATGAATAAACTAAATTTGTTGGAAATTTGGTTCCAAAGATATGAGAGTATTCCCGAAATTCCCTGAGGTTAGTCTAAGCTTTAGTATATATTAAGATATTGAATATCTTATGTAAGTTTCACTTTAAAATTATTCATTAACATTTTTTTTTATTATTTGCTAAAATTTAATTTTGAAGTTGTCTTTCCCTTTTTCTATTTTACATATACACCTTTTTCATCCCTTTAATTTTTCTTAATTTCTCTTTTACAATTAGGTGAAATTACCATCAAAGTTACTACATTCTTATTTTTAGGTACTTAATTGCTGCTTTTCAACATTCCTGGCTATCACCTCTGATCGTTCACTTAAATTATCAGATAAGTAATTTCCATTAATAATTAATTTATTCAATTAAGTATAAATAAATTCTAAGAATTATTGCTTTGCTTAAAATATATTTTTCTTTTGTTCCACATTTTCAACCAAGCTGAAATATCTCCATCAATTAGAAGAAAAAAGGTAGATTTAATGGAAATGGGTTTCCTTTTTGAAAATGAATTTCGTTGTTTGTTTTGATTTTAATAAATTTTCGTTAGTTTGAGTTTTAGATCAGTTTCAACAATTCTGAGTTTGAGATATTAGGGATTTCTGCAGAAGTTTCTGTCACTTCTAGATTATGTGCATTCTTATTGGTGTTTAATGGATGAGCACACAATTTTAATTTATCTGTGTGAACTATTTTTGTTTTATTGGGTCCCATTGTAATTAAGGCATTCCTTTCGCCTAAAAATTTTCCTAGTACATAGGGTTCATGGAAGTAAGGGTCGAATTTATCTTTCCTCTTCTTTACTCTCAAGTACACTTGTTCTTCCTCCTTGAAGTAATTAGGATTAGATCTTTGATCGTAATATCGTTTAGATTTTTCCTTAGCTAATTGAATTCGGTCCCAAGCTAGTGGCTGAACATTATCCAATTTCTGAAAGAATCCCTTTAAATATCCGAGATAAGTCTTATCTGATTCTGAAAGAGTGAAACTATTTGGAATATTAGCCTTTCTCCCGAATACTAACGTATAAGGAGAAAAACCTGTAGCTTCATGTATGCTAGTGTTATAAGAAAACACAGCAAATCTACGCCAATCGTCTCAATTGGTGATAGTATCGGATTGTCTTAGTATTCAATCAATGTCTGATGACTACGTTCTAATGATCCTAAACTTTGTGGGTGATACACAATTGATTGAACTTTCTTTATGCGAAAAATTTTGCAAGATGTTTTAATGAACTGGCTGATCAAATTTGATCATTGATCAGTGTGAATTATACGAGGGCAACCGTATCATGAAATAAGTTCCTCAGCTAAAGCTATAGTTTGCTGAATAAATATTCCTCAAAGGAATCGCATCAGAATATTTGGTAAAATTACACTGAACAGTCAAAACGTAAATATTTCCTTTCAAAGATACTGGAAGGGGTCCAACTAAATCAATTTGAATTATGTCAAAAGGTACCCTTGGAGTATCAGTGATAATCATGGGTTGTCTAGTCCCAATTCGTTTCAATTTATTTCTCTGACCGTTAGTACAAGAACCTACTATACTTTGAACGTCAGCCTTCATGTTTTTCCAGTAATAGATATCTCTTACTCTCCAATAGGTCTTTGAGATTCCCTTATGACCTCCTACTACTGATTCATGAAATTCTCCCACTATATCATCCCTCGTATTACTAGGGGGAATGATTATTTCTTCCGCACAAATAATTACCATAAGTCCTGAGTTACCAAAATGTTTCCTGATTATTTGTTCTACCGAGAGCCAAGAAAGTTCACCTAAATCATTTGCTTTACTTGAAAATCTTACTAAGGTTATCTGTAAAGCTTCCATAGATTTCTTTAAAGCAATTACCGCTTCTGAAAGTTCTTTTCTAACTATTACTACTTCCTTCTTGTTATGCACAACAAGACTAAAAACAAATCGTCCATTACGATTAAAAACGATAGTTTCACCGGGCTTCGGATTTTTTTTTGATATCTTCAATCCGCAAAAGACCCTTAGCCTCTAGACTATCATTTACTTCTGATACTGAATATCCATCTGCAGAGATTAGATGCGCAATATGCCCTTTTCCAAAATATATCTTATCTTTACTGTAGGATATAAAATCCTTTTCCAGGGTTAAGATCTGGCTAACCGGGATACCCATACAGGAACCTGCAGAACTCTCTTCAATTTCACCTACAGTACGTATACTCATAATAGGATTTTCACTCCAGGCATTGCTTTTCTGGGATCCAGCCAAAGTTTGGGCGAAAGCGTCACCAAATACAGACTTGGGCTAGATACTTGTTTCGGATTTTGAGGCAAACTTTTATTTAAAAGGCCCAAAAACTCGAAACCATCACACTCACACTGCCTACCCCCTCCCAGCTTGGGTCCGCTTTCGTTGTGAAAGGTATCGCACTGATAACGAGATCCCTGTTTATTCAATTGAGTTTTACCCCCAATTTCTTTTTCTTTACTTATGAGAGTCATACAAAATAACCGTTCCAATACTACCCCCAGATCTTCATTGCCATCGTCATCTCCACGAGCATCAACCATACCTACATACGTGCGATCTGCAGTAATCGCAGCAATTAAGTTGGTATTTGGCTCCATGGATTCATTTCTTTCTGAGTGTTTTCTCGACAGAGCGTCAGCATATGAGTTATTTCTCCTTGTTTATACACAATAGTGTAATCATACTCACTCAGCTTTATTCTCCATCGAGCTAATCTTGAAACAGGATCTTTGAGTCCATGCAACCAAACTAAAGGTCTATGTTCTGTTACCAAAGTAAAATTCTGCCCAAAAAGATAAAGCCTAAAATGCTTTACATTGAAGACAATGGATAGCAATTATTTTTCGATATTAGAATAATTTAATTAAGCATTTTAAAGGGTGTGTGATGCGAAAGCGATAGGTAAGTCTTGTCCTATAGGACCCTGACTTAAAACTCCACCGAGTGCGTAATTCGACGCATCTGTGGTCAAAACAAATGATTTTTTAAATCTGGGTACTGCACTATGGGTTCAGTATATATCTTATCTCTAAGAATTTCGTAAGCCTCCTGTTAGGTTGAAGTCCAAACAAATTGAACATTGTCCTTGAGAAGTAAAGTGAAAGGTTTAGCTATTCTTGCGAAATCAGAAATAAATCGCCTGTAATATCCCACTAAACCGAGAAATTGTTTTATATACTTTTTCCCTTTTGGAACCGGAAAAAGTTTCACAGCTGATATTTTCTTTGGGTCTGGCTTGACTCCATCCAGAGAAATCACATGTCCCAAATAAGCAATTTTACACTTAAGAAAATGACACTTCTCAGGCTGGAGAGCCCATCCAGCAGATTATATTTGAGCAAGCAGAGCTCTCAATTTCCTAGAATGTTCTTCCAATGAAGAAGCATAAATCACAATATCATCCATATAGACGAATAATTCAACACCCTGGAGACCTGTGAGTACACAGTCCATTACCCTTTGGAAAGCCGCTGGTGTGTTCTTTAAACCAAATTGCATTCGAGTGAACTCTAAATGCCCATATGGCGTTGAAAAATCCGTTTTTTTCTGAGAATCATGATCTAATCGAATTTGATGGAACCCTGATGCTAAATCTAGGACAGAGAAATACTTTGCTCCACCAAGTTGATCCAAAATATCAGTTATGTTGAAAGCGGGTAAGCATCACCAACTTTTTTCTCGTTTAAAGAACGATAATCTATAACCATCCTCCACCTTTTATTTCCTTTAGTATCTGATTTCTTGGGTACAATCTACAAAGGAGAATTGTAAGGAGAAACTGAGGGTTTTATTATTCCTGAATTTAATAATTTATTAGTTTGTTCCCATACTTCGTTCTTGTGAATAGGAGGATAACGATATTGGTTAGTATTTACTAGAGTTTCGTCGGTAGTAATTATTTTATGAGATAAAATATTCGTAGCGCCTAATTGGTCACCTTCTAGGAAAAACTGAGGGGAGTACGCTGAAAGAATTGGAAGAACACTTCCCTGTTCTTCATTATTCAAGTCTGACAAATTCATAACTTTAAAAATTTTCGCGAATCGGGAGGATAAATTTTTCTGTCTATCGGTGGAAAACGAATTTCCATTCGAACAATTTAAAGGTGCTACTACGTCATATTTCTCAAGTGTTACAGGGGGAATAGTTAAACTGACCTTTTTCGGGGTAGAATTTATAATAAAAAGGTTCGCTTCTTCATTCTTATTAAGAACTAAAGCCTCTCCAGCAAAAATGCCAGGTCCACATGGAATTTTCCTAAAATATCCTTCATTAAGTTGAGTTTCAATCAAAGGCAAATGAAATAACTTTTTAGTTCTAGCAGGTATTTGTACAGTAACAGGAGAGAGCAAAGGGAAACGATCCTCGCCTATAAAAAGTTGATCATTTGAAAAATGTATAACTGCTCTATGTTGTTTTAAAAATGTTATTCCTATAATTCCATCCTGAAGTATAGGGAAATTCTGTGGAATTATCTGAAAAGCGGTTTCAAGTCCTTTTATCATTAATCTAACTTCTCCAAGAGTAGGTATCATGTCTGAGCCAATTCCTATTAAATTGAACATTCGTTTCCGATTTATCTCTACAAAAGACTTTGATCTATTTTCTTTAATTAAACTGACACTGGCTCCAGTGTCGATCATAAAAATACATTTCTCCAAAAGAAAAGCTACATTTTTCAATTCTACTGTAGGGGCTGGTCCATCCTCCCCTGATTCCCTGAGTCTGAGAATGACTGAAGTGTCAATAATAAATAATAAAAAATAAAAGTTATTTGAATCTGTTTTAACAGATTCCGGTCTTTTCTGAAATAAATCATTATTTGACTGTTGATCCTGAAATTTTTATCTTAATTGTTCACGATCCAAGGAATGTTTTTTGTGGATTCGACAATCCTTAAAAGTATGATTATTCCTATGACAATAGTGACAACTAGATTCCTCTCTGCTCTTTATAAATCCTTTCTTTGCCAAATCAGGGCAATCTTTTTTAAAATGTCCTAACTTCTTACAGTAAAAACATTCCACCTTACTGATCTAATTGTTTTTATCCTCAAATTTATTTTCGGTTCTCAAATGGGCTATTCTCTTATTCGAATTAAATATTGGTTTCGGGTTTTGTCCTATATTAGAACTCGAAACAGCTTCGGATGCTGTCGTTCCTATATGCACTCTCTTCCAACTCTTAAACTTAAGATCCTCCTGATACGCGAGTGCAATGGCTTTGTCTAATGTGTTTATCTCTTATTTGGGAATAAATATTGTAATCTAAACCACGTAAAAAATTTCCGATTGCTGTAGTTCTGTAAGCTTTACACATTCCAATACCCTCTTTCCCTGGAGTATTTTCCAAAACTTGTTAAACTAATCTATTCAGAGTCAGGTTTACTCTTTCTCCATATTCGGGAACAGTTTGACCCGGTTTAATTTTGACGTTAGCTAAATCTTGCATAAGTTGTCTTATGTCTTCTTTTTGAGAGTAAATTTGATTTAAAGTTCTTAAAATTTCATGAAGAGTGATCCCCCTTCTATCCTGTATATGCTGTCTCGCTTCTCCAATTATTTTTGTTCTAATTAGAATGGTAAAGCATGAAATGTCAGATGGATTAATTAATGAAAGTTCGGCTCTACAATTATCATCAAACATCGTGATGGACATATTTTTTCCATCAAAAGAGGGAATCATCCCTTGGACTATTTTTGAAATTTCATTAAAGTCACGTGTTCCGGTCAAAGCAATTGAATTATCTGATAAGGGAGTAGGAAGATAGACAGGTGTTTCATGTCTTCTCAAGGGGGAAGAATTTCCGAGATCTGAATTTGTAGGTTGACTAATATCGCTTCTCGAAGAATTTTGAGAAGACTGTTAAGCCTGTATTATCAAGGAGGTTTCAGCCACTGCACCCGGATCAACAGCACCCTCATTAATTGGGTTTCTTTTATTTCTTGAACCTGAAGGTTCAGTTTCATCCCCTGATGCGTAACCTTTCACAGGCCATCCAACGATGCGGTAACCCTTCACGGGTCCGTAATCAGGAACGATGATCAAAAGTTAGGATTTTTCAAATAAATGAAAATCCTTAAGCCAATGATTGTTAGAGGAATGCCTGGTGGTCTCTTTCAATCATAAACAATTCTGGTGCAATTTTACAATACCCTCTGCTATCGGGAGAAAAACCACCCCAAAACCCTGATAGAGAATCGCGGCTTTAGTAAAGAAACTTTTCACTCTAACATTCACACGTTAATTAATTTGGGAATATTACAATTCCAGGAAACCAGTAGGTATGTGGCTAGGTGAGATTCAGAATTTATAGTATCCTTCACGGAGATATACTTTAATGCAGATCCATCCTTCTCCGCCGTCGTAGATGCGGCAAATTTGGAATGGTGTGAAATCCGGATCAGAAAGAACTTCAACTAATCTCATTGAAGTGAACTTTGATCAGACATTTTTATATTTATCACATTACTTCAAAAAATATATATTAAAAGACCAGAATTATTTACAAATTATTCTCTTTAATTTTTCTTTCCAAAATTAAAAATCCCTTCTTTACAAAATACAAAACCTTCCCTTTTATTTTAAAAGAAAATTTTCTTTTTCAAAATTTCTCTCTTCCAAAATTTTAATTACATAAGTATTGTCAACAAAAAGGAAAATACAGAACTTTTCACGAAAACCCAGCAAAAAAAATTCTCTGACCTTTCCTTATTATTTTTTATAAGTTAACTAAAGAAAGAGAGTTCATTTTTTTCATTAATTTTTATTCTGCGAAGTAGAAACAACTCTGCTCCTGAGAATTGTGGTTCGCTTTTCTTGCTGTAATTTTCGAAGGAAATCATGTAATTTTTGCATTCCTTGGGGTATATTCTTGTGACTTGTTGGTGGTTCCAGGTAAACACGTTTAAATCCTTTAGGGTTCATGAACTTTTTCCACGCCTGAAGGCCGTCCATAGTGATTGAGAAGCTTAGTTGGATCAAAACAACTAGAAAAGTCCCATGCTTGGTCAGGCGAACGTCCTTGAACTTGGTATACTGAACCAGTTACCCAGTTCCCACGGTCCGGCGGTGTAATTCCACACAAGCTGTCACCAATTTGTTACGTCTCCAGCGCTGTGGTCGATTTGAAGACTTGTAGATTTCGATCTATTTTATCCTGGATTCGTTGCCGACGTTGAGTGACAAAAATCACTAACCGCACGAACTGGTCGAGGTTTAAATAACAGACACAACACAATAATTTAGAGAACAAATCAATAGTTTTTATTTAACTTCAATTTAAATATTGAAGATCCTTTAATGAAGATTAAATGTCCTATTCCGTAGCCAGCGGAGAACAGTTTGTTTACAAAAATAAGATTTCGCTCAGGTTTGACATTTTAAAAGTTTTATTTAATTAAAACAATTTTAATTAAATGGTTTCTATTCTCACTTCACTTCAGATTTAGTTCAAATCAAGTCGACCACGGCGAATCGTACCGAATTACCGGAGTAGATAAAGTTTTTTGGACTTGAATTTCAATTAACAATTTAAAAGAAAAATATTCTAAATCCAATTTTCATAATTCAGAGAGCGAGTATCGCAGATTTTTTATTTGAAATGCAAACGGAGAGACGCAAATATCTGAGCTTTTTCTATGTTCTTGCATATACTTATTACCTCGGTTTTTACCAAAAAAGGGCGGGAATCGTCCTTCTAGCCAATAGAATTGCTGACGTCACATAATTTAATGTTAAATTAACCTATCATGATGAGGTGCATTAAGCGCCGCCCTTATATTTCAAGCTAAAATAATGAGATTCTAATTCTCAGAAATGCATTTCTACGATTCTCGTCGATTGACGTTTGTCTGTCAAATCGCGTTATAAAACATAATTTACGGCGTCTGAGGGGCGCCTTGTCGCTTAAACCCTTTACATGGTACATAATTTATGTATGCTCGCTATTGGAATCACACGCGCGGTACTCGGAGATCGCGCATATAAATATGCATATATAGATCTATCTGAGTGTACATAGCTATTTAAATACTAACTTCTGATCCTTTACAACTACCTGTTAGAAGTTATTAATTCGAGGTGCAGAGAGGAGTTGTCATCGTAATTGATAATTATTCTTTCTGATAATAACGATCAGCGGGCGCACACCGAAAGTTGTTGCATTTCAAACCGAACGTGATTTTCTGTTTCTCGGTCTCGCGTTCGCCTTCGCCATCACTATAGCAATATTTGCTATAGTTGAGTCGGGCGGCTGGCTCTGTACGGCATGTACGCTAAAAATGTTATAAACACTGAATTACCTAATTATATTCAAATTAGAGAGCCGAAAAATATTCTATTTATTATTATTTTTAAATTTCGAGACAATAAATAAATGTAAAAAAATTCTTTTCGTACTTTAGAATTTTTGTGAAATTTTTAAAATTATTTTTAAAAAAATAAACTTAAAATTTAAATGAAATTAAGATAAATTAAAAAATTAAATCAAATTTTGGTAAATTCGAAATTAAATAAAATTTAGTTGAATCTAAAATTTAAATAAAATTTAGCTAAATTCAACATTTAAATGAAATTTAGGTGAATTTAAGAATTAAATAAAGGTTAGTTAAATTAAATTAATTTCTCCTCTGGTTTCTTTTCAAAGAGAAATTTTCTAGATACTAAGTAAATAAGTTTTAAAACAATTCTATTCGTGCTTTAAGATTTATTGTGGTGCAATTTTAAAAATTATTTTGTAAAACTAAATTTAAAAATTGAATACAATTTTAATTATTTCAAAAAGTGAATACATTTTAGTTATATTAAAAATTGAAGCACAATTTAGTTCAATAAAATTGAAGCTGTCGTTAAATTTTAAATTTGATTGAATTGAATACAGACATATGTGGGTTGTTTCTTGGCTTTAATAATGGAGAGCATTCAAATAAGCTGGAGAAATTTTAAAAAAATTCACTTTTTTTATAATAATTAGTTAAATTCTGCAAAAAAACTTAGGAAAGTAATTAGGACTCATAGTTCTAAAGTTTTTGGTTTGAAACTTTTCAGAAGTCGACAATGTGAAATTATAATAGGAAGCGTTTAAACTTCAGCATAACTATTTTGCATGGAAACACTTTATTATTCCACAATTTTCTTTCAAATTAGAAGTATGTTAGCAATTAAATAATTATTCCATTCAAAAATATTCATTTTCGAAAATTGGATTATAACTTCAAAGCCATTGAAATTAAAAGGTTTTAAATGAGAGAAATTTCAAATAAAAACAATTAAAATTACAGTATAATTATTTTCTTTCAGAAGCGTAAAAATAAAATAATAATCATCAAAAGAAACTAGTTTATGCATTTAAAATTCAAAATCTCAGTATTTGTAAAATTTCGAATATTCTGCGAGTATAACCTGTCAATTCAAATTATTTAATGTTAAACGTTTTAAATGATATCACTTATGATTCGGCAATACATTTTTTTCAGCTTTAGGATATAAATAATTTGAAGCTGCAATAAGCAGATTATTCGATGTCAAACCTCGTGAAAAATTGGAATAAATGTAAAGCCTTTGAAATCGAAAACTTTTTATAAGGAGAGGAATTTTAAATTGAAAGATTTTAATATATTTTCAATTTAAAACATTCAAATTAAGTAATTTTAAAAATATAAATTTCAAGAATTGTATTATTTGAAATTTTTTCATAGAGTTGATAAATTAAAAATGCATGCATTAATATTTTAAAAATTTTAAATATGCCTCAAGTATAATCTGATAAATTTAAATTATTTAATTTTGAAAGTTTTGAATTGAAAATTGAAATGCAGAATTCTAAATGCTTGTATTTGGGTATTATCAGATTTTGTAGGCCGTTAATTTAAGCCTAATCAAGTTAGAAGGCTTACAGTTGTAAATTTTACGATATTAAACCCTTATATTTACAACCAAATTAAATTTCAATGTGAAAATTTTAAATTGTTTAAGATTTGATTCTTAAATTCAGGGTTTTTTCAATGCTTTAAATTTTTAATTTTACATTTTCAAACCTATTTTTTAAATTTGAATCATCGGGAAAAAAATATTACATTTTAGTAGATACGACTTTTTTTTACGTAAAAAAAAAAAAAAATTAGGAAATACCCCGTGCGCCAAGGTGAACAATCGGTCGAGGGGGAGAAATGGGTTAAGCCAAATCTGCTGTTTGCGTGAAGAAACTCACTATCTTCGTTTTGACGTGAGTCTTCTTTACGTATACGCTGCAACGCGAAAATGACCCTTACGTCAAACTTTGGAGAGTAACTTTTTTCTCCAAAACGGTAAAAATAATCACGCCTTATCACGTTAGAAAACTATTTCATAACAAAATTTCGTCATTTACTTATTACATGAAAAAATTTATTCTTGTTTACAAGATTTAAGAAGTAAGAAAAAAATCTCGATTGTAATATATTAATTTTTGAAGAACAAAAAGCTTTAAGCATTAAAACGCTATGCGTAAATAATTTTGAAACATCTTCCTTTTTAATTGAATAGACTCAATATTAAAATGGAAGTTTTAATATTGTCAGAAATAAATATTCACTTTAACTTCAAGTACCTAGATGACAGTTTTGACTTGTCATGTTCATTGTAATTTTTACATTATGTCTAATTGTCGACTGTGTTATGAATTGCACTTAGAAGAAATATGAAAATATGAAATATCTTTTTCAAATAAAAAGCGGGGTTTTTTGTATGATTGTTGTTATTTTTGCTTAAAAAACCCTTTTTTGTTAATGATGTAATTAATTTATAATGCCTTAAAAATTTTACAAAAGAAAATGAAAGTTGATCAAATATTAAAATTATTAGAAAATAAATTTATTTACGAACAAATTTAAAAAAGCAAGTTTTTTATTAAAGGAAAGAATTTAAAATAATTATTTTAGCAAAATCAAAAATTTTGAATGGAATTAAATATGCAAACAAAAGCTAGTCGACCAGCTGGAAAGTATAGTTTTCTATACATGACCGGTGGAGAAAATTTTAATGTTTCAACTTATTTTTCTCAATAAATTCAAAATAATGAAATAAAGGAAATAATTAAAGAAAACTAAATTAAAAACTAAGGAAATTTATATATTTATTAAAAATAAAGTGAAACAAAAACGGCGTCAAATTCTTTTAAAAAATATAGACTATTAAAGTACATAATAGTTCTGTGAATTTATAGCATTGTTTATATTATTTTTCATGATTGCGGTTTAACAAATGTAATTCGCTCAGATATTAAAACAACAAAAATACGAAAATTATGGAAATTTTTATGTCAAATTCTAGTATTAAATGCTAATAAAAAAAATTAAGCAGACAGTTTTTTTAGTTCATTTAAATTTAAATAAAACTTAACTGTATCTTAAAATTCACTTTTCTACTAATTGCCAAAAAAATTATAACTTAAATAAAAAATAAACTTTTCAATTCAAATTTATTATTACTATTTTATACTAACATCTTTGCTACATTTTGGGCATAATTTTGATTTTAAAAAGTCTTTAGAGTTTTCGAATTCCTTTAAGACCTTTTCCACTCAATCAAAATTATTTTTCCATTCACTTATAAAGTAAAATTAGATTATTACCATTTTGGATTTGAAATGCTTATAACTTGGCGCGACCGAATATCTGGTTGCCTGTCGCGCCTCCACAAATATGTGGAAGAATCAATCGGTACATATCGCGCCTCTACAAGTATATGACCGAACTAAAAGCAATATATATATATATATATATATATGCAAGACCACAAACTTGCCTGCCGCGCTAACTACCGGTATGTGGTGCAACTAATCTCATGCTGTATCTAGGACCTAATATCTTTGTTAAAACTATTAACTTTCAAGTACTCAGTAATAGGGCAGTGATCCCAGATCTGAAACGAGACGTGGTCCAATACTATTACACGTCTATATCCGTGTGAATATGGTAGGAGAGATATAAAAGCCTGGGTTGCGCGCGCAACCCATTTCTCCTCTTCTCAATTTGAAAACTCGAAGGTGCACGATTGTCGGTCGTAACACTTCGGCGGTTCTATTTATATCTCTATCTGCTTTGAAATAAAATGAAGAGATTGGGATTTTAATATTTCCAGATTTTCATGCTGGGCTGGCGATTCTCATGATTTGAATACTTCACGCGCCTCTTTAATGCGTGTATTTCGAGGTTACGTTACTTCAAGTATAAAATATAAATATTATTACTATTATATATATAATTAAAAATTTGTCATAAGGACAACCGCAGGATTTCGCCGGGATCAGGGTGCTAATCTGAAAAATTGCACCCGCTTCCAGCGAAATCGCGGTAAAATTTCAGCCATAACCACGTCTCACAACCGTGAGATAGGTGGTTACAGTCTGTAAAGGAATCAATACGACGATCCAGCAAAAGCCTCGTGAGCCCTAAGAACACGAAGTGACCCAAGGACAACCGGCTTCTGCATTTTTCCCGCAAGTGTTCAGGCATACTGCTGACACGCAGGGATGCTTTTTAGGCTATTAGCAAGTGAAAGCTTGGCACCTCCAAGAGCGCCGATGATGAGGACGATCAGTTTAACAGAATATTCCGGGTACAATCGTTGCAACTCCCTGATAAGGTCTCGACACCTCTCTTTCTTTTCATTCTTCTTGGCTATGATGTTTTTGTCAGCTGGTGCCGAAAATTCGATAACGAACATGGTTCGCTTCTCGAAGTCAAGAAGAACCATGTCAGGCCTCGAGTGAGCAACAGAAATAATTGTCGAGAATATAAAGTAGCTATCATCAGGAATGTCTTGGCTCAAAATGAGGCGACGGTATGTTAAGGTGGAAATGACACCGTCTTGGCATGCAAAAATGAAAACATCTGTACCAGACTTCAATCCAGGCGATTTAAGGAAAGCAAACGTTAGCTCACAAGACATTGACTGATCCTTCACATTTCTGTGGAAGATACCGTGCATCCTCTTATCCAGGAGCTGTTCACGAAAGTTTTTCTCTTGTGCTTTCTTAATCCGGGCTTTCAGGAGTGAGTACTCGAGATAGATTAGATTTGATGCATTTTGCTCACCCCTGATACTGAAGTCAAGTCCGAGTGTTTCAGCAGCCTCCTCCGCTGCTTTGTATAGAAATGCTCCTTTGCCCACTTCCTCGTGATTCCTGACCATTTTAAGAAGAGGGTCTCTTCCATTTGCAACTCTATGTGCTGTACCCAGAACAATCCTGTTGTGAAGACATTCAAGATTCAATATTCCGCGACCCCCTTGACGTCGTAAGATGTACAGTCGCGGAACGGAAGACTTAAGATGCATGCTTTTGTTCATGTGCATAACCTTTCTTGTCCCGATAGCAAGAGATCTGAGCTCTTTCTTCGTCCATGGAACTACTCCAAATGAATAGAGTAGTACCGGGACGGCAAGGATGTTCGTTGCAGATACTTTGTTCCTCGCCG
>NC_046665.1:9712854-9717102 GCF_010883055.1 Belonocnema kinseyi | reverse complement strand
GTTAAAAATTAAAATCATAATTTTTGGATGGAAAATTCGATTATTCACTTAAAGTTGAACTACTTAGTAAAAAAATTAATTTTTTCTTATTAAGGATTCATAGTTATAGTTGAAAATTCAACTATTTGCCTTTAAATTGGGTTAAAAATTCAGCTCTTTTTGTAGATAATAGTCTTTTTGACTTTAAAATTAAAAAAATTATTAAAATTTAATTGACCTTTTTTAGGAGAAATTTAATCTTTTTGGTTGAAAATGTATCATTTTTGTACAAAAATGCAATTGTTTGGTTAAAATATGAACTTTACATCTTCTTGGATTTAAAAGTCGATTATTTCACTAAGAGTTGAACTACTTTGTAAAAAAATACGTTTTTTTTTAGCAAGGGCTTATAATTATGGTTGAAAATTTAACTATTTGGTTGAAAGTTTAACTCTTTAATTGAAAACTCATATTTTTCGTTTAAGAAATTCAACTTTTTGTAGATCATTCGTCTTTTTGACATTAAAATTAAATAATTTTGTTGAAAATTCATGTATTTTGTTTAAAATTTATCTTTTTTTGTAGATCATTAATTTTCTTGGTCAAAAATTCATCTGATTGGTTGATAATTCAACAACTTTGTTGAAAATAAATTTTTTCCGTTAAAATATATTTATCATTATCTGAAAATGTAACTATTATAGGATTGATTAAAAATTAATCGTATATATTGGTTAAGTTTGAAAATCGTTTTTTTATAGAACATTAATCTTCTTGGTCAAAAATTCACCTGTTCCCTTGAAAATTTAACAATTTTATTGAAAATTGGTTTTTTTCCTTGTTCAATTCAATTTTTTATCACAGCTTTTATCTGGAAATTGAACTATTCCATTTTTGGTTAAACTTTATCCTGTAAATTGTATTAGTTAAATCACCATTTATTTGTAAGAAAACTAATTTATTTGTTTTCGATTATGACTTAAAATATTATTTCAGTATAAAAAATTTTTATTTTCAACCTATTCAATTTGAAATTTTGTAATTAAAAAAAGGAAATTTCGTTAATTATCAGCAAAATGTGTCCGTTCATTTAAAACAATCCATTACGAACAACTGTTAAAAACTATACAAATTAGAACAGAATTGTTCGAAATCGAAAGCCTTGAATTGTTAAATTTGTAATGAGCTAAATTTTAAATTTAAACGCTACAATTTTAATTTAAAAAAAGATTCAGAATTAATTTAAAAATTGAAATTATTTCAAATGATTTGAAACACGATTTAGACTTTTGCAGATTTAAAAAAATAAGCTTTTTGAGAATTGTACAGTATTTGAAAAGAACAACAAAAATTGTTGTGATTGCTAAGAACATTGAAAATGATTTTTTATTTTGACAAATAAATTTTAAGTGATTATTAGAAAACATTTTAAAAATTAAAAAAAAATCTGGAATATTTTAAGGAAATTTTTTTATTTTGCGGTTTTTTTAATGTTAGGAAAAAATCTAATTAACAAAATATATCAATTTTCAACCCAAAAGTTTACTTTTTAAAAAATTAAATTAATTTTTTATCAAATAATTGGTGTTTTAACTAATACAATGTACTGGATAAAGTTTCAAACAAAAATTATTTAATTTTAAAGTCAATAAAACGAATTATTGACAAAAAGTTGATTTTTTTCAGCGAAAAATATGAATTTTCAATGAAAGAGTTAAACTTTCAACAAATAGTTAAATTTTGAATTATAATTATAAAACCTTGTTGAAAATAACAGTATTTTTTTACCCAGTAATTCAACTTTTAGTGAAAAAATGGACTTTTAAGCCCAAGAAGATGTACAGTTCATATTTTAACCAAACAATTGCATTTTTGACCAACAATGATACATTTTCAACCAAAAAGATTAAATTTCTACCAAACAAGGTCAATTTCCAACAAAATAGATGAATTTTCAACAAAATTATTTAATTTTAAAGTCAAAAAGAGTATCATCTACAAAAAAGCTGGATTTTTAACCCAAAAATATGATTTTTCAACCAAAATTTTAATTGTCGACCAAATAGTTTCACTTTCACTTACAGTTGAAGTACTTAGTAAAAAAATTAATTTTTTCTTATTAAGGATTCATAATTATAGTTGAAAATTCAACTATTTGCCTTCAAATTAAATTTTTTGTAAAAATTTTACTTTTTTGTTAAAATTGCATCTTTGGGCGTTAAAAGTCAACAATTTGATAGAAAATTAAACTATTTCGTCGTCAATTATAATTTTGGTTAAAAAATCATATTTTTGGGTTAAAAATTCAGCTTTTTTGTAGATGATACTCTTTTTGACTTTAAAATTAAATAATTTTGTTGAAAATTCATCTATTTTGTTGGAAATTGACCTTATTTGGTAGAAATTTAATCTTTTTTGTTGAAGTATCATTTTTGGTCAAAAATGCAATTGTTTGGTTGAAATATGAACTGTACATCTTCTTGGGCTTAAAAGTCGATTATTTCACTAAGAGTTGAATTACTTGGTAAAAAAATACTGTTATTTTCAACAAGGTTTTATAATTTTTTTCTAAAATTAAAAAAACTGCAAAATAAAGAAATTTCCTTGAAATCTTCCGGATTCTTTTTTTTTTAAATGTTTTCAAATAATCACTTAAAATTTATTTGTCAAAATAAAAAATCATTTTCAATGTTCTTAGCAATCACAACAATTTTTGTCATTCTTTTTAAATACTGTACAATTTTCAAAAAGCTTATTTTTTTTAAATCTGCAAAAGTCTAAATCGTGTTTCAAATTATTTGAAATAATTTCAAGTTTTAAATTAATTCTGAATCTTTTTTAAATTAAAATTGTAGCGTTTAAACTTCAAATTTAGCTCATTACAAATTTAACAATTCAAGGCTTTCTATTTCGAACCATTCTGTTCAAATCTGTATAGTTTTTAATAGTTGTTTGTAATGGATTGTTTTAAATGAATGGTTAATATTGCTGAAAATTAACGAAATTTTATTTTTTAATTAAAAAATTTCAAATTGAATGGGCTAAAAATAAAAATTTTTTATACTGAAATAATATTTCAAGTCATAATCGAAAACAAATTAATTAATTTTCTAACAAATAATTGGTGTTTTAACTAATACAATTTACAGGATAAAGTTTAACCAAAGATGGAATGGTTCAATTTCAAAATTGAATTGAACAAGGAAAAAAACGAATTTTCAATAAAATTGTTAAATTTTCAAGGGAAAAGGTGATTTTTTGACCAAGAAGATTAATGTTCTATAAAAAAAACGATTTTCAAACTTAACCAATATATACGATTAATTTCTAATCAATCCTATAATAGTTACATTTTCAGATAAAGATAAATAATTTTTAACGGAAAAAATTTATTTTCAACGAAATTGTTGAATTGACAACCAATCAGATGAATTTTCGACCAAGAAAATTAATGATCTACAAAAAATGATAAATCTTAAACAAAACCCATGAATTTTCAACAAAATTATTTAATTTTAATGTCAAAAAGACGAATTATCTACAAAAAGTTGACTTTCTTAAATGAAAAATATGAGTTTTCAATCAAAGAGTTAAACTTTCAACCAAATAGTTCAATTTTTAACCATAATTATAAAACCTTATTAAAAAAAACGTATTTTTTACAAAGTAGTTCAACTCTTAGTGAAATAATCGACTTTTAAACCCAAGAAGATGTACAGTTCATATTTTAACCAAACAATTCCATTTTTGACCAAAAATGATACATTTTCAACCAAAAAGATTAAATTTCTATTAAAAAACGTCAATTTGATTTTAATAAATTTTTAAATTTTAAAGTAAAAAAGAGTATTATCTACAAAAAAGCTGAATTTTTAACCTGATTTAAAGGCAAATAAATGAATTTTCAACTATAATTATGAATACTTAATAAGAAAAAATTAATTTTTTTACTAAGTAGTTGAACTTTAATTGAATAATCGAATTTTCCAACCAAAAATTATAATTTTAATTTTTAACAATATAGTTGCATTTACAACAAAACGACTTTGCAACCAAAAAGTATTTACAGTTGATAATTAAACCGAAAAATGTAATTTTTAATCAAAAAATATAAATTTTCCAAAAAGCAATTTAATTTCTACAAAGAAAGACGAATTGTTAACAAACTACATGATTTTTTAACCAAAAATGGTATAGATTAATTGTCAGTTTCAAAAATGTATTTTCAACGAAAAAGATGAACCTTTAAATAAAAGAAATAAAAATTTT
>NC_046665.1:9692583-9712754 GCF_010883055.1 Belonocnema kinseyi | reverse complement strand
TTTATTTCAAAGCAGATAGAGATATAAATAGAACCGCCGAAGTGTTCCGACCGGCAATCGTGCACCTTCGAGTTTTCAAATTCAGAAGAGGAGAAATATGTTGCGCGCGCAACCCAGGCATTTATATCGTCTCCTACCATATTCACACGGACATAGACGTGTCATAGTATTGGACCACGTCCCGTTTCAGATCTGAGATCACTGTAATAGGGTGCTAGCGCCCTGACATACTGGTTCTAAAACAGCGCATGCCGTTACATTTTGCGAAAGTGTAAAAGTGACGGTCGGTGCAAGTCCTACTTATGGAATGAACTTATTACTTTATTACATTTCCAAAACCCTGTTTAATATTTCGAAAGGTGACGTTCCCGATAGTTCACTCAAAAAGCGTATCAAAAATTGCGCGAAATGCAGTGAAAGTGATATGTGGGTGAGGTTAGGTGCTCGCAGAGATGAGTATTTTTCAAGCATAAATGATGTACTGGCATATTTCTCGTCCTTTACAAAAAATGTGTACCTTCCCGGTCAAGCGACCACCCTGATTTTAAAAGTACTATATAAAAACATGAATAAACAAATATTTTAATTTCTCTCAGTTTCACGTAATAATTACAAATAATTTTTTCATAATTTTCAAATCATATTTCTTTTATTGTATGAATTTTTAGAGAAAAAAATGCTCAAACTAAAAAAATTGTATTTGCTTATAATGATAGATATCAATTCATTTTCAAATGAATTTTTTTTTAAAATGCTTCATCATTACAATTGTTTCACTTATGCAAAATACTATAATTCCACTGTTGAAATATTACGAATATACGCGATGAAAACGTAACCTGCATTCCACATTCCGGTCAATAAGTTGCTGCTTTTTCCCATTGGTACATTGTTTTTTGCATTTAAACCACCTTTTCAACTAACTAATGGTATGTTTCCCAACTTTTCAGGCAATAATTCAGCACCTAGCACATCATTTCAATTCACTTTTACATTAAAATTGAGTGCGATAGTGCAAATTTGACCAAAAATATGTCCTGAATGTTTAAATGCCTGCTAAGTGTC
Organism: Belonocnema kinseyi; assembly: GCF_010883055.1. Taxonomy (NCBI): domain Eukaryota; kingdom Metazoa; phylum Arthropoda; class Insecta; order Hymenoptera; family Cynipidae; genus Belonocnema; species Belonocnema kinseyi. Next base: position 9,711,689 of record NC_046665.1, on the reverse strand, counting down.
ATGGCAGCGCCTAAGCTTCCGCTCTTAAATAAAAAGCACTATTTCCATAACCTACAATACAAAAACAGGAAACGTAAATTTAGATTGCTGATTTAACACTTAATACCATCGAGCTCATTTTCACTTTTAACAAAATATTTTAATTTTTAACCAGGTTCTAAACAGTTGAATTTTAACAAGAACAAAAAAGTAGAAAAATGATTTGCTACCAAAGACGAATTTTTTTAAATACATAAATTCTCAATAAAGGAGTTTGAGTATTAACCTAAAAAATTAATATGTTTGACTAAAAAGACAAATTTTTGACAAAAAATGAAATAATACCATTTTCAACCAAAGAAATGAATTTTTAACAAAAATGGTGATTCCTCAAGTAAAATAATTATTTTATCAAACTTAATTGAACTTTAGACCAAATAGTTCAATTATCTAACAAATTGTTTAATTTTCGAGAAGAATGTAAGAATTTTCTACAGAACTCTACCGAGAGATATCTCTGAGTATTCTCAAGCGAAATAGCTTGGTCCATTTGAGTGTTTAAGCAGAGACGATTTGAATGATATAGACTATGAGATAGTCTGAGAGATTTGGGTCCTCTAGGGTCCTTTTAAGAGTGGTGCGACGTTAATATAATGTTACCTTTGTATTCGTCACGTACCGGGCGTGCAGAGTTATTTACACTATTTGGCCGTCGCTAACCCGACTCTCCCTTTTTAAATTTCTCTTCAATTTATTAACACTTTTTTTAATTGATGAATTTTCTGATTATACTTATTTATAATTATAACTTATATACTAATATACAATTTTCTAGTTGAATTGAAAAATGATGTCTTTTTTTGACGCATCTCATTCCATTTACGAGAAACGTTGTATTAATTCCAATTTTTAACATTTAAAAAAAATTTAGATATCTGAAATCATCGAAACCCGTAGATTCCGAATTATTATGTTTTCGGCTGTTAACCATGAAATTAAAAAATCTACTTCTAAATTTTAATCCGACAACTTAACAAAGGACCCTTGAATGTCGGCTACTCTATTGATATAGCCTCTCTGCTTGTTATTTATGATCGAATTCTTATTTCAATTTCAATCTCTCTGCTTGTCATTTATGACCGTATTTCTATTTCAATTTCGGAAAGGACATTTTAAAGCCTTTAAAATATGTAAAAGAGCTACCTGGACATTCAAATATATCTACCTGAGTGTCTGCGGAGAATTTCTCTGAGCTTCTCTGACCCTAGAGAATCTTTAGAATCTCAGAGATTTCTATCGGTAGGGAAAAGGTGAATTTTCAATGGAAAAAAATGAATTCTCAACAAAACAATTAGTTTTCAAACAAAACAGGTTCATTTTTAATTGGGTAATCGCTTTTTATACAAAAATATTAAATTTATATAAAAAATATTGAATTTTCGCCAAAAAATGGAATAAATAGTCAGGTTTTTCTCTGGAACTATTGGAGCATCGATCTCCCTGATGTTATTTCGTAGGAATGTACAGTATACTTCGTTGCAGCATTTGCACTCAAACTTTAGTTTTACAGAATTCCCGGTAATAAGCGTTGAATAGAGAAAAATTAATATTTTCACATTTCAGCGAAAAATGAAGATTATTCTATTTTTTTTATGCGCAATTTTTCCATCTGTCTAAAATGTCATTATAAGAATAGGATATCTAAAAAACTAAGTTATTTATGTATCCATAGCGGCTGCCGCATAGTTTCCTATTCCCCAAAAGAGAACATGTTTTCAATATATTTAATTCCTTGTAATTATACTGACAGATACACCTCACAGAGATGTCTTGTATTCCCCAAAAATTTTCATATTTTGAGATTATTTAATTCCTTGTAATAAGTTCAAAAAATATGTGTAATAAATTGTTTTAACTCCTCAATGTGGAATATAGGTTTTTAAATTTTAATTTAAATCAATTCAATTCTGCCTCTCTAGAGCTAACATTATTTTAATTTACAAATTTGAATGGATTTCTGTAATGCATTTTTAACACTTTTGGATAAATTATTAAAGCAGGAATAAATATAAATACGAATATTTTTCGAGTTTATAAGTTATAAAATGATTTAATAATGAAAAATAGGTTGAATAAATACTTCCGTTACATTGTACTATGTCGATTTAGAGGAATAGGATTTGCACTTTTTCTGTTCCCGTTGGGGGATTTTTAGACGGAGGAAATATCGCTTATTCATAAGAATACCAATTCTTAATTTTTCAGAATTCAATGCTTATTACCGTGTTCTCTTCTTTTTTCTGAATCTATTTTTGATCGAAAATTAACATACGCGAACATAGAAAATGAGAATATTGCAGCAGACACCTACCCAGTGGGCACAAAGTTTGGCGACATCGTTACGACATATTTACGACAACTTTACGACATTCTACGTCAATGTCGTTAAGGTGTCTCTACGATATCGTAAATAAGTCGTATGATCTGACGATGTATTTACGATATCGCAAAGACACCGAAACGACATGGACATAGGATGTCTTAAAGATGTCTTAAAGATGTCGCAACGATGTCGTAAAGACGTCGCCAAATTTTGTGCCCACTGGGTAATTTCGAGCTAGTCGCTGGACTGAGAGTTGCACACGGTGTGCGTGCGCGAAAATGGGTGCCTGGGCTTAAAGATTAAGGGTTGAGGGTGTGCAAAAGATCGTCTCCAAAATTATAGGAAAACTAACGACACGCTGGAAATTTTAGGAACTAATCAATTTAGGACAGGAAGGGCTCACCATTTTCTTTTCTAGGCGCACAGGGCTGATTCCTGCACATACATTAGGTATTTCATTTGTGACATCACTCAATGCAATTAATATTATTGCTTAGGGTAGTCTTTCATGGAAGTCTGTTTTGAATTAATCGTGAAATTAATATTATTCATAGGTTTAATTTCCAGCTGCTAAAGAATTGACGCAGAATGCAATTCTGCAATTATGGGACGCCACCCTTAAGGGCATGTGATATTTAGAAAATTGTCGATTTTTTCAGTGTTAGATTCCCCCGCGTTTTTCCTAGGATAAGAAATATTTTGCCTTCAAAATCTGGGAAATGATAGCGAACATGCTAACGGACGTCCCCACACACTTTGTTTGTGTTTTTTGTTGTCAAAAAATTTTTGATATTGCTAACAACGTGCGTGTATATTTCGAGGTTATGTGTGTTAGAATTCACCCGAGCGTTACTTCAAAACTACACAATATTTTTGGCCTAAAACTTAGGACTTACAAATAAACAGAGTAACTAATCTCCCGGAATTAACTTTGTTTGCAGGCAATCAAAAAAGTTTATTTCATAAATAATTTCCAGATTATCGGAAAGACAGAGGTGAAAGACGACGTAACCTCAAAATAATGCTCAAAATAATAATGGCGTCCCATGATTGCAGAATTGCGTTGCGTTTTGCGCAATGTGTCAAATCACTAGACATTTCAGCCAATAGTGCTTTTCATTTAAGAGCAGAAGGTTAGGCGCCGCCATAACACTTAGTGGGCATTTAAAAACTGAGGACATATTTTTAGTAAAATGTACACTATCGTACCTAATTTCAATGTAAAAGTGAATGGAAGTGATGTGCCAGGTGCTGAATGATTGCATAAAAAGTTGGAAAAAATACCATTTGTCAGTTAGAAAGGTGGTTAAAATGCAGAAAACAATGTACCAAAGGAAGAAAGCAGCAACTTATTGACCGGTATGTGGAATGCAGGTTATGATTGCACTGCCCATAGTCGTAAGGTTTCAACCATGGAGAATAGACATGAGGATGTAACACAGTTAAATTACTCTGAAATTATATTTTATTACGCTTCTCAAAATAACGGCTCCCACCTAACAAAAAAAATGCAGACTGTAACAGCGCGCTATATTAAATACGGCTTAATATCCAATTTACAATCCAATTAGTTTAGTTAGTTTGAATTTTCGCGCGCCAGCCGCGATCTTTGATGAATCGATATGTCGATACATCGATCAATCTGTTGGGTGCAACTCACGCCGCAGCTTTGCTCGCAGACGGTTGACCCCTTCGCTTACGGTGAGCTCCTAGTCAGTACCAAACCAGTCACCACCCGGTAAAGGTGGTCTTCCGACTCGCGAGCTCTTACCGAATTTCCTGTAGTGCATAGAGAAATAAATGGTTGGTGGGTGAAGCCCGATCAATAAACCCCGACTTAAATTAAAACTCCGACTTAATTATTTTTGCCCAATCTTAACCTCAACTTAGGAATAACCTGTGTCAGTGAAAAAGGAAAATCAGAAATCACGTTCGGATTGTGAGAAGAAAGTCTCCGGCGATAGCCAATCTCGCGAGTGGTTGACCCTTAAGTTTTTCCGCAATAGTACTCTACAACGGTAAGTGCTTTTCACAAAAGAAACTTAAATTTAAACTTCTTCTGCTCTTCAAGCATCCGCAAGTTCACCAGTCTCATTACTCTCGGTCCTCTGCCTAGAGGATCTGAGATTTTGTCGATTTTCATTTATCAGCCTTTTTTTCTTTATGTTTTCTTGCTCTTTTTACTACTTCTGCTTGTTCCTTTCTTATTTCTTTTATTACATTCCTCATACTTTTATTTCTCGGTCCTCTGCAGAGAGGATCTGGGATCCGTCTTGTTATTTCTTACTATCGGTCCTCTGCCTAAAGGATCTGGAAAATGTTTTCCATTCTCGTTTATCAGCCTTTCTTCTCTTTACTTTTTGTTGCTCTTTTTACTAGTTTTGCTTGCTTCTATCTTATTTCTTTTATTACGCTCCTCGCAACTCTTATTTTTCGGTCCTCTGTAAAGAGGATCTGGGATCCTTCTTTTTATTTCTTACTCTCGGTCCTCTGCCCAGAGGATCTAGGAATTTTTCCTTCCTTATTTATTAGCCTTCTTTCTTTACTACTTCTTGCTCTTTTTACAACTTTCTACCTCTACCTTATGTCTTTTATTACTTTTCTCTTCTTCTCAATTCTCGGTCCTCTGTAAAGAGGATCTGGGATCCTTTTTTTGTGTTCTGTTATTCTCGGTCCTCTGTAAGGAGGATCGGGGACATTCATCTTACGTCTCGGTCCTCTGCTAAGAGGATCTGGGAACTTTGTTAACGTACTTCTCGGTCCTTTGTAGAGAGGGTCTGGGATCCTATCTTTCGTGACTACTTTCTCGGTCCTCTGTCAAAAGGATCAGGGATTTTTTCCATCTACGTCTCGGTCCTCGATCTAGAGGACCTGGAATCCCATTCCAGCCAACATGATGGACCACGTGACCACCACCAGAAACATATATTTTGCCTATAGATGGACCAGCCCCGAGTAAATCGGCCAAGTTAGCACAAACGCTGGACCGAGAGGTATCGTCAGGCCCTTCCTGACCAGCATGCAAACCCGGGGGCCTATATTCCCTTGCCCCCAAAAGAAAGAAGAGGAACCGAGGATATCGCCGGAACCGAACCAAGAGGCTCACAACCCGCCAACCTTCGCCGGACAGCGTACCTGGAAAACCCGACCAAGCCGTCCCTGAGGAAGAGGTTTTCGAGGAGCTCAACTTGTCTCAGAGTCTTGAGCAAGTCCTACCAAACCTAGGAAGTTAACCTTCGCCGTCCGACCTATCCACCTTGGAGGACGAGTAGCTTATTCCCCTCGAGGAAGTGTTACGGGATCTAGGCGTCGATCTTCCGCCCGCGGAGACGTCCCCGTCACCTTCTAAATTGCAGTGCCCATCTGCGGGAACTGCGGATCTTCATTCCATAGGGGAGGAAGACCTTCTAGAGCTGCAGGCCTCACCCATTGAGTTTCCCCCAGCTAAACTCATTGAGCTCCATAATTGAATAGAAAAGTTAAAGTATTTAACTTCAAAATGATGTAATCGTCAATCCTAACCTCTACCGTAATTAAAACCCCATAAAAAAAGGACCTTTTGACATACAAACAGGAAACTGTCACTCAAAGAGATTGACGTGTTCCGTTGATAAAAGTTGGACTTTCGAACCATTATCATTGAACTATCAATCACTTTAACTGCCGAAATCAGTAGGTGAAACAAAGTGACCTTATTTATGATTGGTTATTCAGCACCTTATTCTACATAATTTTAAAGAGTATTAAAAAAGCTATTTTTTTGAATAGAATTTTTTTAAATATGGTTTTTTTTTTGAAAAATGAATTTCAATTTTCATTTTCAACAAAAAAAAGATTGTAACATTTTCGGCACACTTTTTATTCGACTTTATTATCAAAATCTTACTGAAATCTTATCAAATCTTTTTAATTGTTTTGAAATCTTAAAAATGTACAACAATTTCAAAATATTTGACAAAGATTTTACAAAAATTTCAAACATTTTTAAGGATTTAAAAAATTTGAAAAGATTTCAAAGATTTTAAAGAGGTTATAGCAAATCACATTTCTAAAGTTTTAATAGATCTTACGCAGATTAAAAATATTTTAATGATTTGAACTTAATACAAAATATTTCACAAATATTTCAAAGATTTCATAAAATTTTCATAAAGATTTCAAAAGAATACAAGAATTCCAACGATTTAAAGAGTGTACAGTACACCAGATTTTAAAGTATTCAAAACATTTAAGAGATTTTAAATGATTTCTAAAATCTCAATGATTTCAAACGAATACGAAAGATTTCACAAATATTTCAAAGATGTTAAACTATTTTAAAAGGATTCAACCAATTTGAAAAGATTACTGAAGATTTCAAAAGTTTTCAAAATATTTCATAAGCTTAAAACTATTTGAAAGTATTTTGAAAGTTGTACAAATATTTTACAAATTTCAAAGATATAAGAAAGGCGTGTACACCAGATTTAAAATATTTTACAATAATTTCAAAAAGCTTTTGAAACTTTTAAAACATTTAAAGGATTTTAAAGATCGATAAATGGTAAAGTACCATCTTTCATTTATTCTATTCAAATCATTAAAATATTTTTAATCTGCGTAAGATCTTTTACAATTTTATAAATGTGGTTTGCTATAACCTCTTTAAAATCTTAAAATCTTTTAAATCTTCTCAAAGTTTTAAAATCCTTCAAAATGCTCGAAATTTTTGTGAAATGTTTGTCAAATATTAAATAAAAATGTTCTTAAATCTTTCATTCAAAAATGCTATTTATTCGTTGAAATCAGGGAATTATTTAAAATCTTAGTGAAATCTTTTCAAATCTTTTTAAATGTTTAGAAATCGTTTTAAATCTTCGAAATATTTTATAATATTTAAAGTATAGTGTGCTGTACCATCTTTCAATCTTTAGAATCCTTTCAATCTTTTGAAAGTTTTAAAAGCTTTGTGAAATTTTAGTGAAATATTTAAAATCTAGTGTACACGCCTTTTTTATATCTTTGAAAATTGTGAAATATTTGTACAATTTTCAAAATCCTTTTTAATTCTTTTAAATTTCTGAAATATTTAATAATAACTTGCAAAATCCGTTATATGACCATGTCTAATTTTAATTCTGAAACTTAATTAACGTGGAAATTTTCTATTAATAAATTTCGTAATTTTTTATTTGAATATCACAAGAAGTGTATACTTGAACATTATATATGAGCAGAGCAGAAATCAAAAACTTCTAGAATTATTGACAATATTAAATTCTATTCATTGTAATGTATAAAATAATTGGTCAAATAATTGGTAGTCAACTTATTGAAATCTATTACAAATTTCTCGAAATCTTTAAAAATACTCCAGTATAAATTGAAAACTTACGCTCTTGATTCGTTCAATCTTCTTTTTCTTTCCAGGATCGTCGGTGACATCAAGATCGGTTAGAGCAGGTTGACTTTTTATAATATTATTAACATCTACGCCATTAATAGAAGTATTGGAAGTATTGCTCGACTGCCGTTGAGTGCCTTGTAGAAGCTGGCCTGTATGCTGTTTCGAAGCTAAAACAATTTGCAACACATTTTTTGATTAAGTTGTCAATTACACATTTTTACTTATTTCGTTACCTACCTTAAGGCCACTTGAGGCTGGCAATATAACCGGCATAACCTAAAACCGCTAAAACGGCTAAAACCGCTAAAACCGACCGACCCGCGCTCCGGCCTTTTTCCGCCATCTTGATCATTCTTTTTCAGATTCAGTGCTGGCACATTAACAACTTCGAAATCCACTATAATGACAAACTTTATAACCTTAAACTACCTAGAAAGGAACCTAGGCCGGCCTGGCACGGAAGTTAAGAGTTGTTACCGGAAGTTCCTATGCCAGCTTCACCCCCGTGGGTAAAATCGTTGCTTTGAGGGTAGATGTGACGTCGTGCGACTTTCAGGAAGTTACGTCGCGCCAGTTTTAGGCGCTAAAGAATTTAAATTCCTTCTAGAGGAAGGATTGTTGGTTAAAATATGAAATCAAGGATAATCAAAACATATAAGTTTAATCAATTAATAAACAGGAATTAATGAGATCAAATATTAATTTGATACCCATTAATTTAATTATTTAATACAGAAGGAGAACTTGATTAATTGGCCAATGCATTTGTGAATCATTGTCAAATAGGTTTCATATAATGGTGCAATGGGGGGAACACATTCTTGTCAATACTCTCTCTCTCTCTCTCTCTCTCTCTCTCTCTCATAGATAAATTAGCAATAGTTATAAGTCATAGGAAATAGAAACTTCTATTATAGATTAAGTCGTGACTTGAAGACGACGAAAAGGTAATAAATTAAGATGTAGGGTTGAATCACTTGATGCAATTCCTGAATCAGCCTAGAATATCTTCGCCCTTCCTTGTGACATCGGAGGTGAGATCATCCAAGCGCTGGTTGGTGGAAAGTGTCGAAAGTGGAGGAACGTTAGAAAAAAGCCTTCAGCCCTTTTTAAACCATCATAATCACAACTGAACTTTCTTCGTGATAATTGGTACATTCATTTGTAATGTCAGCTCCGGAAATCATACTTTTTAGTTCATTGGAGATCTTTTCTGATCCTGAATTTCAACCTTTTCAACTTTGCCGCATGTACGAGGAATTAAATTTTGTAGTTATTATAATTTACACCCCCACAGGGGTTAATCAATATACCATTCCGCGTTCTAACTTAGTAAGCGATTCAGAATCTGATTCAGGATCAGTTTAATGCCTTTAAATTAATTAAATTGAATTTAACAATGAAATTTTGTTAATTCATGGACTAAATAATTCAAACTGACGTGGTTGTGCGCGCGTGAAAAGATTGTGATAATCTAACTATTTGTGAAATTTTCAAATTAACTAATTGTTAATTAAAGAAAAAGGTGTGTTCAAAAAAATAAATAACTATTAATAATTTAGGCTTGGTGTCAGTGTAATTTTATTCTGTTTGGTTGGCATACCCAAGACCTAACTTTTAAGGTAATTTGTTTTTAATCCAATAAAAGTCAGCAACGGACCATCTGGAAATTTTGTCCAATCACCGATGGAACTAGTGGAATTTAGGACGTAACAGTAGGATGTTAAATCTATAAAATTATCATACTTTTGCAATTCTAATCCTCATTTTATTTGTGAAAATAGTGGCAATATTAAAGGTTTGCCAGATAAATTAATTTAATGCTAACTTTGCAATTAAGTAAATATTTATTTTTGAATATTTCACAGATCCGATCTATTAAGCATAAATAATATAAATGTTTATTTAAAATTAATAAAGACACATGTATTACATTTTTACGTCCTTACAACAATGTTTTATTAAATAATTTGATACAATTTAATCAAGAATCATACAAAATTTATTATATCTTTTTTTTTTTGTTAGGATTTTTGATTTCGGTTTTATTTATCGAAATTAATATGTAAAAAATAAAATTCAAATTTTCGGCAAAACCACATGAGATACGGAAATAAGTTGTATGGATGAATTACAGATTTTGAAAAGTCCTCAGAAATGTTGTTTAACAATTTTTTGATCTTAAGGTTCTTCGTTAGGATTCAAAATTATCCCATGCATTACTCTTCCAAGATTTTCTCCTACAATTCTAAATTGATTGATTTCATATTTCAACCACAGAATATAAATGCCTGATGTAGTACTGAAAAGAGAGCTTTTTTCGAAAAATGGTCTGGTTCTTGTTTCATTCCAATTAATTAAAAATTTATGCATTTTTTCGCGTTGGGGAAGTACACTGTTAGAAATTTCTTTATTAAGTTTAATACAAATGTTTTGAAAATGTTTTTCGTATACGTATATGAATTTAATACACATGCGTATTAAATTCAATATACATCTGTATTAAATTTAATACACATGTGTATTGAATTTCAGATGTGTGTTTGAACTTTCAAATTTGGTGGTATCTTAAGTTTAATATACGTATCCGAAAAAAACCTCAAATACATGTATATTAAACTTAATACAGCAATTTCTAACAGTGCAATAACTTTTTTGTAATAAACTACATAAAGAGAGATTTTATAGTATACTATAAAATCTCTCTTCATTTAGTTACTTGCAAGAAAGTCATTTAGGTATTTTTGGGTCTAGTTTTAGAATGATATCAAACATTATTTTTTTAAATAATTTATATACTTTAAATAAATATATATGTGTCTAGAAACTATAATGCAAATAAGTTTCTGAATCTGTTTAGCTGTTCCGCGAAGTTGAAGAACGTAGAATTAAAGGTTTTCGCTTTTCTTTTTGCTTCTCCTCTGTTTCCACCTGTTTGTGGGCTCATTTTCATTATTATTCTGAAACAAATTAAATTAATAGAAATTTTATTGCTCAATTAATATAGGGGCATACATTTTAAACCAGGAAAAATTAATGAATCATAGATTTATTGTAAAAAAACCATGAATAAACATTTTTTTGTTCTACTTTCGGTGAAAAAATGTTATCTATTTATTATGCTTAGCGTGTATCGTGTGCCTGAAAAAGTGGAAAATTCAGGCCCCTATATATTGACAACTGGTTGATAAATTAACTTATGGGTTCATGAATTATTATAGCTCCACTAGGATTATGATTTAGCGTAATTTCAACCCGATAATTCGATCAGCAACCTGGGTCGGAGCAGTGTTGTGGAACGAACGTGTTATTTACTTAAATAGCACGAGAATTCTGGATCAATCTGAAAAATCTCTATCCCTTCCACACACTACTCCTTTCCCCTGCCGAGTGAGTCACGCCAACCCCGAAAGGGAAATGGCTTAATGGTGTAATAATAATAAATATATTTTTTTAGGTTATCTATATATGTCCTGGAACTAAGGAACCAGCTTCACGACCGAAAATGAGTTAAGGGCAAAAAGCGAATTAAAATGAAAGCAAGACGAACTAAATTAATTAATTTAACCAAATTAACTTACCTTTTCAGACAAACTGATAACTGTCAACTCACTGTAAGGGTAAGCACTCTTCAACTGACATTCTAGGGCCGGCAGCGTTGCGCGACGCATGCAATATCGCTTAGTTTTAATACACATGGGTATTATTTCATTTTTCATATACAAATATATTAATTTTGGTATACATAGTAAATAAGTTTAATATAAATGTGTATTAAGTTAATTTTAATTTAGAAATGTATTAATTTTCAAAGACACCTTTTGTATTAACGTGTATTAAAATTCCTAACATTTTTAACAGTGTAGCAAACCGCCACCATGAGTGTACTCATGGTGAACATAGTAGCGCACGCGAATTGAGCCAATAGGCAGCCCCCCTTACCTTTCTAGATCCGAATTGAGCCAAGCGATCAGGTATTAGTTTTCAGTCATCCTGAATTAAGCCAAAAGGGTATGAAACAGAATTGAGTGCAGCCGCCGAGCCTTGCCAATTAAAAAATTTGGTTTAAAGTAATAATTTTTGTTTTAAACATATTTTTTACCCATATTTCACACAATTTAAAGGTGGGAAAAAAAAATCGAATTTTCTATTATTAAGTAATAATTAAACAGTAAAAATCAGAAACAGATAAGGCAAACGCGTAATTCAATAATCTGATTTATTACTTTTTTTGTAATAGTAGAAACTAAATATATGGTAATTTATATGAATAATTCCTTAGACAAAAAACATGACATAAAAATTCACAATACTTTGCAGATTGTTAAATGACATCTTTGCTGACTTTTCGATAGATAACCGTTTTAATTGATTTAAAAAGAAAAAAATCTTCTTTACAGCTTCAGTTAGACAAAAAGAGTTTTTTAGTTGAATTAATGAAAGTTAATAAATAATTCGTTATTTTAAAAGCAATTTTTATAATCAAATGTCCATATCAGGTATTTTTGATGGAATAAATCAAGTTTTTTAAATGAAATCGATCACAGATTACTTGGAAAAAACCCGAAGTAAAATATTTTGCCACTCACTAAAAGTTGATAATTATTTAAGCTACCTTAATTAACAAATTCACTATTTGCCTATTTCTTGTGGTAGAAACTTGATTTTGTCGATGCAGTTAACTGTAAATAACTAATGTCTGAATTTTCAAAAACATTTTGGTGACAGAAAACAATTTATCATTTTGAACAAAAATTGTTTAAACAAATTTTTATGATTTCATGTATATATAAATAGAATTTTTAAAAGAATTTTAAAAATAATTAGAAATTTTAGAACATTTCAAAAAATTTAAAACAAAATGTAGCTTTTCTATCATTGTGAAATAAATTTGTTAAGCTGTTCAAGACTTTTGAGAGGTTTCAAAATGATACAATTTTTGTCTTCAGATTCCTGAAAAAGTTTGAAATGATTTTTTATTCAAATTGTAATTATAAGACAATTAGAAAATAGATTTCAAAACAATTTTTGATTCATGAATAATAATTGAAAAATTATGAATTTGTAAGGGCCTAAAATTAAAATAATTTAACTTTTAATTTAAAAAGTGTTCAGTTAAAAAATGTAAGTTCGACTTCAAGTATATCAATTTGCAGGTCAGTACTTATAATTTCATTTGAAAATAATTTTAGCTTGAAGAATGAAAACTTTTGTTTTAAACCTGAAAAATACGGAAAATAACCGGGAACTTTTTCTTCGATTAAAACGGACAGCCTGAATTAATAATAAAAAATATTATTAATTATTTATTTTAATAAATATTCATATCTGAGGATTTACATATTTAAATCATTCATAATTTTGACAAAAATTGCATGAAAATAACAATCTATACAGTAAGGACAAGATTATTATAGTCATAGGGTTGTTGCGTGTATAAGAAATTGCCCCATTTTGCAACCCGTAATATACTGGAAATTGGAAAAAAATATTTGCGCAAGAGCCATTTTTTAATTCTCGCATTTTATTGGCCAGCCCTCCCCTAGGGGCTGTAAGACCTTGTAGATGGTGGGGAGGCCTACGCGTATGGGACATAGGGGGCAAACAGACCTCGACCTACATGAGTATGGATATGGATGAAAGGACCCCTATAAACGGGTTCTCCTGGGTGTTTTGAAAATGATCCCTATAAACGGGCTCTCCTGCTATGCATGATTGTAGTATGGTAGAAGGGTGAAAGAGCCCAGCTAAGACGAACTAATTGTCACTAATTGGATTCTATATAAGGATCCTATAAGTGACCTGTATAGGATCCTATGTAGAATCACCTATATAGGTCAGTATAAGAGCCATCTATAGGAAATGAAACAGCTTCCTGCATAGGAAACTATATAGAATCCTATTAGTGACCTATATAGGACAGATAATAAACTGGAAGTTTTGCGCAGTAGTTTCCTATAGCAGATACAGCTGTGCAGTAATTATTTTTGACTATGCGATTGCCTAGTAGTAGGAATCTGCATATGTTCTTATATCGATTCTAACCTAGGAAGAAGGACCCCATATAGAAAGACACCTATATATGTATTTGCAGTAGGGCGGACCGATCTCCAATTTCTGGTGTCGGCACGGAAATGACATGCGGCCCGCACAGCGACCAAGAAACAGCCTTCCGTTGGTATGGTGGCCTGCGAAAGGGTATTCATTGAGTTTCTCGCTGTGTGACCACCCCCTAAGCCATGGATGTAGAGTGATCATGCCCATGGTTCTTTGGCACCTAGAGGTTACGAAGGTGTCCTAACGGCCTCTCGGGGACACCGGATGACCTCCTTGAGTAATTAGTCTTACCCTTACATGCGGGGCTCTGCAGGGGCGGACCTTTTGTTTCCCTATCCAGTGGGCACAAAATTTGTCTTGTCAAGTAGTCCTCTTGACGAGTAACAACACGCCTATAGGGCTGGTCATTCGACTGAGACGGCCCTGAGCACTGCAGTTGACCTAATTGAGGGACAAATGAAGCAGAAATGTCTAGCGATTGGAACCTTCATGGACATCGAAAGAGCTTTTAACTACACCTCTGGAGAGGTGATCAGGGCGGCCATGATCTCACATGGGGTGCCTATTGCAGTCGTGGAATGGACCTGTCACATGTTGGCCAATAGGAATCTAACCACGACCAAGGGTGACAACACTTTATGTGGAATCGTTGGCTCGGGATGTCCGCAGGGGGGTGTTCTATCACCCTTGCTGTGGTGGCTAGTAGTGGATGAATTGCTTCATCTACTCACGAGTCAGGGCTTCCACATCATAGGCTACGCGGACGATATACTGGTTATCGTGCGCGTTTAGCATCTGGATGCTCTCTTTGGAGTAATGCAGCAAGCACTAAGAATAGTTGATTTATCGTGTAAGGGGACTGGACTATCAGTCAATCCGAGTAAGACGGATGCAGTTGTATTCACCAGAAGGTACAAGTGAGGAACCACGGGTACATTGAAATTGGGGGGACAAAATCTCAAAGTCAAAGGGCAAGACACATATCTAGGAGTCATCCTGGATAAAAAGCTGTCATGGAACGAGCACGCGGAAAACAGGTGTAAGAAGTTAGTAGCGACTCTTTGGCTCTGTAGAAGAGCCATAAGGAGAAGCTGGGACTTGCAACCGGAGACACTTATGTGGCTCTACATAGCGATCCTGCGACCCAGACTAACCTATGCGGCAGTCGTCTAGTTGACCAGGGTCGAACTTTCTACTGTGAAGTCCCGAGTGGAAAGATTCAGCGGACTGATTCTGAGAGGTATCACTGCTGCCTCGAAGTTGACACCCACTAAATATAGAGACTAAATATAGTAAACGATAGCAGTATCTCGACAGTTATGCGGATACCAATCGACATCACGAAAAGGCCGACACTGAGCATGCTCAGAGACAAAATGTCCACTGGCCACTACCTCTTCGACAAGAAATACTGGGTTAGCCTATCCACAAAAGAGGAATGGGCTAACGGTAAGGCACACCTGCCCGGTGATAGAGACAACTGGTTTACAGATGGCTCCAGGAACAAAGAGAACGCTGTAGCAGGTGTATACCGTACAAGGAACGGAATGGGCTTCAAAATAGCGATGGAGTCCTACGCAAAATTTCTACAATTTGAGATTATGGTCTTGCTCCAACGCGTCTATAAGGCAATGGAGTACGACGGGAAAAGGAACATTCGTATCTGCTTAGATAGCAGGGCTGCTATCATGGCTCTAAACGGAACAACGACTACGTCGCTGCTAATATGGGAGTGCTTTGAGGCACTGAATAAGCTAGCGAGAAAGAAATTCTTAAGCTCGGGAGGAAGCAAGTCAAAATCCTAACAGAAATGTTTATAGGACATGGAAACCTCCGGTACTACAGAAATAAGATAAGGCTTAAGGAAAGTCCCCTCTGTCGTCGGTGCGAAAAGGACAATTAGGCTTCCACTCATATCCTCTGTCACTGCCCCGCGATTGTAGGGAAACGTGTAACACTCACAGGTAGTTTTTGCATCAGTGAGTCTAAAATATCGGCCAACAGCGTGGCTGCGATCCTCTCTCTACGGAGAGGACTTTGGGACCACGCTTAAGGCTTATAAGGAGACGCAACGGGATCACCCAAGCGTCGGGGGCTGTGGCGGTCTCAACCCAGAATATATAATAATGTTTCGTGTGTTTGTTTTGATAGTTTCCAAGAGCTTATTTAAAGACACAATATGCAGAAAAAGTGCACACATCACGAATCAGTCGTAAGAGTTCAGTATTTTCTCGAAGAAGTTTAAAATTGGAAAATTTACAAAAAATTAGATTTGGAATTCAACTTTAATTTCCATTAGCTTATCCTCAATTATTTTTCATTCACTTCGTTGCTTTTTAAATTCAGCTTTACTTTGATGAATTTCATCGCATCGTTCTCATTTTTCTGAAATTTTGTTTAAATTCACTTAAATTTTACTCAAATCTATCAATTTTTTTGGATTTTTAAAATTATTTCAAACTGGTTGAAATTCTCTTTGATTTTGCTTAAATTGTTGCATTTTTACGAAATACTTATTTATTATTGAAAATTCGACTGCTGGGTTGAAAGTTTAACCCTTATCTTAAAAATTATTTTTTAACTATTTGTTTAAACTAAAATTTGAACTGTTTAGTTGTGTATTTTTCTTTAAAATTCAACAATTTGGTACAAAATTCAACAATTATCTTAATAATTGCAAGGATTTTGTAAATCTCTAAAGGCATTTTAATAAATTTTGGAGGATTTTAGGAAATATCACCAGATGCCATAGAATTTCAGTAGATTTCAGTCGATTTTAAAGAATTTTTTCAAGAAAAGTGAGGTATTTTGCATAGTTTCAAAGATTGCAAGAGATTTGGAATTCAACTAAAATCATCAAAAATTTATTAAAATGCCTTGAGAGATTTATAAAACCTTTTCAATTATTAAGATCATTGTAAAGCTTATAAGATCTCGTGAAATTTGACTCAATATCTTAAAACTGAAACATTGACCAAAGACGAGTTAAAAAAAAAATTGGATAGAACTTCGACCAAAAACCAAAACTGAATGAAAAAAGAGAATATTTTACATAACAGATGAATTTTAAAGACAAAATAACGAATTGTCTACACCAAATAGTGGACTCTTTAATAATAAAATATAAAAATTGAACAAAAAGTTGATTTTGAATGAAATAGTTAAATTTTTAGTTTAAAAAAATCATTTTTTGACCTAAAAAAGAGATTTTTTGTAACAAATTGCATCAATTTTTAAACAATTTATAAAATTTGCAACCAAGGCAATTAATTATCTATCGAAAATAACGAATTGTCAACAAACTATTTCAATTTTAAACCAAATAGTTGTATTTATAAACACAAGAAATATATTGTTAAACTAAACAGTTCAATTTTCAGTTGAAAAAAATAATTAAAAATTAATTTTCAAGACAAGGGTTAACCTTTCAACCAAGCAGACGAATTTTCAATAATAACTAGGTATTTCCTAAAAATGCAACTATTTAAGTTAAATGCAAAAGAATTTTAACCAGTTTGAAATAATTATAAAAATAAAAAATAAATCATTGATTTTAGTAAAATTTAAGTGAATTTAAACAAAATTTAAGAAAAATGAGAGCGATTCGATGAAATTCATAAAAGAAAAGCTGTATTTAAAAAGCAACGAAGTGAATGAAAAACAATTAAGGATACACTAATAGAAATTAAATATATAAACAGTGCAGAACAATCCGCCCCCCCCCCCTGCCACACACAAATATGCACATTAGGTGCTCCGAAAAATTGTTTAGTGTCAATTTTTTGTATAGGACGAATAGTTCTACTAAACACCCTGCATGAGTATTGTCCACTTTCACATTGACACTTTTTTCTAAATGATTCTGAAAAAAAATGTTATTCAGAAAGCAAATTCCAACTAGCACATCCTTATAACAAGAAAAATCTACTTATCTGGCATCTTCAAGTTCATTTTTGGCAGACGAAGATTTGAAACGTCGAAAAACATCATTGTGGGTTTCATATTTTCTTTCATAAGAATATAAGAAGCTTCCGATTTTTTGTAAATTTTCCAATTTTCTGTTTCGTCGAGGAAATAATGCCCTATTGCAAATACCTATGTAGGTCACTAATAGGATTCTGTATAAGGATCCTGTAAGTGACCTTTATAGGATCCTATGTAGAATCACCTATATAGGTCAGTATAAGAGCCACCTATAGGAAATAAAACAGCTTTCTGCATATGATACTATATAGAATCCTATTAGTGACCTATATAGGACAGATGATGATCCGGAAGTGTTACAGAGTAGTTTCCTATAGCACATACAACTGCCCAATTGTTATTTTTGACTGTGCGAATGACTAGTAGTAGGAACCTGTACAGGTTCTTATATGGACTCTAACGTAGGAAGAAGGAATGCATACCCTCACTATAGAATCATTTAAGATTCTATAAAGGATCCTATGCAGGAAGCTGTTTCATTTTCTATAAGTGGCACCTATACTGACCTATATAGGTGACCCTATATAGGTCAATTATAGGATCCTATATAGGTCACTTATAGGATCCTATATAGGTCACTTATAAGGCCCTTATATAGAATCCTATTATGGACCTTTACAGGCACCTATATAGTTATTTGCAGTAGGGTGAACTGTTACGACTGATTCGTGATTTGTGCACTTTTTCTTCATATTGTCTATTTGGATAAGCTCTTGGAAACTATTAAAATAAACACACGACACATGATTTGTTTTGTACTGTCACTGAAAGCTGTTATGAAACATAACCTCGCAAACAAAGCAAGATAATTTTCATTGCGAAAATATACGAGATCGTCTCTAAATGAGTTGAATAAATTCTTGGTTCACACATTCGCAACATTTAACAAATTTAATTTTACTCTAATTGTTATTTTTAATTTGCTTAAAAATGAACAACATTAAACACGGGAATTTAAATTTCGGTTACAGCTTGGTCCACTGTATCACTGCACCTGTGTGAATTTATCATGGCGGCCGACCAATACAATGCTAGAATTCAAAAATGGCTCTGGCGCAAATATCTATTTCCATACTCCGGGGTATTACGGGTTGCAAAATGGGGCAATTTCTTATATACGCAACAACCCTATGGCTACAATAAGACACGGGCTGTGGTTGCTGCGAGAAGCGCCCTGTCGGTTTTGTCAAAATGTCAGAATAAATCAATATTCCCAGCAGCGCCGGATTAACCATAGGGCTAGGTGGGGCTATAGCCCCAGGCCCCTGGGCAGTCAGGGGCCCCTTTACTCCAGAAAAAATATATAAATTCTGAGTA
>NC_046665.1:9682550-9692483 GCF_010883055.1 Belonocnema kinseyi | reverse complement strand
TAGGAAAAAATTGTAAGATAATCAAAGACTAATTGAAATAAGTATCTGTTATTTTTGTAGTTACAAATTGTTCTAAAGATAATAAATAAATTATGATAAAAACAGTTTTGAGTTATTTTTCTGCACCGTCAAACATTTGGATTTTCTCTGCCCTTAAGGGGGCCCCTTCAAGATTTAGCCCCAGGCCCTGAAAAAGGTTAATCCGGCGCTGATTCCCAGACATGTGCTGCCATCTTCTAATTTACAAAACCTTAGGGTTCTCTAATAGTGTAATTGATTATCTTCTTGTGAATTCTGAAAAACCTTCCGAATTATTTGAAACAATCCACATTCTTTTGAAATTTTTAAATTCTTTTACTTCTTTAAAATCTTTTGAATTATATTATATTCTTTTAAAAAATTTCGAATTCTTTGAATCGTCTTGAATTCTTTCCATTATTTTGTTTATTTTCAAATTCTTTGAATTCTTTTGCATTCATAGAATTTGTTTTATCGGGAGCTTTCAAATCCTTTGCAGGTTTACTCGCTTCATAGTGAGTGAGATATACAAAGAAGAAGTTAATTTACATGTGTGTGAAATATTTTACATTATGTTAGATTGCTGCGATACGTTTATATCTATGAGATTGTAACAATGAATAATCTAGATACGCAATGTACAGTTTTGAAGAAAATTTAGTATGTATGAACGCGCTGCAATATTGAGCTCTCTAATTAGAGCTTTCGTACAGAAAGGAGGTTGTTGATTTATTTGAGAAAGCTGAATAATCAATACCGCTCTTTAATCGGATCGCTCGGATCATTTATTATAGATACTCTTGCGAGAGAGACATGAAGATTGTAATGATCCGCTCGAAGTCGGTTGATTGTAACAATCAGATCGCGCGAAAGCTTTTTTTTATAGAACCACGGCCTGTCACAGTCTGAAGAATTCTTTCAGGTCTGTAAACGGTAGTTTATTTATATCAGTTGGCCTATCACTTGTCGCATGTTTTGCCTGTGTGTCTGCAACTTCGTTACCTGTTATCGCTGCGTGAGAAGGAATCTAGTATATTTGGATGTCACCCCTTTCGCTTTTGCGTTGCTAAAATTCAAAGTATTTGAGCTTAATTTCGTACAGATACGGATTTGTATTAATATTGAAAATTGGATTTTGCAGGCATTCCAGGACACTGAGCGAGTCACACATAACGACGTTAAAGGCATTGGTGTTGTTCGGAGCTAGGTCCGCTGTAAAGACTAAAGCTTTTTTGTTCAGGCTTCTTTTAATCACGATAATTTTTTTAAGATTGACACACGCCGAACCTGTTTACAGAGCTGATGGATTTTTACTCCCGTCCGTATAGAATACCATTGTTTCTGCAGAGTCTAAATCATTACATATTATACTTAGACTTAAACGTTGATTATTTTTTAGATCAGTAACCATTTTTAATGGGATTGGAGTCGCGATTATGTTATCATTATGTACATACATATTATAGTTTCTTGACTTCTTTATGTTTTTACCTAGGCAAACTACATTTTCAATACATGTTTCATAAAGTGTTTTCTTTATTCTTTTTCTATTTCTTGTTTGAGCATAGTACTTTTTGACAGTCTTATTTATACGTAATCTTTCATTCGATAAGATTTTTGATACGTACATATTGCATAAAAATTTACCCTCTTCGAAGATTGACGGTAGTTTGGATTCGGCAAGGAGTATTTTCGTCGGTTTCGTTTTGCGAAATCCGAGCACTATTCTTATGGTATTGTATTGTATACCTTCTAGTTTTTTCTGTTGATCCTTGCGTTTAGGATAGTATTCCTACTGGAAGTAAATGGATAGAGTCTTTCCAAAAAGGATCAAAAAAGGAACTGTGTTCTATAACAGTTGTTACAAGGTGGTGACAGAACTGTTCTAGAACAAAAAGGTAACAGCGTTTTAGAACACTGTGACAAAATTAAGACAGAACTGTTCTCGAACTGTGTGACAGCACGATTCTGTAACAGTTGCTATGGAATTGTTCTAGAACATACTGATTATAGATGCTCTGTAATATTTGTTTCAAGTTTATTTTAGAACTGTGCCGTATCAGTGTTATATGGAAGTTCTAGAACCCCGTTTCAAGTGTCTTCTAGAACAAATAAGAAACCAAGATTAGTTTGCAAATACTGTGGTCGAGCTGGCCCTTGCGAATATCCCTAATGTGAATATCTTAGACGTATAATTTTTGTTAGTCGGGATTGCGTACGCGCTATCCCGGATGAAAATATATCCATAAGGATATCAAAATTTCCGCCTCGCAGGATATTCCAGCGTTTTATCCCTGGAATAACCGGGGACATAAATGGGGTCAAATCGAATATCCCGGGATATTCTATTGCTCTGAGAGGTACATAATACTGTTCCATATTTGATAAATAACAGTTTTAGAACTGTTATAGAATTATTATAGAATTGTCCTAGATATTTACAATGCAGCGTACCAAAGTTCTAGAATTGTTACAGTTCGGTTGTCACAGCGTTCTAGAACTGTCACAGAATTGCTCTAGCGTATGGGGGATGACATAGTTACTCGCCTTTTCGTAACCTGTTACTAACCTGTTCTAGAACACGTTATTTTGTGTTCTAGAACAATTACAGATCTGTTTTGTAACCATGGGTGCTGGGAAGAGGGCAAGACATGTGCAGGACTTAGTAGATATTCGGCCAATTAAGGCAAGACATGAGCAAGAGTTAGTCAATTTTCGGCCAATTAACGCAAGACATGAGTAAGTGTTAGTCAATATCTGGCCAATGAAGGCAAGACATCTGCAGAACTTAGTAAATATCCGGCCAATTAAGGCAAGACATGAGCAGGACTAAGTAAGTATCCGGTCAATAAAGATAATACATGTGCAGAAATTAGTCAATATCTGGCTAATTAAGGCAAGGCATGTGCAGGACTTAGTGAATATCCGGCCAATTAAGGCAATACATGAGTAGGACTTAGTAAATATCCGACCATTTAAGGCAATATATTATCAAGCCTTAGTCAATATCTGGACAATTAAGGCAAGATATTAGCAGGCCTTAGTCAATACCCGGCCAATGAAGGCAATACATCTGCAGGACTTAGTGAATATCCGGCCAATTAAGGCAGGACATGAGTATGACTTAGGAGATATCCGGCCAATTAAGGAAAGACATATGCAAGTCTTAGTAAATATTCAGCCAATTAAGACAAGACATGTGCAGGACTTAGTAAACATCCGGTCAATTAAGGCAAGGCATGAGAAGGACTTAATGAATATCCGGCTAATTAAGGCAAGATATTAGCAGGACTTAGTCAATATCCGGCCAATTAAGGCAAGACATGGGTAGGACTTAGTAAATATCTGGCTAATTAAGGCAAGATATTAGCAGGACTTAGTCAATATCCAGCCAATGAAGGAAAAACATGTGCAGGACTTAGTAGATATTCCGCCAATGAAGGCAAGACATGAGCAACAGTTAGTCAATTTTCGGCTAATTAAGGCAAGACATGAGTAGGAGATGAGTAATACTCAGGAGATTTTCGGCCAATTAAGGAAAGATATATGCAAGACTTAGTAAATATTCAGCCAATTAAGACAAGACACGTGCAGGACATAGTAAACATCTGGTCAATTAAGAAAAGACATGAGTAGGACTTAGTCAATATCCGGCCAATTAAGGCAAGGTATTAACAGGATCTAGTCAATATTCGGCCAATTACGGCAAGACATGAGTAGGACTTAATAAATATCCGACCAATTAAGGCAAGATATTTTCAGGGCTTAGTCAATATCCGGCCAATGAAGGCAAGACATGCGCAGGACTTAGTAAATATCCGGTCATTTAAGACAAAATATGAGTAGGACTGATATAAGGGATTTGATAAAATAATTAAACAAATTAAATACGGTTTTAAGCTGATCTTTATTTTACCAAGGCAAGAAAAAGACTAACTGATAGGTGTAGTCAAAAGCTTACGCAGTAAGTGTCTCATAATAAGATATCATATCATTTAAAATGCATCATGTCCGGGTATTTTTTTTAAATTTTTCCTAAAAATCTGTTCCCAATTTCAAAAATAAGTGAATAATCTTTAGTTATGGTTATTTTTTTTTAACGATTTCTTGGAAAAAGTTATTTCAGCCATACAAAAATTTACTTTCAAACTTGGAAAAAGTTGAGTTGCAGAGAAAATGTTCCGAGACAAAATAAGGCATCAAGTGATAAAAGAAACGATAAGTAAGAAAAATTATTTGAAAAAAACGTGATTAAAACAAAATAGGAAATAGAAACACTATTTTTCCAGAGATCTGACTGATACCATAACTACCTTAAAAAATATAACATTGTCAGAATGAGGCATTTGGAATTAACAATTTACTAATGATAAATTCCAAGTTTAACTATTTTAAAAATAAATTCTTAATAGCTCACAATTATTTCAGATTTTTAAAAATTGTGAGTATGAAAAATTGAATGATTTTTAAACTTAATTTCCTCATTATTAAACAAATTGAAGAAACAACTATTCAAATTTGAATTTAAACCTACAGAATTAAGTAAATTACAAATTGGGAGATTAAAATTTAAATGATTTTAAAAAAGGTATTTTTAATTTTCAGGTGCTTGAAATTGTGGATCTTTTAATTAGAGTAATGTAGGCTGTCTCTGAAATTAGAACTCGCACATAACGCTCTAGCCCTTAAACTGCCAAAACGCCACGACCAGTATATTGCTCTTCGAAGGCCAATAATTAAGACTGTTCTACACTACAAAAAATTGATATACACATATTTTCATTGCTTAAGATCTCCTCTTTCCGATGGTAATTATTATACAAAGAAAAAGCGCGAGGAAATGCTAGTTCTACTCTCTCTTGAGCAGCTCGTGAAAATCTTTTCACTGGTGGTATGGAAGTGACACCACATGCTCTGGAAAGAATAGAGACTTGTTTTGAGCCTATTACACTGATAAAATTCATTCCACTGTTGCGATCACGACGACTTACTTTGTATGATCCTCGCGGATCATTTTTTGCAAATTCATGCTTTTCTTTCACTATGGCCTTACGGGTAGTTCGTGTTGATCATAAACCACATTTATTCAGGTGAATGAGTAAATCTACGCACTTTTCGGAAAAATTCTCAAGAATAAAAAGTTGTTGTAATCAGCCAAGAAATACGCCTGAATTTTTCCGAAGTGTTTTGAGCAAAAATTTTTTCGAAAAGAGCATCGTTTATTGTAAAAAAATTAATTAATGTTTTCACAAAAATCTTGCCATTTTGAAAATACTAAAACGAAAAATTGATCTTTGAACCATGGATTCTCAAAGTTTAGATATTTATTCCACCGATTAGTGGGGTCACAGAATAATTACAGACTCGAAAAACTTTGAAAAATGGATCACAAAAAAATAGGCACGAAAAATTCGCTTTTTCGTAAGTTTGAGCGCGCCTAGGGCGCGCGACTTTTGGTTCTCGCATTTAAAGCTCCTTCGACTTTAATGAAGACATTCTCATCACACATCTCATGTTTCGCACTCAATTTTGTCTAAAATGCGATTTTGTCTACGGTATGTGCAAGACTATTATATCATATGTATATTATATTTATTTCTGCACCTCGGACTGGTACGGCTTATTCAGATATTGCAAAATAATTTACAGAGTTTATTTTTTTCGAGATTACTTTAATATTTGCTCCTTATTTTCCACTAATTTTTATTCTCGGCTATTATAAAAAATGTATCTTTCTTATGAATTTATATTATTACAATTTATAAAATGTATTGGCATTAAAACATATGTATTTTCATTATTTTGATTTTAAAATTTTTTAAATGTGTGCATCATAAAAAAAAATTTCGTATTAAACTTTTTAATGCAACTTGTGCTGCTTTCCATAAATTAAATTTCTTTATTTTCAATGTTATTTTTAACGATTTTAACCAAAAATAACCATCCTATCCTTGAATGGCATCATTTTTCCAATGATCTGATTTTTTTATTGTCAACGTTATTTTACATGATTAATAGAAAAACTACGTATTCTGTCATAAAGTCATTAATAGCCAATCTTAGTAGATCATTTTTTAGTGAACAAATTTTGTCTTTTTATTTTTTTCGTAACTTGCATCCTTTGTCTAAAAGTTTAATTTTTCTATTTTTAATGTTGTTTCTAACGGATCAAATATCGAAAATTCCATAACTTTCTAACATTATTTTTGGATAGATTAGGGGCTGACAAACTTATATTTGCTTAATAAAAGACACTATCTTTATGGTGATGGAGGGGGTTTACTATTAGTTCGTTGCGGTGTATGTAGATACAAATTATCTAAGCTTGATTGGCAGACTTGACCAGGGTGTCCTTGAGTTTTTGTGTGTCGCTGATTCAGAATCCGAGGACCTTTGATTTATATCGCATTAGGTTCGAGCTCATTTGAAGGTCAAATTAAACAAAAAAGCTGATACAGAAATCGAAAAAAATTAATATATATTTCAAAGAATATTTATAATTTAAAAGAAAATTATGACTATGTTAATTTTTTTACGTATATTATCAAGAATGATTGCTGAAATCGATAAGCATTAGCAAACCTTTTTGCAAGAAATCGATTGACTTCGAATCATTTGAGAAATTTGAAAGCAAATTTGAGAAATGTCATTACTTTAAAAATTTAATATTTTAAAACTATGTAATTTAAAATTAAGGCGGATTGCAATTTTAGTACTTATAATAAAGAGCATTCACAATTAAATAACTAAAAACTGCAAACTTTTGAATTTAAACAATTTAAAATTCAAAGCGATTAAGATTAGACAATATAATATTCACTATTAATATAAATAGTTCAAAGTCAGAGCTCTTAAATTTTTGAATTTTAAATTGTTATTACATAATTATTTATTTCATTTTATCATAGTTTAATATAAAAGCTGATTAGACAAATGTTTATAAAATCAAAGAAGGAATTGAATTATACTAAATAAAACTTTCAAACTAAATAATGATGGCATACATCTTCTAAAGTGTACAACTTATGGATAGAAACTAATCCTGGACCAAATCCGATAAGTGGTTGGTACTGTCAGTGCAAAAGTGTTGCAAGAGTGGTAGGATGTTGCGCTCATATTGCCAGTGTTCTGTGGTATCTTGGTTACTCTAGATATAACCAAAACACTCCGAGACCTTCACGTGAATTCGAAAGTCACGTGAATGATGCATCGTGTTGGTCGAAAAATGAAGGAGAAGCAGCATCATCTTCAGATGACCAAACCAATTCTGACGAATAAGGCTGTTGCAGAGTGCCTAGCCTCTAATCGACCATAAGTTCTGATTGACTGTAAACTAATATACCTTTTCTTAGAAAAATGTCTCCAAAATTATTTCGATTATTTTATAGAAATTATTGCTAATAAATCTGATAAAGTAGGACATTTTTACTCCTTTCATAATCACAAACCTAATACAGTATAAAAATGAGCCCTATTTTGATGGCTAAGTACGTCGAGAAAAATGATGGCTTTAACATATGTTGTAACGCATATATGTACGCAGTTTTTGGCCAAGTATGATCTTGCGTGAGCAATACTAACAATGTGAAACTTAGCATGATTTGAATGAAAGTGCGAAAACTCATGTAAAATACGAACTTAAAAATGACTATATCTTGAAATCAGATCACTCTCAGGAAAAATCCTTTTAAGGGGTTATGAGACCTAGTTAGATGAATAAAATAAAACATATTTGAGGCCAATCTGTAGATGGCCCAAAAACCGGCCTTATTGACCCTCCTCTTAAGATATTAAATTAAAAATTAAAATAAGGTATACGCAAAAATATTGCTGCAAATATGATTTCATTCTTTGAAATTGTGCAATTTTAAGCTGTGCAGTTCGAAATTGCTTTATATTTACATCCAAAATTATCAAAAACAAAAGTATGAAGGCTTTTAATGTGAAATTTAGGAATGTTTAATAGTCGAATGCTCTTATCATTTTGAATCATTATTTGAATTTGAGACTATAATATTGTGAAATTAAACATTTGAAACCTCCAAGACTTAATCTAAAAATAATTAAGAAAAAAAATGTAATTTCAAGGTAATTTCAATCATACTACGTAGTATAAAGTGAAATTCAACACGACTGGATAGATTTTTTTTTACTAAAAAGTGTGATTTGTCAAAAAAATTTCTTTCACTTTCACCGTTGAAAATTACAGAAGTTCAAGTATTGCGAAAAACATTGTGAACCTTTAAAGTTAATTATTGGTCGTTAATAAAGTTAGACAAATCAATAGAATTGATTACAATGAGAGTAAGAAAAAGTTAAAGGCTTCAAAAATTTACGAATATTGTGAGTGTTTTTCCTTAGAAATTAACATTTTTATTCCAAAATCATTAGATTACAAAAAAGATTTTTTTTTAAATTTTACATTGCGTTGGCTTTTTTAATAAAAAATTGTACTCTTTTTAAAACAAACAGCATTATAATTTGAACAAGATTTAGAATAGGTTATAACATAGAATAATACAGAATAGGTATCGCGCTCGATAATATGGTATATTTATCTCGTGCTTCGCGCTCGATCTTTCTGCACAGACTTTTAAAAACTAAAGGTGAAAGAATCGACAACAGTAATTTGGTGATTGTGAATTCTCTTTTGTTAGAGCTCCTTCGGCTTTAACGAACACATTCTCATTACGTATCTCGTGTTTCGCACTCGATTTTATCCCTGAAATTTTATATCATTCCCATAAATGTATATTATTATAATTCGTAACTTGCATTGGCATTAAAACATATAAAATTTCATTGTGCCGTTCAAAAAAATGCGCATTCCTTTTAAAAAATTATTATTATTTTATTATATTTATATATTATTATTATTATATTTGAGAATATTTGAAATACTGTGAAAATGGTGCATACAAAAATGTAACTTTTGGATTTTTCATTATTTTTTATGCTGACAAAATTTGTTTGTAATTTATCAAGAAAGTTCAAAAAGTTGTTATGATAATCTTCTAGAGCATTTAGAAATAAAACTTTTTCTTCTTTTGCCATTTTTTCATATCTTCCGTTAATTTGCGTAAAAGGTACATTTTCGTGTGTTTTTTTGGAATTTTGTAAATGCTATAACTCTCATCATTTTTAATTTTATGAAAAAAGTCAATGGATAAATTCTTCGACTTTTTAAATACTATGAATAACCGTACAGAGAATTCTTGAACTTTAAAAAATGGTCCCAAAAATATTCAAAAGGCGCTCACTTTTTAAATTTTTATCCATAATGGCTGGCTAACGTACTTAACCTTTAGTTTAGGACACTTAAAAAGTGTACTAGAGGCCAATCTAATAGAATTATTTTTTCAAAAGTTATCGTGCTAATAGATAGACAGGCATAAATACATACACACAGAACGACAGGCAGACACATTCGTAAAAACCTATTTTTCGGAAATTCGACAAAAGGCGGGGGGACGGGACGGATGGTTAAATTTTACAAATATCTAATATCTTCTCTGATGAGAATGTAAAAAAAACCATTTATAAAAATTTTTCTGCTCTACCTTCGGTGAAAAAATGTTATCTATTGAGTATTCTAACATTGCGTCATACTCGATCGGCAACGTCAAAATCTATCAGATTTTACCACTTGGTGGATTGAAAAGCATTAATTATATAGGATTTTGACTAAAACTAATTTGTTCAAACGAAAGTAATTGAAAAATTGTGATATGGCTTTTCTTTTCCGATAGAAAAGCCATTTCTTTAATTACACAGGCCGACGAAATTTGACAAAGGTCCGGAACCAGAGACCAGACACCGTTTTTTGCTATATTTGAGGTTACATAGCATCTTGAATAATTTTTTTTTTCAAAAACGGGCGAAAGCATCACAAAGGAGCACCCTTGCCCTCTGAAA
>NC_046665.1:9678982-9682450 GCF_010883055.1 Belonocnema kinseyi | reverse complement strand
TTTTTCATATTTGAATCCGCCATATCTCGGCTATGAAAAATCTTATCAAAAAGTTAGGCATCGCATTTTGAAGGTAAAGAGTAGTTCTTTACCATGCCATTGTCAGTTTGTGAAAAAAAAAATTTTCGCTATGTTACGGGGCCTCGAACACATCAAAATAACGGGTTTTTGACCCTTTTAGGTTAGAATATCTCGAAAACTGAGGGTGATGGAATTTTTCTGAGGTCAGATTCGGATTCAGCGCAGCAAAAACCTTCGGGTATAGTAGGTCTGGTCTCTGGTTCTGAGAATTGTTGGCCTGTGTTATTGTTGGTAATTTAGGAAGTGTGCGATTTGGCTAATCCATCAAGAAAAAATATAATTTTCCGTGATTGAGTTTAGGTTGCAATGCTGTGATAGTTGGCGGTCAAAATTTTGGAATGTTGGTAATGCCTTAAACTGTGTTTTTCAAAGATGTTAAACGGTTATTTCTGAACTTAGAAAGGTACTAAGAAAAAATACAAATTATTAAATACTGTGATCTTTCTTAGAAATCTTGTAAGATTTCTTGAAAATCGTTAAAATTCTCCGAATTGTTTTTTTGAAATCCCTTCAAATTCTTTGTAATCATTTAAAATGTTTCAAAGTATCTTAAAATTGACTCAAATTAATTGTAATCGCTTAAAGCCTTCCAATTTTTCTTAAATTCCTTTAAATCCTTTTAAAATCCTTGAAATCTTTATATTTCTTTAAATCCCTCGAAATTTCTTAAAATTCATTAAAATATTTTAAAATAACAATCAATAGCTCGCTTGACATTCTTTAAAATCACTAAAACTAAAATAAAATCTCATAAAATTTATTGTAAATCCTTAAAACTTTTTGAATTTTTTTAAACCCTTAGAAATCTCTTAAAATTCATTAAAATCTTGTTAGATAACATTCAATAGCTGACTTGACATTTTTTTAAATCACTAAAATCCGTCAAGTTCTTATAGTAATTCTTAAAATCACTTGAATTTTTAGAAATCCTGTAAGATTTTTTGAAAATTCTTAAACTGCTCCGATTTTTTTTTGAAATCACTTCAGTTTCTTTCAAATCAATTGAAATATTTTAAAATTAAGTAAAATAATTAAAATCCTTTGAGTTTTCTTAAATTCCTTAAAATATTTGAAAAAATGTACAACTCTTCAAATATCTTCAAATTTATAAAAAAATTTTGGAATAAATTTTCAGGAACTCGTTTGAAATTATTTACAATCATTTAAATTGATTTAAAATCTTATCGAATATCTTGCAAATCCTTAAAACTGTTTGGATTCTTTAAAAAATCTTTGAAAATCATTCAATTTTTCTGCATTTCATTTAAAATCCCTTCAAATTCTATAAATCATTAAAAATCTCTTCAGATTTCCTAAGATCACTTAAAAATTTTTTAAATCCTTTAAAGTCTCTTTGATGTATCTCTTTTTTTATGCAACTACTTAAAATCACTTATTATCGAAAAGCATTATGACATTAGTCGCCGACAATTGAGGGTATAACCTAAATTACGGCATTTTATAATTTATCGTGGTGAATTGCCGAATCGCACACTTTCCAAATTCCCAAAAATAATGAAAGAAATGGCTTTTCTACATTAAAAGCAAAGCTATATCACGATTTTTAACTTAATTTCGCCTAAATTAATTAATTTTCGCCAAACCCCTATATAAACAATACTTCCCTGGCGGACCGAAGGAACCAAATGGAGCCTCTACAAAGTACACGTAAAGACCCCATTTAGTTCCTTTTTAAAAAACTCGAAAAAACAGCCAAATCAACTTTTAAATTATTGAAATTCGGATTTTACGTAAAAATTCTCTGTACAAAATCATGGAATAATCGCAATAGTTTTTTTTTCAACGGTAAAAAATTAAAAAAATAATAAGACGTATAACGCCTGTTGACTGCTACTTACAGGCGACGCGTTTGAAGTGTAGCAGTCAACAGACGTTATACCTATTATATTTTTTTAGACTTTTTACCGTTGCAAAAAAACTATTGCGATTATTCCGTGACCTTCTATAGCGAATTTTAACGTAGAATCCAAATTTCAACAATTTGAAGTTGATTTTTCTGTTTTTTCGAGTTTTTAAAAAAGGAACCGAATGGGGACCCAATGGAGTCTTTACGGGTACTTTGTAGAGGCTCCATTCGGTTGCTTCGTCCGCCAGGGTTTACAGTCCACCAAGTGGTAATGGCCTTATAGATTTTGATGTTACCGACAGAGTGTGACGTAATATTAGAATACTCAATTTATTTTGGCTTAGCTTGTGTCGTATGTCTAAAAATTTAATTTGTGTATTTTCAATGTTTTTTTTTATAAATAAAACAAAAACTACGTGTCCTATAAAAAAATAATTGATAACCAATTTGTAGGTATTTTTTGGGTGCACAATGTTTGTCTTATCATTTTTTTTCCTATCTTGCATAGTTTGACCGCAAAATGCAATTTTTTATTTTTTATTAGTTTTCGTGCAGTCAAAATTTGAATTTTTCGAAAAAATTCAAAAAATCGATATAATAATCTTGTAGGGCTATCGAAAAGTAACATTTTTCTTTTGAAGTACTGTGAACAACTGTACACAGAATTTTTGAATCATGAAAAAATGTGTATTCAAAAAATTTCAAAATGGGCTCACTTTGAGTATTTTTATCAAAAATGTCTAACTCACAAACTTGGCATTTAGCTTAGGACATTAATAAAAGTGTACCAAAAGCCAATCTAACAGATTGATTTTTTTCAAAAGTTATCGTACTCACAGACAGACAGACATAAAGACAGACATAACGACAGACAGATAGTCATACAGATAGACACATTCGTGAAAACCTGTTTTTTGGTTTCAGGGGGTCTCAAAACGTGGACCGTTTGACAAAAACTAGGGAGGTCAAATTTTATACAAATATAATACCTTCCAGGATGAGAATGCAAAAATGATTTATTTATCACGAATAATTTTTGGATAGTTCTGTTTTTAGTTTATATCATCAAAAATAGCATCAAAAACATGATAAGTTAAAAGAGGAGGGTCAATAAGGCCGGTTTTTGGGCCATCTATAGATTGGCTTCAAGTATGTTTTATTTTATTCATCTAACTAGGTCTCATAACCCCTTAAAAGGATTTTTCCTGAGAGTGATCTGATTTCAAGATATAGTCATTTATATGTTCGTATTTTACATGGGTTTTCGCACTTTCATTCAAATCATGCTAAGTTTCACATTGTTAGTTTTTCTCATGCAAAATCAAACTTTGCCAAAAACTGCGTACGTATATGCGTTACAACATATGTTAAAACCATCATTTTTCTCGAGGTACTTAGCCTTCAAAATAGGGCTCATGTTTATACTTTATTAGGTTTGTGATCATGAAAGGAGTAAAAATGTCCTACTTTATCAGATTTATTAGCAATAATTTCTATAAAATAATCGAAATAATCTTGGA
>NC_046665.1:9669903-9678882 GCF_010883055.1 Belonocnema kinseyi | reverse complement strand
CCTTATTCATCAGAATTGGTTTGGTCATCTGAAGATGATGCTGCTTCTCCTTCATTTTCCGACCAACACGATGCATCATTCACGTGACTTTCGAATTCACGTAAAGGTCTCGAAGTGTTTTGGTTATATCTAGAGTAACCAAGATACCACGGAACACTGGCAATGTGAGCGCAACATCCTACCACTCTTGCACCACTTTTGCACTGACAGTACCAACCACTTATCGGATTTGGTCCAGGATTAGTTTCTATCCATAAGTTATACACTTTAGAAGATGTATGCCGAGACTGGATTTGTACTCTTAGAATGCCTTCCTCCTGTTTGTGGACAAGAAGGGAGTACATTCCATCATCAGATAAATGTTCCACGGTATACGATTGGGCTTGCTTCAGCTGATGTACTCCGAGTGTGATGTATCGCAATTCATCAAGAGTTAACCTAGGAAAATCAGGTAGTATCTCTTGCGTTATAGGAAGCCACGATGCCCTCCTTTTTGCCGAATTTTCCTTTTCTGCTCGCTCTTGCAGGCGATTAGGCTGCGAAGCCAATCGCTACATTCGTTCAGCGATCAGATGATCATCGGAATCATCATGAATTCTAGGAGCTCGGAAAGCATTACAAAGGGCACAGACTATTCTGACGTAATCGCCGATGTACGGGATTTGACTATTTGGGAAAACATCACTTAAGGCTCTCCAAGTTTTTATCAACCCATTGACTGCTTCAACCACCCATCGTACTTTAGTAACGAGCCTTGATTCGTTTGCTTCAATCGTAGTGTGCTGTGATCCTTTTTGAAGAAAATGAGGCATTTTGGAAACGAATCCAAGATCTTCTAAAAACTTCAGGCAGTCCCGAAAAGCGCGATCGACAACGATAACAGAGTTTGAGTTTCTTGCCATCAGCAAAATACGGACCGAAAACATCCACTATATATCCTGTCGTCGTTACTAACATCATGGGCTTGGCCAGATTCCTTCCTTTATGCATAGAATAAGTCCGCCTTTGAACAGGGTAATTGCGACTCTTTTGGATAAACATGTATGTACCATCAGCTGCAAGGATACATACATCTTCTCCATTTGCGAATAGCGTTTTTGCCGTTGATGTAGCATGGTCCTTAATGACTGACTCGGGTGATATGTGACCTATACCAAGATGATGAGGTACAAACGAGGACATCAGAGCTTTCCTCGCTGCCCTAATTCCTCTGCCAACTCTTCGTTTTTCTATGCCAAAAATAGTTGATAAAATCGCATTGGAAAGACCTGTGCGCAACTTGCTCAACAATAATGCAAGGCACAAACGCACAGAACGACCTTTTGTCGAACGCACTTCAATTGACGCAACAGCCTCTTTCTTAAGAAAACCATTATCAACCAAATGAGAAGCACAGCATCTCGCTTTTGCAGGAATCAAAATACCAGTATCGACGTAAACCCTCAATGCAGTATAAGGTTTGATTCTGATACGATTATTCTTATGATGACAGACAATGCATCTGAATTGAGAAATCATACATCTTCTTATTGGAAGTTTGATTTTCCTACAGTCAGAATCTGAAGTTTCATCTTCACTGGAAGATTGTGAATTTTTATAAATATGACTCTTACCTGGTTCTAAAACATTTGATAAATCATTTTCAGAAGAACTCATTTCTTTTGCATCTGTAATCCGACGCTTTTTAATCGAAAAGCATCGACAACTATCGCAAACCTTTGACTGAATGGTTACGGAGCTATTAAAAGCAGTTTTAAGAACATTTAATGCCCGTTCATCCTGAACTACTAATAGATGACTCTTTGATTTTAAGAATTTGCCGCAATAAAAACACTGTTTTTTCGGCGTAATAAGTTGTAATTAAAAATTAGTTCGCAAGTAATTATTTCACCTGAAAAAATAAAGAGAATCTGAGACTGATGTACAGAACTATTAAATAATAAGGATTTAAAAAAAAGTGTAGCCTCTCATGCCTCTGAAGTACCTGTGCAAAAAACTTACATTCGCTATGAAACTAGTCGATACATGAACGATAGCGTTTTCTTTCCTATTCCACTGACTTAGGTTGATTTTAATCTCACTCCTCTTTGCCCAAGGGCGTCAAAGTGGCTAAGACCGGCAGTAAATGTTTCTTAAGAATAATAACTTAAAAATAATAAATTAAAAACAATAAATTAATACCTTAAAATAATACGCTCGGTTTTTCACAAAGTATAAAAATAAGCCCTATTTTGAAGGCTAAGTACCTCGAGAAAAATGATGGCTTTAACATATGTTGTAACGCATATACGTGCGCAGTTTTTGGTAAAGTATGATCTTGCGTGAGCAATACTAACAATGTGAAACTTAGCATGATTTGAATGAAAGTGCGAAAACCCATGTAAAATACGAACTTAAAAATGACTATATCTTGAAATCAGGTCACTCTCAGGAAAAATCCTTTTAAGGGGTTATGAGACCTAGTAAGATGAGTAAAATAAAACATGTTTGAGGCCAATCTGTAGATAGCCCAAAAACCGGCCTTATTGACCCTCCTCTTGAAACCCCACACACGAGACGAAAAAGAAATTAAAAGACAAAAGTTTTGGTAAGAAAGTACCAACGCAGCGGGCACATTTCTTTTACTGTAATTACGTTTTTCACGATTAAAACTAAAACTACGGATCCTATCAAAAAGTGGTTCATTACAAATTTGTAGATATTTTTCAAATGCACAATTTTTGTGAAGTTATCTTTTACCGCGTTTTGCACAGTTTGGCCGCAAAATGTAATTTTGGGATTTTTCATTATTTTATAGGGTAAGTCGAGGAGAGATGGATCTAGAGGAGAGGTAAATCACTTCTCGGCATTTCGACCTGTCTTACCGACTGAGCTGATTTTTTAGAGTTTGTGTGTCATGATACACAGTAAAAAGTTCCAGATGTCGCGTCATTGCGACGTTTCGTTGCACAACTACAACAGATTCTTTTTTTGAACTGCTCGAAAAATCGACGAAAAGTTTTACTGTGAGTCAAAAACAATTCGTTTATTGTTCAGTGATAGTGATTTCTGCAAAAAGCTATACGAACGTCGATTTGTGGGCTATTTTTTCAAGATAAGGACTCAGTGGGCACAAAATTTGGCGACATCTTTACGACATCGTTACGACATCTTTAAGACATCGTATGTCCATCTCGTTTCGGTGTCTTTGCGATATCGTAATAACATCGTTAGATCGTAAGACTTATTTACGATATCGTAAAGACAACTAAACGACATGAACATAGGATGTCGTAAAGTTGTCGTAAAGACGTCGCCAAATTTTGTGCCCAATGGGTAGTTACCATGACCTGTAACCTTTATATCCTTTATCTGAGTTAACAGAGGCACGTGGACGACACCAAAGGCACCTTTGGTTGGAGCGAAGCATCTAGAGGATGCCAAGGAACAGGATTCCGAAGGCTGATATTGAGAAGCTCCTCCGATGGTTCCCAATCCCGAAGAAGAACTTCAATAATCCTTGATCATATTCCATGTTTGGGTACACGCACTAAATACCCACATGTTTTACAATCCTTTTCCTGGCACAAAGTCATTTGAAAAGAGACAAGTGATGATAGAAAGAGAGATATCAATCGTCGCTGAAGCCTGATGCCCGTTGAAGACAAATTTAGCTTGATTATTTCGTTTCTTAGCAGTGTCGGAAAGTACAATCGGAGCCCCAGTGCGCAGGGCTGAAAATAAATATTCGGGTCCCCTCAGAAATAGATTGAAATAAAGGTAGCATATGAAATGTTATCCATATAAAAAAAATCGGCAGTGGAAATCAATTGACTTTAATATAGGTAGGCCTCACAGACCGGTCCACGTAACCCTATTGTTCCCTATACTTACAATTTTATAATAAGATTAAAGCTTCCTAGAGGCAAGCATTTGGAAAAAACGCAAAATCCGCGAATTTATGTAAAAAGAAACTATAAAAATAATCAGGACTACCACACAGCGACTGCTAGTAACTTTTTTTCTCAAATCCCTTCTTTAGTCATTTTTTAAAATAAAAAGATTAAAGTAGACACTTTTCTATTAATAAATATTTCAATTCAAATCTTTACCTATTTCTGTATTATCTTGAATCCTTTTAAAATATTTCTAGGTATTTCTAAAGATTCGAAGAAATTTTCAATAGATTTTAGTAATTTGATGGGATTTAAAGTATAGTGTGCTATATGTAAAACTCATTAGGAATTTTCAAGACCTTTCAATTAAAAATATTTTCAGAAGAAATTTTAATAGATTCCAAGGAATTATCAAATAATTTCAATAATTCGAAGGGATTTCAAAGCTTTTGATATATTTTAGTATGAATTTTCTAGAATTTCGGAAGATATTGAACGATTTGACAAGATATATTTAGAGATGAAAGCTTTTTTATTGATTTTCATAGGACTTAAAAATGTAAATTAGTTTTACGAAAATCCCGTGGAGAAACTGAAAATTCACATTTGGATCCAAATAACTCAAAATACAGAAAAAAATACCGAAAAGGAATTATAACGGTGGAAAATAGAAAATTCAAATTTCAATCCAAACTATTCATTATACATAAAAAAATCTCAAAAAACGAATTATAATTTTTTTTAAGCCCTAAATAATTATATTTCAACCATTTTTTTATTGGGCTTGATAATTTACTTTATTTTTACGAAAATAAAATGGAAAAACAGAACATTTAAATTTTGGATACAAACGATTCAAAATACGAGGGAAAATCTCAAAAAGGAATTATAACTTTTTAATTCGGTTTAATTTTACGAAAACAAAGTGGATGCAAATTGCAAGTTTTAATCCAAACGTTTCAAAATACGTGGAAAAATCTCAAAAAGGAATTTTATAACTTTTGAAAAGTTCTGAACAATAATTTTACTTTAACAATTTTTTTGACAATTGAGTTTAATTTTACGAAAATACCCTGGAAAATCGAAATTTAAAATGTTGATTCAATATACAAGAAAAAGTCTCAAAAAGGAATTATCGCTTTCAAAATTCTTAAACAATCTTGTTTAAAATTTTTTGATTATAATTGACAATTTCGTTAAATTTTACGAAACTACTGTGGAAAAGTAGAAAATTCAAATTTCGATCCACACGATTCATAATACAGAAAAAAATCTCAGAAAGGAATTATAAATTTTGAAAAGTCCTACAAAATTTTATTTTATCCATTTTTTGGTAGGGCTTTTCATTTTAGATTAATGTATTATTTAGTTAGTTTAATTTGTTATTTTAAGCATTTTTTATAGGACTTGACCATTTACTGTAATTTTGCAAAAAATACAGTGGAAAAATAGAAAATTCAAATTTCGTTCCAAAGGACTCAAAATAAAGCAAAAAATTTTAAGAAAGGAAGTTTTATAATGCCTGACATTGCGTTTTAAAATCTATTTCTAACATTTCAAACCAGTGGGGCCAACATTTTCAGAATGAATTTATGTAATACGCTTTTAAAATATTATATGGAACTTTACTTTTTGAATTTAAATACTGTG
The DNA here is from genome assembly GCF_010883055.1 of Belonocnema kinseyi. Classification (NCBI taxonomy): domain Eukaryota; kingdom Metazoa; phylum Arthropoda; class Insecta; order Hymenoptera; family Cynipidae; genus Belonocnema; species Belonocnema kinseyi. The sequence goes on along the minus strand of NC_046665.1, from coordinate 9,673,357 downwards.
AACAATTTATCAGAATACATATTTTAATCTCCAATAGTTATGCCGGATGTTACTGTGATCTTACAACGATTTCCCTGTTACCGACGCAGTTATTAATAAGTTTTAAATTATTTTTCAACTCCACAAACAAAATTAAAGTAATAATTACAACAAATGTTATTAATAAATTCCAATCTTGTGTATCATAATTATATGAAGTATTTTTCCGAAAAATAAATTTGAAAAAAATCAAAGAATTAATCTAAAATTATGTAATGAATTTTGCACTATCTTTATGTAATTATATACAGGGCGGACACGCTGAGGCTTACATAAATGGCGAATCGAATGCTACCTGAATTGCACAATAGCAGGGGAGAAGTGATTGTACAGGGGTATTTTAATATTTCGCGCCTTTAAAGTTGCATTCGGATCGGCCATTCGGTGAACTCCGTGCATCTTTGGATCAAGTTTATCATACTTTCCATGGATGCGTACGAAACTTCAAATGGATACAAGTGTCAAAACAATATAGGTTATGTTACATAGTAATTACAAATAATAAAAGTGTTTAATTAATAATGAAGTGAGACATGTGAACTGAGAATTAAACGTCAATTTTTTTCTGTGCCAATAACATTATGGAATGTCTGCTGAGTGACAAATATATAAAATAGTAATAATATTATGCGCTTCCAGTGGGCGAAAAGTGAATTTTGTTTACCGCTTATTTATGGCATAAAAACAGGTATGTTATGAATAGACAGGATATGTTTTGAATAAAGTGAATGAAATATTACATGCGTAAACTTTAAATTGACATTACCTATATCTACTTACAGCGTCCAGGGCAAACAGGCGAATCTGAACATAACCTCGAAATAATTGCAGATCGGCTCGGCCTGTTTATTATACTTTCGATTGATTATTCTTCACCAAAGAAATGTTTGCTGATTTTGTATGTTTATCACTGACAGTTTCGGCAGCGATAATTTAAATAATAATTACTTATTGCCAATTGAACAATCATTACTTATTAATCATTTTAATAAGTTAAACATTATTTTTAAATTAAAAATTTGATTACCATTGTTTTTTACACAGATCGATCCTAGAAAAAATACACATCAAGGAATGCAGATAGAATTGGTGCATTTTAATCAAAATTGTTGAAAAAATATCCCAAGACTGTGGATTGATCAGTCTAAAATTAATTATCTGAGTCATTTGAATGGTATAGGCATATCAAAAAGATATCTCGAAGCAATTTAACTTGCCCGAATTTTAATTGATACAATTTTTAGGGATTTTTTTTATTTTAGAAAATGTTTTCTCTGGACCTCATCTCAAAATTTGGTTTGATCAACCAATAAAATAAATTTAACACTTGTTGTTGATAGGATTGTACCAGTAATAAATCTACAAGAGAAATTTTAGGCCTATATTTACATTCCAATTTTTTAAAAATTATTCTATTTTCGAACTTGCTATATCTGGATCTGATTTAAAATTGGCATTTGATCAGCACCTAAAATCCGTTTTAAGTAATTTTGATGGTATCGGCGTATCAAAAAAAAAATCTCGAAGCAATTTAACAAGTCCAAATTTTAATTAATAAACTTTTTATGTATTATTTTTATTTTAGAAAATGTTTTCTCTTGCCCAAATTTTAATTAATAAAGTCATTAGGGAGTTTTTTTATTTTAGATAATACTTTGTATGGACGTCATCTCAAAATTTCGTTTGATCAATCGATAATTAATATAGAAAAACCTCCTATGGAAAAGATATCATCTGAAATAAAATTTATAGGATTGGTGTCTTCACTTCTAACAGCATAATTTAAAGTTGAACGAGGCCTCAAACAAATACATTTAAATAAAATTTTGAGTAGCTTTGAATTACAATCAAACATTATTATTTTCTGATAAGATGCCAATAATGTATGGATTTACTTTTCAGACCTGATAAAATAGATAAACATTTTCTAAAATAAAAAACACCCCAAAAAATTGTATCAATTAAACTCCGGGCAACTTAGATTGTTTCGAGATACCTTTTGATACGCCTATACCATTAAAATGACTTACACTGTTAGAAAAAAGTCGCTGAATCACACCGATAAGTGAATGTTTTTCGCTCTGCAACTGAAGCGTGTTATCCCACATCTCTATAGGTGCAAAGTTCGGTGTCGATCGTGAGAGCTTACCTTTTTCATCTCAGCCAGTGCGACTATTGACAGTTCTTGCATCGTTCTAATATTACATGTTGCGTAGGCCAGCCTCATGTAGAGCCGAAAATGCACGAGCAAGAACCCGAGCTCCCGACTTCACGATTCGTTTTCGGTGGCTAACTGGCTATTAGGAGGAGTTTTTAAATAAACTGAATTTTGCAGGGTGTCAAGAGAATGAAAGTCATGCAATTTTGCTGTTATATTACTATAGAAAAATATATGGAACTTAATTCTTATCAAAGCTTCTTGCGCAATTTTGTTGCACAATTTTTTTAAAGTTTATGTTGGTTTACAAAATGTGCTTTCAAAATTTGCGTAAGTTTAACAGAGATTGAGGCATTTTGAAACTTTTTGAAAATAAATAAAACTTGTGAAGATTTTTTGCGTTTAATTTTGTAAGGTTTCACGGAAATGAAAAAAATTCTTTAGGTTCCTAGCAATAATTAAAGTAAATTTTTTATTGCCAAAAATTAATTTCTGCAGATTATTTTTAAACATTTCAAAACATTGAAAAATATTTCAAAAATTATCAAAGTATCTAAAAAAGTTTAAAGGCAATTTTTTTATTTTACAGAATTTAAAAAAATCAGTAAAATTTTGAATAATTTTTAAAGATAAGAAGATTAGAAGGTCTGACAAGATTAAAAAACAGAATTATTTTCCTAATATTTGTGCGAAAATTTTTTCTGATTTTTTATTTTGAAAAATGAACTTTAAAAATGAAAGTATTAAAATGCACTTAAAATTTAAGATTTTTTTATTTAATTTTGATAAGATATAACAGATATATATGTAAAATAAATAAATTATAATAAAAGTCGATAAACGAAGGACTTTCACACTTTTTCTTTGCGAAAAAGAGATTCCTCAATTCTCAAGTGTGAATAGTAAGGGAACTGACGTCAATTAAACATTCATAATTAATGAAAGATTTTCATTTTTCCCTTAACTACAATAGACTTATCATTTAATAAAAATGGGGTGAAAATTTTTCTTTGAAGGTGGTACGAGGGTAGTTCAATAAGTCCTTAGAATGAAGTATAAAAATAATTTTTTTTGGGTAATTTTTTTTTTTATTTTTCAACATAATCTCCTTGGAGCTCTATACACTTGGTCAATCGCTTTTCAAGTTTTTTTAAACTTTCAGAAAAGTGCGTTTTCGGAAGTTCCTCAAAATAAGCACTTACAGAGGCAATGACGTCTTCGTTGTCTGGAAATCTCTGTCCACCGAGCCATTTTTTC
>NC_046665.1:9662064-9669803 GCF_010883055.1 Belonocnema kinseyi | reverse complement strand
TTCTTAACGAACAATTTTTTTTTTCAATTGGTTATAAAAACACGTAAACTCAGAAGATGTGGACTGTGACTACACCATATATCTAGTCGGGAGTGGTGCTGAAACAGATGATTTGGAGCGATTCGCGCGCCATCTGTTGGTCATTCTAAGGACTTATTGAACTACCCTCGTATGTGTATATTAATCTGCTTTATGTTTAGTGTAAAATCATGTGCAGAAAAACGATCAAGGAAATATATATTTCTGAAACTGGTCCATAAGGTTAAAGCCAAATCTGTACAACCGTTTGTTAACATTTTTTGAATTTTTTTGGTATTATTTGAAAGGCGATTTTACATAATGGTATACCAACTAATGGAGCTATTTTTATAATTTTATTTCTGAAATCTATTCCCTAAGCAACATATTAAACCAAATTTTAGGAATATTTATAAAATTATGATTATTTTTCATTTTAAAAATTAATGTATACAGAGTTTAGTTTTTATATGCAATTTCACTACGGTTTTTTGCACCATGCTTAACCCGACGGCAGAATCAAGGAAAATATTCTAAACGTGTGTTCCTTATTTATTAAGATACTATAAAAAAGGTACTTTTAGAATGGTTTTCTCCTTTTAAAATCACGAGATACTTCTTCACAAAATAAAATTTGTTAAATTCATTTTACAATTATTCACAATTACAATTATTTCACAAGGGAAATCTAATTGTAAACGCTAAATTTTCTAATATTGAGATAAGTATCTTAAGGCATTAGAGGTTTCGTAAAGTTTACATATATTTAGAATTTTTAAAGTTGAAAATTTAACTGTTTTGTTAAACATTTTTTAAAATGATTTTTGCAGTTGAAAATGTACCCTTTTCTAATAGAAAATGATTCTTCTTGTTTGAAAATTGATTTTTTGGTTCATAATTTAAATTTTTTTGAAAATTCGCTGTTTTTTAGTTATATAATAATTTTCTTATACTGAAAATTTAACTGTATAATTTTTAATTCAAAATTTTTATATTTGAAAATTTAACAATTTTGTTGAAAATGTGTTGTTTCATTTTTGCTTGAAAATAGACATTTCTCAGATAAAAATTAATCTATTTTAATTAAAAATTAATTTCTTTGGTTGAAAATGCATTTTTTGATCAAACTTCTTTTCGTTTGGTATAAAATGGTTTAAAGTTAAAACATAAAAATTTTAAACCAATTGTTACAAGTTTGAGTTATTTTTCAATCGTTTCAAAATTTCTGAATATCTCCTAAACTTACTCAAATTGGAAAGCGCATTTTTTGAACCAACATAAGCTTTTAAGAAAATTGGGCAACAAAAATGCACGAGGAGGCTAAATAAGAATTAAGTTCTTGTTTTTGTTCTAAAATTATATATAACATAGTAAAATTTAAAAAAATTTCTACACCTCTTTTACACCCCTTTTAAAATTTTTACAAAATAATAAAAAAATTTGATGTTCTTTTTTCAATTTTCTTTCAGAATTTATTCCATTCCATTGTTGGTAAAAAATATTATTATTTTTTAAAGTGAAAATCCAACTATATATTTGAAAATTTAACTATTCTATTGTAAATTCATTTTTTTTATTAAAAATATTTTTCAGTTGAGAATTCATTTTTTACATCGAAAATTAAACTATTTTGCAGAAAATTAAATTTTTTATCTGAAAATGTACCTATTCTGTTTTTTGTTCAATACTTATTTTCTAGTTTTAATATTCATTTTTAAAGTTAAAAATTAATCTTTTTGGTAGAAATGTATTCTTTTTGTTTAAAAATTCATCTACTTCAATTAAAAGTTAATTTCTTCAGTTGAAAATGCATGTTTTGATCAAACTTCTTTTCGTATAAAATAGTTGAAAGTTCATGTGGTTGTTTGGAAATCAAACTAATCAAACTAATCTTTAATTTTCTGTTTTCTGTAGGAAATTATTGGTTTGAAAATTCAATTAATTTGTTTGAAAATTCGATTTTCTGCTTGAAAATTTTAATATTTTTTTGAAACTTTGATTTTTTGGGTTTGATAATTATTTTCAACTGAAAATGTAACAATTTAATTTTTCCTTCAAATATTATTTTTCAGTTGAAATTCAACTATGTGGTTAAAAATTCATGTATTTTATTGCATTTTTTCTTCTTTGGAAGAAGTCTTTTTGTACGTAAATTCATTTCTTTGGTTGAAAATTAGACTATTTTGTATTAGATTTAATTATTTTTTTTATTCAAAATTAATTTTTTTAATGCATCCATTTTTTGTTAAAAGCAAATATTTTTTATTAAAAATTAATTTATTTTGTTGAAAATTCCATTTTTTATCTGAAAATTTAACTAGTCCATTTTTGGTTTAATGCTTATTGTGTCAGTTTAAAATTGGCTTCTAAAGATGAAAATTGATCAATTTTGTTGACATTTTTCTTCTTGAAAAATTATCTTTTTAATTATAAATTTATCCTCTAACTTCTTTAGCTCGCACAAGCCTACCCAAGTTAACTTCGCGTGCGCGCGAAAAGTAACTTATCGGTGTTAGTTTTCGCACCGTATAGTGTCGATTGTATGTTTATACCACTCTAACCTCAAAAGCTCAACTTTAACTTTAACTTTTGCCTTTCGTGATATTAAATACTGTTCGATATTTGTGTGAGAGGTGATTTTTAGCCAATAAGACCTTTCTCACTCGCTTCGCGTGTGCGGAAAACGTCTCATTCGCTAAATAATCACCTCTCACACACGTATCGAAATGTACTATTCTCGCTCCGGCTTAGTGTTTGATTCCACACTTTTCAGTGAAACTTTCAGTTTAGATTAAGACTTTCGCATCTCCTCGGTGTGATTCTTTAGTATTTTCAACACTGGGAGGTTGAGAGTTCGTAAATTTACCAAATGTACACTGGAGAAGTGTATTTTAGTAGAAGAAATGCTTTTTCGCACCAAAATATCGCACTGTATTATTACAACTTCGCACTTTGGTGTGACGTTGTACGAATTTTTTCTAACAGTGTAGATTATTAATAGGCTGGTCAATCCCCAGGTTTGGGATAAGATCCGGAGATAAAGATTTTCCAACAATGTTTATTGAAGTACACCAAGCCGAAATGCATTAATTCCATCTGCATTTCCTGATGTGTATTTCTTCTAGGATCGATCTGTGAAAAAAACAATGGTAATCAATTATTACATTCAGAAGTATTGTATAACTTATTAAAATGATTAATAAATAATTATTGTTCAATTGACATTAAGTGATTATTATTTAAATTATTGCTGCTGACACTGTCAGTGATAAATATACAAAACTACCAAACATTTCTTTGGCAAAGAATAATCAATCGAAAGTATAATAAACATGCCGGTCTGATCTGTCATTGTTTCGAGGTTATGTTCAGATTCACCTGTTTGCCCTAATCGCTGTAAGTAAATGTAGGTAATGTCAATTTAAAGTTTACGCATGTAATATTTCATTGACTTTATTTAAAACATATCCTGTACATTCATAACATACCTGTTTTTATGCCGTAAATAAGCGGTAAACACAATTCACTCTTCGCCCACTGGAAGCACGGAATATTATTATTATTTTATAGTATTTGTCACTCAGCAGACATTCCATAATGTTATTGGCATAGAAAGAAAATTGACGTTTACTTCTCAGTTCACATGCCTCATTTCATTATTAATTAAATACTTTTATTATTTGTAATTACTATGTAACATAACCTATATTGTTTTGACACTTGTATTCATATGAAGTTTCGAATGCAACCATGGAAATTATGATAAACTTAATCCGAAGATGTACGGTCTTGACCGAATGGCTGATTTGAATGCAACTTTAAAGGCGCGAAATATGAAAATACCCCTGTATAATGGCTTCTCCCCTTCTATTTCCCAATTCGGATAGCATTTGCTTCGCAATTATGTAAGCCGCAGCGTGTCCACCCTGTATGTGAATAAAACAGTCTTAGTTTTGTTCCGCGGTGCAATTTAGTCACCGAATTGAATACTTTCAATGCCTTCAATACCTTGCGAAGTGTACAGTAATATTTCATCCTACTCCATCGTCTAAAGTTATTATTAAATGACAGGGGGGTGACAGTGATACGGATCCTAAAAAGAGGAATTTTTAGTTAAAAAAGTAAATTATCATTCCAAAAGTAAAGGAACTTTCATGTAAAAAAGAAAAAATTTAAACTTTAAATAGGATACATATCTAAATAGTCAGTCAAAAATTTAATTTTCAATTGGGAAAAAAATTTAACCAAACAGTAATTTTTCCAGTAAAAAAAAATGAATTTTTAATCAACTTAATTTTTAACCAAAAAGGTGAATTTTCAAAAAAATACATGAATTTCTGCAAATATTTCTAAAAAATAATGTGTCACAAATGATAATAAAAAAATATTAATAAATATTTGTATGAAAAATGTATAGTAGTTAACTACTAATCATAAAATATTCCAGGAATTTTCACTCAATGAATCTTAGAACGCAGTGCTATTATTGATTCTCATTGTCATTTAGAAATCGAATTTTTACATTCTCATCAAGAGAAGGTATTAGATTTGTGTAAAATTTGACCTCCCCCCCCCCCCCCCCCCCCCCCCCCTCTCTCTCTCTCTCTCTGTGTGTTTGCGTGTTTGTGCGTGTGTGTGTGTGCGTGCGTGTGTCTGTAGATTTTCAGTTTATCAGTACGATAACTTTCGAAAGAATTGACAGATTGAATTGGCCTTTGGTATACTCTTTGAGTGTCCTAAAATAAAGATCAAGTTTGTTAGCCAGCCATTTTAGGTGGAAATTCAAAAAGTGAGCGTATTTTGAAATTTTTTGAGACCACTTTTTTCAAAATTCGAAAATGGTCTGCACGGATGTTCATAGTATTCAATCACACGAACAATTTATCCTAATGAATTTTTTTTATAAAACCAAGATTTACTACAGTTATAGAATTTCCAAAATTCCAAAATACACACGGAAATCAACATTTTAAGCCAAATAACGCATGACAAGAAAAATTGCACAAGAATAAAAATGTTTTTTTTTCAATGCCCTACAAGATTGTTTAAACACCTTTTTGATTTTTTCAAAAAATTGAAAATTCAAATTTTGACAGAATAAAAAAGAATGAAAAATAAAAAAATTACATTTTGCGGTTAAAATGTTCAAAATGTGTAAAAAGTCGACTGAACAAAAATTGTGCATTTCAAGAAGATCTACAAATATGTTATAGATAACTTTTTGAAAGCATATGTATTTTGTTTTTTGATCGTGTAACACGATATTAACAATAAAAAATCTGCCCGCGTCGCGGGCACATTCTCATAGCGCTCTGAGCGCGCGGCTCGCTTCGCTCGTAAGTTTGAGCGCGCCTAGGGCGCGCGACGGTTGAATCTCGCGCCTCGCGCTCGGATATTTATTCTTTGCATTTGGAATGCTTGAAAAAAACTTTAAGATCTCTTTTATACGCGTCTTCATATTCTGAATTGTCTATTTAATTAAGTATAGTCAAATATTAAGTTTCTCAAAGCTCTGTAGGCTTTGAGGTACACATTCTCATCGTGACACTCGCGCTGCGCGCTCAATTTCCGACAGACATTTGTAAATAGGTTTTGTTGGATTTTTTTCTCGTATCTTTCGTCGTTTTTCCACACATTTTTTTTATTTTATTTTTTTTGCAACGTTATTTTTCACGAATAAAACAAAAAGTATGCGTCCTATTAAGAAGTGATTCTTAACGAAATTGTAGATCTTTTTTGGGATAACCATTTTTGTTATTTCATCTTTTTTCGTATCCTACATACTTTGTTCCCAAAATGGAATTTTTTATTTTCCATTATTTTTTGTGCAATCAAAATTAGAATTTTCGATTTTTGAAGAAAATCCAAAAATTGGTTATTATAATCTTATAGGGCTTTCAAAAAGAAATGTTTTTCTTCTCTTGAATTTTCTTCATATCGTGCGTTTTTCGGCTTCAAATTTTGATATTCGAATGATTAAAAAAATTTTGAAAACGCTATAACTCTGAAACTCTCCACAAATTTGTTATGAATAACTTTTCGATAGCATCTGTATTTTGTGTTTTAATCGTGAAATACGATATTAACAATAAAAAATCAGCTCGCTGCGTGGGCACATTCTCATCACAACTTATGTTTTTTAATTTTCCTATTCGTCTCGTATGTGGGTTTTCAAAAAATTGACTTTTTTTAATGTTCTCAATGCAATTTTTCACGATTCAATCAAAAAACAGAACATTGGGAAGAAAAATGACTAGTTTGGTTCAGAATAACGTACAGCCCACAGGTCTTTACCAATTTCCGCAAAAGAAATGGGGAAAAAGCTAATAAGATATCTTAGAGAGTTTTCCAGCCTCATTTTTGAATTAGGTTTTCAATTTTTTTATAGATTAACAAATATGACGAAAGAATGGCCTTTTTTCTAGTTGACGTTCCCGGTGCTCGTCAATAACAGGGTAATGGTTGAAAGCGCTCAAGTTACATAAAATAGCATTAGTTAAGGATATTCCAATATTAGACAATATACAAAAACAATTTATCAACAACCAATTATTTGTTGAAAACATGTTTTCTACGATTTTCCATAAATACACATTTTTTCAAGTTATGTTCCAAGAAATTTGAATTGAAACAATATTATATGAAAAAATTTCTTTTCTGATTATAATTGTTTATATCGTAAAAAAATTTAATGAACAAATGCAGTAATCAGGCATTTTTCGACAGAAATATTCGTTTTTTTCTACGTCATTTTTTTCAATTCGAAAATTTATGATAATTTTCCTAAAATTGATAATTTGTTGATTAATCTTATGATTTTGTAAACAAATCTAATAAAAAATGCATTCGTTGGTCGCTTGTCGAGAGAAAAATTCGGTTTTTTCACTGGCAGTCTTTTCATTTGGAAACTTCATGACAATATCAGCAAAATTCATAATTTTTGTATCAATTTTAAGATTTTTTAAAAACAAATTTAATGAACAAATGCATTATTAGGCCATCTATCGACGGAAAAATTCTTTTTTGTTTCAATATCAGACTTTCAATTGGGACCTTCATAATAAATTCGGCAACATTCATGATGAGTTGACACATTTTATGATTTTTAAAAACAAAGTTAATAAACAAATGCATTATTCGGGCATCTGTGGACGGAAAAGTGAGTTTTTTTTCGATTTCAGTCGTTTTAATTGGGAAGTTCGTGATGATTTCAGCAAAATTCATAATGGATTGATAAATTTTATATATTTTTAAAAACAAATTTAATAAACAAATGCATTATTCGAGCATCTGTCGATAGAAAATTTATTTTTTCGACATCCTAATTAAAACTGTTGACATAAAAAAAAAGAATTTTTCTGTAAACAAATGCCTGATTAATGCATTTGTTTATCTAATTTGTTTAAAGAAATAATAAAATTTATCAAATTATTATGAATGTTGCTGAAATTCTTATTAACTTTCCATCTGAAAAGACTGGCATTGAAGAAACCGAATTTTTCTGCCGACAAATTCCCTAACAATGCCTGTGTTTAAAAGATCATAAGATTAATAAAAAATTATGAATTTTGCTGCAAATATCATAAAGTTCCGAAGTAAAAAAAATGTACATCGAAAGAAAAAATTTTCTGTCGAGAAATGCCTGATTACAGCATTTGTTCATAAAATGTCTCTTGGAATATAACTAGAAAATAGTATGATTATGGAAAATCATTATAATT
>NC_046665.1:9659748-9661964 GCF_010883055.1 Belonocnema kinseyi | reverse complement strand
TCCGCGACCACCTTGACGGCGTGAGATGTACAGTCGCGGAACGGAAGAATTAAGATGCATGCTTTTGTTCATGTGCATAACCTTTCTTGTCCCGATATCAAGGGATCTGAGCTCGTTCTCCGTCCATGGAACTACTCCAAATGAATAGAGTACTACCGGGACGGCAAGCATGTTCGTTGCATATACTTTGTTCTTCGCCGACAGTTCGGAAGACCAAATCTGTCGGATGAGACGTTTGTATCTGCTTCGGAGAGTATCCTTTACAGATGTATGTATAAGTCTCTCCAGCGCAAAGGTGTCGTATAGCGCTTCTATCAACGAGATCAGGATCTTCAGGGATGCCATTAGGTTTTCCTCGCTTCAAATAAACCTTGGCGCATTTGTCTAACCTAAATTCCATTTCAATTTCCTTAGTATATCGTTCGACAACCCCTAGAGCTAGATGTAGTTGCTCTTTGATTTTAGCATAGATCTTAAGATCGTCCTTGTAAAATACATGAGTGACCTTGTACTTTCGATCTGCAGGTTTGCCGCACAAGTACCCGTCAAAATGACGAAGTGCTAGAGATAGTGGCAATAATGTAAGGCAAAAGAGGAGTGGGCTGATGTTGTCGCCCTGAAAGACACCTCTCTAAAAGGTGACCTTGTCAGTTGTCACATGATTTTTTCCAGATGAGATAGTAGATCTGGTTTCCCAAAGCGGCATCAATCTCTCTATGCACCTAACTATTTGCGGATGAACCTTTAAGATTTCCGAAAGACAGATGATAAGTCTATGGGAGGTCCAATCGAAAGCTTTCCAATAATCAATCCAGGCCATCGATAGGTGACGCTGATAGAATGCTGCATCTTTGCAGACACATCTATCGATGAGCAGGTTCTCCCGACATCCCACTACGCCTTTCTTTGAGTCTCGTTGTTCATACATTTTTTGTCACACAGGTTCAATTGCTCGAACAATCCTATCATGTAGGATAGCTCTGAATATCTTATGCAGTGTGTTCTGACAAGTGATTAGCCTGTAATTCTTCGGGTCAGCTAAGTTGCCTATTTTCGGCAGGAGTATTGTGCGCCCTTCCATCAACCACTTCGGAATCGGCTCTTCTGACTTTAAATATGAGGTGACAATACGCGCCAAATGCTGATGGGTTGAAGAAAACTTCTTTCACCAGAAGGTTTTGATACAATCTGGTCCCCGTGTGGAATAGTTCTTCATCCCTCCTTATACTTTGTTCACCTCCTCGGTAGTGATGGGTGGTAGACTTCTCTCCAAAATACTTCGACCTTCTCTGGTTTGGGCGGGTGTTCGACAGTAACTGGAGGGCCTTGGAAGAGTCGAGATGGGTCAGAGAGAAACTTTTGATTTTCTCTGACCCACCTCGCCCTCCGCTCTAGACTTCTTTTAGCGTCAGATAGTATCCGTATTCTCTTAACCATATGCTGTCTGATGGTCAGCAGCTTTGACTTGTTAAGTGTGTGATAACGAGCCTATCTTTATGGCCAGTTGATGCATTCGTCTTTTGGTCTTATGATCAACCGTCGGTTTTGTTTTACGGTTCGCATCGGCCAAAGCTCTCGCTGCATTATACACACAATAATTGATAGCCCAGAGGTCGGATTCTCCGGAAAAATGTCCACGAAGCTCGTCATCCATTTCAGCTAGATCTTTAGGCTTGATGGAAACCTTGGTGTTGATGTTTCTCTGGGTCATAAAGCATCGCACTTCCTCTATTGGATGCCTGTCCGCGGTTGGCCTTAGTGTCGCCTCTCTCTCTGTTGCCGGCTTGTTCTAGCTGTGATAGATTAGGCGTTCTGCTTACATAGTCCCTTTTTCTGAGTAGTTCGGCATGGTTTCGCAGACGTTGCTGCGAAAAGTGCGATATCCCCGGGTGTTTCTCGCACCACAGAGCATTCAGCCGTGCCATGTAACCCCGTTTAGGGGCCACACTCGCATCGTAGCACTCTAGCAAGTCGTGATTCAGTCGCTCTAAAGGTCGCGAGATCCCGCCGATCCATCGCATTGAATCCATTTTCATTGGCTCCTCCAGATCTAGAGTGGTCGACATTGTTGGCCGACCCATGGTCCGCAACTACCTATTTATTTTTGTAACCATATTCAGCAAAAACCCTTGGTACAGGGACCCTATATCCGCAACCCGAGGACGCGTTCGGTGGCTTTGTCATAGGCCCTTTGGTTTGATTCTAGAGGAATCAAA
>NC_046665.1:9651294-9659648 GCF_010883055.1 Belonocnema kinseyi | reverse complement strand
GTTGTGAGGCGTGGTTATGGCTGAAATTTTACCGCGATTTCGCTGGAAGCGGGTGCAATTTTTCAGATTAGCACCCGCTCCCGGCGAAATCCTGCGGTTGTCAACACGAATTGACGATACTTAACCATTGAACGATACTTAACCAAAAATAAAAGCAGTAAAAAATTAACCGAGAAGTTAGCGCTAGAAAGTCTTGCTCGCGTAATTGAGCAAGATGAGGCTAGAAGTTGGCCAAAACTAAAAGTTGCTCACTCGCTTCATCAATTCATGAAAGTTCTATATCGAGCGAGCAAAGCATGAAGGTTGCCACTTCTTGCGTTTAGATTATAAGCGAGAAGTGGCACTTTCATGCTTTACTTGCTCGAGATAGCACTTTAATGTTTTGATGGAGCGAGCGAGCATCTTCTAGTTTTGGCCAACTACTAGCTCCATCTTGTCCAATTTCGCTGTACGTTTTTTTGAACCAAAAATAGAATGTTTTACCCACTGTGGGCTGGGAATTTGAGAATGAAATCATATGAACTTCCATCTAACACAACGCTGCTGAAGGTTGTTTGAAATTCTCAGCATAAAACACTAACCAGCTATGACTCTTGGTTGAAACTAAACGCCTCCCACCCCCGCCCCCAAGCCCTCGTTAATCGAAGTTTTGTTGGCCACTAAGGTAGGGATTTAATTTAGAAGTTGAAAAAAGGTAAGGCTGGTGTTTCGACCTATGTGCTACGTTTAAATCGTAAGAAAAAATGGGAAATGAGTAAATTCAATGTTTGGAAAACCGGCAGATGTTGCAGTAAAATGTTTAATAACAAACTTTTTTCAAAGAATGAGCATTTTTTTTAAGTTACAATGAAACTACGTCTGTTTTAATAGCAATGCATGTTATGAATTGTAATATTTTTAAATTTATGGAAATGATATAAAAGATGAGATACAAATTCGAGTGCGAAGCACGAGATACGTGATGAGAATGTATTCGTTAAAGCCGAAGGAGCTATAACAAAAAGTAGTCACTATCACTAAATTACTGTTGTCGATGTTTTGACTTTAAGTTTAAAAAAATCTGTGCACACGTGTAAGCAATATACAAAGACCGAGCGCGGAGCGCCAGATAAATATATTATCGAGCGCGAAGCGCGAAAACCAACAGTCGCGCGCCCTAGGCGCGCTCAAACTTGCGAGCCGCGCTCGCAGCCCGCTATGAGAATGTGTCCGCGAAGCGGGTGGATTTTTTCTACGTGTAACTGCCCAAAAATTTGTGTATGTTTATCTAAACTGTTCAGAAACATTTAAATTCTTATATTTGACCAATTATTATCGAAGATATATTATTTTCAGTAAGATTTGCAATAGAAAAAATTAAGGGAAATACATCCTTGAAAATACGTGAAATTAAAATATTTTGTATTTAATATTCCAAAATTGAAATATAAATACGATCATAAATAACATGCAGAATACTCAATAGAGCAGCCGACACTTAAGGGTTCTTTGTTAAGCTTTCGGAATAAAATGTAGTAACAGATTTTTTAAATTTCAAAGTTAAGAGCCTAAAACCTAGTAATTCGGAATCTACGGGTTTCGATTATTTCAGATATCTAACTTTTTTTTTAAATGTTTCAAGTAGGAATTAATATAACGTATCTCTCAAATGGAATACGATACGCCAAAACAGACATTTTTTAATTCAACTCCAAAATAGTATATGAAAATACACGGAAAAAAGTACGCTGTAAGATATACTCGGAAAAGTGATGAAATATTAACGGGAAAATAATGATTTAGTGTGGCGGTATCGCACTGTAACAGCCATAAAAGTTTTAAAAGTGGTTTTTAGTAGAAATTGAAAACTTTATGTTGGAATTTGATTATATTATAAAATATAAATCCGACGAATGGAAACAAAACTACAATGATTACAGGTACAGTCGAGAGTGGCGCGAACTCACGATCTGTCGGTGGTACTGTAGCGCTAGTCCCTACTATCGGCGAGAAAACTATAGGTATCTGCCTTTGAATCTGAACAACTCAGTCAAAAAAAATTTTTGCGCTACAAAAAACAGTCATATAAAAGCTGAAAGTGTTTTACGCAAATGAGCTAGAAGATGTTTATGTAAAAAAATTCTTGCGCTTAGCAGACTGAAAAATATAAAAAAGTCAGGATTTTCAGGTACATTTAAGAACAGTCAAGTTTAGAGCATTATTTCTTATACAAGGGGCGATGGGAAAAATTTGAAAAAATTCATGAGTATAAGGAAAACTGTTGTGAACCAGTTGCAGTTGAGAAATTTGAAACGTAATAAAAATTGTTGCTTAAAAGTACAGATATTCAAGCTATTCAAACTGTAAACTGTAAGGGATAAGCTCTGTATTTATTTTCAATCAGCCGGAAGGACGTGCTAGTCTTATTTTTTGTGAAAATCGCGATATTTTTAGACATTTTTTTTGCTGGAAGACAAGTGACAGAAAGCAGGGGCGGGCCGTTTTTTTTACTGCCGACCGCTGGTTCCTTTCTTCGGCCCGTGGCCAGGTGCCATCCAAGCATTCAGAATCAGGAGTCGAAGAATGGCACCAGCGGTCGGCAGTAAGACAAAAAAGGCCCCCCCCCCCTGCTTTCTGTCAAAAAAAAGTTCGTATTTTGCAGCGCTCCTCGTGTACGTTCACACGCGCGCGGGTTTCACATTGAGTACAATATGACACAAATTTTCCACTAAAATGATCAATGTTAACAAAAATGATGTTTTAATCAACTGGTTCAACTTTCTACAAGGTATAGTCATTTTTTTAATCAAAAAGATGAATTTTCAACAAAGTAGATCCAGTATTAACTAAAAAAATCGATTTTCAACCAAAAGTTGAATGGTTAAGTTTTCAGTTAAAAATATTAATTTAAAAAAATTATTATATTATCAAAATAGTTCTCTTCTCCACAAAATAGATTAATTTTAAATTAAAAGAATGAAGCATCATTTAAACAAAATTAATTTTTTAATAAAATGGATCAACTTCAAGCATATAAATAAGCAAACAATTGAGTAATAAATTATTTTGAATAAAATTATTATGGGTATCATATTAAGTACAATATGAAACGAATTTTAAACTGAAATGATAAATTTTAAATAAAAAAATGCATATTTAATTTTCAATTAGGCCTAGATAAATTTTCAAACAAAGAAATGAATCTTCAACCAAAAATATTATTTTTTAAGAGAGTGTTTAAGTATTCAATCAAGTAGTTTAATTTTCAAACAAAACTCGTGAATTATGAAAAAGCCTCCGGAAGGAAATGTCATTTAAATGAAGTAAAAAAACATCGTATTTTGAAAAAATGGCAACGTTTCGGACCCAATGTGGTCACTTATCAAGCCTGTTGAAAGATAATTTATTTGATATACGAACATCTTAAACAAAAATAGAAAAATGAGATATTTCCATTAAGAAAATAAAAAATAAAATATTAATAATCAGATCTTAGTCGATAACAAATTATGAAAATATAAAAAAGAATAAAAAATGTTTATGAGTTTAATTAAAACAAAAAAGTCGAAAGTAACAAAAGTAGTCATTAAGGTTAAATAACAACAATACATGTGTATTAAATCAATTATGATCATAAATAAATAAGATCTTAGACGATAATAAATTATCAAAGCGTAAAGAAGAGGGAATCTTTTCATGGAATAGATTAAAACAGAAGAAAGTTGAGAATAACAAGTGAAGTCAGTAAGGCTGAGTAAAACAAAAGAACAGTGACGAACAAATACATTATGTAAATATATATAAATGAAGATGGAAAAAGATTCATTTTCTCTTAGTTCATTATAAATATTATCAACTCTGATTTTAATAAGTCTATTAATAAGATTAATGGGATAGCCATTTTGAATTAAAGTTTCTTGTATTAGTTTCATATTCTGTGGTCTGAATTTAATGGAAGACGATTTAATAGTTCTATCTATTAGTCCGAAAATCATTCCTTTCTTTTGTGATCAAGGATGTTGCGATAAGAAATGTAGATACCTTCCAGACCATGTGGGTTTGTGGTACCAATTAGTGAGAAGCGATTCATTATTGGCTCTAGTGACAGAAACGTCTAAAAAATGTAACGTAAAGTTATTTTCCTTTTCAAAAGTGAATGTAAGGTTAGAGTTGAATGATTTGAATATTTCTAAATCTTCGAGTAATTTTGATACAGGTTGATGATTCACGTTGATTACATTTTTATGGTTTATGTTATATTTTTATTTATATTATATATTATATTTATAATCAACTAAGAGAAAATGAACATAATAACTTTAAAAAAATCACTGTAGTTCCATACATCTCAGGAATAACTGATAAACTTGCAACTATTTTGAGACAGAATAACACAAAAGTAATTTTCAGACCAATAAAATCCAACTCAAATCTTTTTCCGTCGCCTAGAGACAAATTAGACATTTTCAAAAAAGAGATGTTGTTTACAAATTTAACTGCTCGAATTGCGATTGTTATGTTGGACACACAAGCAGACCTCTACATTATAGAATTAAAGAACATACTCGCCGTAATTATAATCTAGATAATATCACTGCACTTGAAAGACACCGAATTGAAACTGGGCATGATTTTGATTTTGAACATCCAAAAATTATGCCTATTGAGAAAAACCTTAATAAGCGTTTAACTACAGAATCTTATTTTATTAAAAAGGAAAAAAATCTGTCAATCTTAGATTTGAGAATTCCAAACTTCCTAAATTTACAGTTCTCTATGCAACATTTAATTTCTTTCTTTCCTTCTTATAACTTATTTTTGCTTTTTGTTCTTAGGGTCGATTTCACCAACTCTGACTAAATCGTTAATAATGGCTGGTTATGGAGTTTAATCAGTGATTAAAGTAGCATAACCCCGAAATTGAAGTGCAAGTGCAGTGAGTGCAGTATACAGGAAGGAAATATGGCTCTGTTTTACAATGATATTTTATCCTCATCTGTTGATAATGAAATGCTTAACCACGTTCGGAGAAGGCCACGAATATTCAGACACAATTTCCACTTCTCTTCTATTACACTTGCCACTGAAACCACTCGTGACCTCAAACTTGGGGAATCTTATCATGCTAATATGGTGCCGAGTGTTTATGAAGAATTTCATTCGAACCAATCAGAGTCGCCGTTACAACAGAAAGACCTAGAAACTAGACCTTATTACGAACAAAACATATGATTAGCTAACCAGAGGTTGAAAATGCTTGGTAGAACGAATCGCTGGTTAACGCTGATTTAATCATTGATTAAAAAATAATCCTGATTAGTTAATCATATATTTAATCAGAGTTGTTGAAATTGACCCTTAATCTACATATTTTAACACATCTCCTTTCATCTTTTGAATTTTTTTCAAACAAAGAGTTTCTTGTTGATGTCTTCATGAGCACCTCTAGTTTTTCCTACTAATGATGACTTTATGAACGTGTGTTGTGTCATGGCGTCCAAGGATACATTTTCCGCTGTTGTTTTGGAGTTTTTCGTTTTTATAATGTCTTCTCAATAAAAATTTGTTTCTCATTTATATTTGAGAACAAATATGGGATTGTCCAGTTTAATGGAGATGTCCAGTAATTGGAATATGTTTTGGTAAGATATTATTTGTGCTTAAATTCATAACGCTTAAATTTTCGAACATAACCTAATGAAACAATCATCAGTTTACATATTATTTTTGTGTTTTTCTAATTTTCTTTATATTTTCTCTTTTACACAGGTATTTTGATGTAAACTTTAGCTAACATTAACATCCAAAAGGTTGTTTTCAACCATCAACGTGTATCTTAGCAAATACACATTGATAAAGTTTGCTTATTCTCTTTGGATTTCTCACACTTCCATTTTCACAACCATAAAACTAAATCCATATTCATTTTTAATACCAATACGGAATTTCAAGTGTCTCCTTTACTCATTTCTCAACTGGCGTTCTGAGGTAAATTTTTGTTCATGCACTATTTATTTACTTTATCACTGTTCCGGCTTATTGACTACACTTGATATTGTTAATAATTTTATTTTAACCTTTTATCTTACATTTTATATTGTCTTTCAATGCTTCTTGAAAATGAATGAAATAATGTTTCAAAAATAATCTTTTTCTATCTTCATTTTTATATATTTACATAATGTATTTGTTCGTCACTGTTCTTTTGTTTTACTCAGCCTTACTGACTTCACTTGTTATTGTCAACTTTCTTCTGTTTTAATCTATTCCATGGAAAGATTATCTCTTTTTCACGCTTTAATAATTTATTATTATATTTATTTATTATCGTTTTAATCAAACTCATAAAAATTTTTTATTCTTTTTTATATTTTCATAATTTTTTATCGACTAAGATCTGATTATTAATATTTTATTTTTTATTTTCTTAATGGAAATATCTCATTTTTCTATTTTTGTTTAAGAAGTTTGTATATTAAATAAAGTATCTTTCAACAGGCTTGATAAGGGACCACATTGGTTCCGAAACGTTACCATTTGTTCAAAATACAAGTTTTTTTTTACTTTATTTAAATGACCTTTCCTTCCGGAGACTTTTTCATACATCAATCGAAGGTCGAAACTCAAGAAAAAGATGCTAAACACGTGAATTTTCAAATAAAAATTAAATAGTCAATTTATCATTGAACATATTAGTTTTTAATTCAAAAAACAAATTTTAACCAAAAAATGATCTTTTCCAACAAAAAGATGAATTTTTAACTGAACTAATGAAGATTCAACACAAAAACTAAATTTTTAATAAAATAGTATAATCTTCAACTAAGTATAGTGAAATTTTCAACCAAGAAGATTAATTTTTACCAAAAAAAAATTTTTGTAACAAATTGGTTCAAACATTCAACCTAGTAGTTGAATTTTAAACCAAAAAATATAAATTTTTAATAAAAGAATTTAATAGTTTATATTTAAATTAATGAACATTTTTAATTTAAATACCAACTACTAAATCTTTATTATTGAAAAATCATCTTTTTTTGTTTACAATTCAACTACTGTGTTTAATGTTTGAACCGATTTGTTAAAAAAATACTTTTTTTGTATAAAATTAATCTTCTTGGTTGAAAATTTCACTATACTTTGTTAAAGACTAAACTATCGCGTCTGAATGTGCTCGATTAGGGCTGGAGGTCGGAGCGCGGTCACAAAAAATCAATAACTTTTGAACTAATGAAAAATACAAACTTTTTTTTTCACCAATATTTTCGGAAGAGATTGTACAATCTATTGGCACGTAAAAAAATTCTTTTACACGCGGAGAAGTTGGATGAATTTTCAATTGTCAACCAATTAAAACATTAAAACTTTTTTATTTTTAGAGAATGGATCCCCTACTTTTGATAGGGCTCGTGAACCTAAATGGTTCAGCAAAGGTAATTAAATTGTATTGATTTTGATACAGTGATTTCAAGCCCACCTTAGTCAAAGAAAAATTTTCAAATGCGCAAACACAGAGAAGTTGAGTTGTCTGGCGGTATATTTGCTCATCCTAAAGAAATCAAATTATGCTTTGGCAAAGAGGATGACCCGTGTATTATATAAACCTCTGTTTCAACAAGGTTTTAAACATAAAAAACCACATTACAATAGGTTATAATAATACTGATTATATGTTTGACTAACTTATTAATCACAGTAAAATATATAAAACAATATATTGCACGAGAAAATATACTACAGAAAATTCTGATGAAACAAAATATTCAATTGAAGACATTATTAAATTACTGGAAGAAATTAACAAAAAGAAAAAACTTAAATTAATGAAAATAATGGTTTTTGCCATTATAAAGTTTTAATTCTTTTTTAATAATTATAAGATAAATAGTGCATACATTTCCTAGTAAAAATTAATTTATTAAAAATGTTCGAATGGTTCGAAACCTAAAAAATTGTTCATTTCTGAAATTGTTTATCAAAATTATTTGAGTAGCACATTTTTATTATAAATTTAGAGGTAAATTTGCAAAGTATCATAGAAAAAAGGGATTGGAAATACACTCTTTGTTGACATCGCAAAAAAATTGTGCTTATTCTTCGAAAAATGGACAAACTCTAAATTTGTGCATAAAAGTAGTTTAAACACTGAATTTTTTAAATTTTATAAGTGTAATTAATCAGAAATACGTTCTTACTTAAAACTTTAAAAAATCTCACATTTAATTATTCTTGTATATTTAACAAATAACTTAAAAAACAGCCATCGCAAAGACAATCTTACCAGGTGTATACATATGAAACCGGTATTGCCATCTAGCGGCTAGTAGGCACACTTGTAGGCACTGTCGGAACTTACCATTTGTGCTAATTGGCGT
>NC_046665.1:9636116-9651194 GCF_010883055.1 Belonocnema kinseyi | reverse complement strand
AGGGCGCATACTTTCAATAAAATATTTGTTATCATTCTCTTGAAATAAATGTGTTTTTTTCTTGAAAAAATACCGGTTTCATATGTATACACCTGGTAGTTGAGTCCAAAAAAAAATTGTGTTTATGATTGAGAAATACCCGAACTTTGAATATGTTTATGAAAATTGTTTGAATGATTAATAATTATTATAAATTTACAAAGTCTCCTAGAAAATACTTATCGACAGACATTCTTGGTTCAATTCGTAAACAAAATAAAACAGAAAAAGTATTCGGAAAATTATTCTTAGTTCAGTCCATACAAAAAATTGTGTCTCTTCTTTGGCAAATGGCCAAGTTCTGAATATGTTCATAAACATTGTTTAAATAATGTATAGTTCTTGTAAATTTGCAAAGCATCATAGAAAAGAGTGATGGGATAGACATTCTTAGTTGAATGCATAAGATATTGACTCGTAAACAGAAAAGCGAACTCCTAATTTTTAATCGAAATTATTTAAATAATTAATAGTTCTTGTAAATTTACAAAGCAGCATAGAAAAGAGTAATCGAATAGGCATTCTTAGTTAGCCTCGGACTAAATATAACTTTTTCACCTGGGAAAAAATAATATAAAAACTGTCAAAACATTAAATTTGTTGAAAAACGGCACAACGTAAGACAAAAAATTAATATGCAATACTTATTCACCCATAAAGGATCTACGAGTCTATTATTGTTCATTTTGAGATAGAACGAGTAGATTTTCTTTTAAACGTAAAAACAAGTGTAAAAATAAAAAAAGACAAAACAAAAGTTTTTCAAGGAAAAAAGATCTAAAGATTTGTAATAAACTCCTGTTATAAAAATATGTTAAAGGTAAAAAAATTTAACTTTTTGTACACAAGTTGCTATAAACTGCTAAATAACACAGCTGCTTTTTACAGTTTACGCACCATTTAAATATCTTACTTCTAACTGCATATAAATAATATTTACAAAATAACTTTTATACTTTAAGTTTTATACAAACCTCAGACGAAGACGCTTCTAATGATTCTCATTTACGATTTTTATTTTGTTAAACACCTTCTCTCACTAAGACTTTCTTAACAATTATAATTTAATTATTTAAGTATACTAATTCTTCAAATATAAAAGTTAATACTTTCGAAAAGGTAAAAAATATTGGCCTGTGTCACTTATTTATATACACAAACATTAATTTTAGTCTTCTTCATTCAGTACTTGATATAAATTTCCTTAATAGTAATTTGAATTACCCGCCCAATATCTTAGAGTTTCAAGAGTTTTGTCTTCTGCTGCTCTCCAACCTAATGCATTTCTTATTCTTATTACGTATTATACATGGTTTACGTATAGAAACTTACAAAATAAGTGAACAAAATGTCTAATACATGATGTAAATAAAATATTTGATTCTAAACCCTTTTTTCTTTAAACTGCCGTTCGCGTTCATTCGTAATTTAAAGAAATACAATTTTTTATTCATAATTAGTAATTTAAAATAAGTATACTTCAACGTGTTGAAGTATTACGTGGATGGCTTTTAATATGTTCTGAATATTGGTCTAAAAATTAAAATGAGTATTCAGTAAAAAAAAATATGTATTTTACTTTATACTGTTGTTTACTGAGCCTTCATTTTATTTTTTAACCCAGTGCTCAGAATATATTAAAACCATCCACGTACCACTTTAACATATTGAAATATAATGATTTTTAATTATTAATAATAAATAAAAAATGGTATTTTTTAACATTTCAAATAAGCACACGAACGGCAGCCAACGAAGCGCCGTAACGCACATACGACTTATTTACGATATTGTAAAGACACCTTAACGACATGGATATAGGAGTTCGTAAAGTTGCCGTAAAGATGTCGTAAAGACGTTGCCAAATTTTGTGCCCATTGGGTAGAATAGAGCTACAGCGAAACAGAATGGTGTGGCCTCCAACCATCCAGTAGTTTTGAGTATGGAGCGTCGTTAGGATTATCGTGGCATGGAGAGATACAATTGAGTTCCCACACCTTCAATTGAATATGGTTATTGTAAACCAACTCTTTACACATTGAGCTCGCTTTGTTTGCATATTTCTCTTTCCTTAAAATTGTGTTTCGTTATGCAGATAATAGGAAATCCGCAAACGTACTTAAAGGTAAGTAAATTATATCAATTTATTATAATTTTTCATGAAAAAGTAATTTTAACCTAACAACTACAAACAACGCGGAGATTTTTGTCCGGGGGGGGGGGTGTTCTCACTTTTTATTGTAAATTCAAAAATATAGGCCTTAAATAAATAAGAAATAAACACAAATGAATATATATAATATATATTTACATTTATATATATATATATATTCATTTATTTCATTAACAAATTATTTTATTTGTGCATTTAGTTGAAAAGTAAAAAATTATACTGTTTTTATTGTTGAAAAATTTGCCTGTCTTTCTAGAAATGCGTAAAGTTTTATGAAATTAATCTCTTTAGACGGCTTATTTAGAAAATTACAATCGTTTTGAAAGGAACTTAAATAAGATCATTTTCTTAATTTCTCCTTCGTAGAATTTTTTTAGGTCTGAAGCAATGTGACGTAATTGTAAGCCATCTATAACATGTGATTTTCGCTTTGTCCTTTAAGTCAATTTCAAAAAGACTTCAGAGGTACCGGTCCTGTATCCCGAGAATGGGGGAAAAACATAATTAAAATTATGCTGTGACTTAATTTTAATTCCAGCCACTAAATTTATGCAGTGACATGATTTTAATTTGTTGGATCACAATTATGTGATAACAGAATTTTAATTCGTTTAATTCTCATTATACTTTTACATAGTTGGTATACGAATTAAAGTTATGTCGCAGCAAAATTTTAATGCAACGAATTAAAATTATGCCACCGAATGATTTTACTGCACTGCATTTAATTTATGTCACAAACAAATTTTAATGCAATGAAATAATATTAGTATTTGACATAGTGGAACAACAAGAAAAACCCATGTCAGAGTACAATGAAATTGAAACGAATTAAAATTATGTTGTTACATAATTTTAATTCAAGAAAATAAAATTATGTCACAGCATAATTTTAATGCAAAAAATTTAAAATAGAGGAGAAACGACGTAGACCATGTGAAAGTATAATGAAAATGAAATAAATTAAAATTATGTTGTGACATCATTGTAATGCAACGAATTAAAATTATGTCACAGCATATTTTTAATGCAATGCATTAGAATGACATCTAGACAACATAATACTTCTAACTGTTAGTCATAGTATTAACGTTGAATAAGAAAAATAAGTTTCATTTGTTTAGATTTCGGTAAAGCATGAAAGTAGCCCGGTAATTTTTCGCGATTTATAATCTTGACTTCTGCCCTTAAAGAAAACGCATCATAATGGATAAGGAACGAACATTACCTGCGTGTCTTAACAATTGTTAAACATCTAAGAGTAGTAAATGATACTGCTGAAAGATTTAATAAATTAACATCGCTCTTTATAAATGTTATCGAAAAAAAAACTGCTAGAGAAAATAAAAATTGTGGAAATTTTGGAAAGAGTTGGAAATTTTGTAAATGAAAAAAATGAATTGCTTAAATCATTACAAAATGGTTCAAACAAAATTTAGAAGAAACCACAACTATTTAGCATCAGTAAAGGAGAAGATAGTTATAAACAATAATTTGTTAAAATAATTACGGTTGGTCAATTTAATTAATTATCAACTCCCTCTAAGTGAAAAGTAAATAAATAGTTGATA
The DNA here is from genome assembly GCF_010883055.1 of Belonocnema kinseyi. Taxonomy (NCBI): domain Eukaryota; kingdom Metazoa; phylum Arthropoda; class Insecta; order Hymenoptera; family Cynipidae; genus Belonocnema; species Belonocnema kinseyi. Next base: position 9,647,411 of record NC_046665.1, on the reverse strand, counting down.
ATTGCAGAAAAAATCACAACTTTCTGACACTATTCAAAATTAATATTGTTTAAAATAAGTCCAAATTGGTTAAACCATTGATTTTTTAACTTTTATCAATTATTTACCTCCCTCCAAATGAAAATTGGACAAAAGTGGATAAAAAGTTAATATTTAAAAAAAATGCGACTTTATAACTTTATTGTAAAAGAAAATTGCTAAAAAAAATAATAAATTGTTACAACTATGCATGTACATATCTAATTATCAGTATAACGTAGTATTTTATTTATAAGAATCAATTTGGATAAAGAAATCTACTGGTTCCTAGAGACACTACAAGCCTTGAACAAGCGGTGCTCATCACGAACTTTTAAACCATTTTCTCTAAGTAGAAATGGCGTCATGGTCAGCCCGCTCCTTTTTTTAAACACATTTTCACGCCAATTCACCATTCGTTTACTATTGGGCGCCAATAGGCTTTGAATAGTGACTGAATAGTGAGTGACAAGTACTCTAATAGGCAGGCAATAGTGAATAGGATTTCAATAGTTTTTGAATAGTTTATTTTCGTAACCCGGTAATAAGCGTAGAATAGAGAAAAATTAATATTTTCAGATTTCAGCGCAAAAGTGAAGATTGTTCTATTATTTTGAATGCGCGATTTTTCTATCTGTCTAAAATGCCACAATAAGAATAAGATACTTGCTGAACTTCTTCACTTCTATTTCCATATCGAACGCCACACAGTTTTCTATTCTCCCAAAGAGAACGCGTTTTAAATATATTTAATTCCTTCTAATTGGACCGGTAACGGAACTCACAGAGATATTTTTTATTCCTCAGAAGTGGTCATATTTTGATTTTATTTAATTCCTTCTAAGAAGTTCACAAAACATGTTTAATAAGTTGTTTTAATTCCTTCATGTGGAATTTAAATTCTGACATTTTAATTTTCACCAATCCAACTCTGCCTCTCTAGAGTTAAAATTATTTAAATTCACACATTTACATAGATTTCATTGTTGCATTTTTTAAGACGTTTAAATAAATTATTAAAATATAAATAAATATAAATTTGAATATTTTTCGAATTTATAAGTGATAAGAAGATTTAATAATAAAAAATAGGTTAAATAAATTCTTTCGTTAAATTTTACTAAGTCGATTGAGAGGAATAGGATTTGCACTTTTTCTGTTCCCGCTGAGGGATTTTTAGACGGAGCAAACATCGCGTATTCATAGGAATACAAATTCTTAATTTTTCTGAATTCAACGCTTATTACCGGGAATAGCCTAAAAAATAAATTGCACAAAATGTATCGTTTGTCGTATGAAAAGGAATATTTTTATGTTGAGACATAAAAAATGAATGAAATTTATGTCCATGCATAACAATAAAGGCAGGCATCCTCCTATACTCTCAATGCATTCATAATTTATTTTATAATAAGCCCTCATTTGAATCAATTTCTTTTAAGCCCTGACATAATGAGAATGCTCGAAAAAAATGATGTACAGAGAATTTTACTTTCCTTTCTGTTCTTCCTCCTAGATACTATTTAAAAGTAAAACAGCTTGCCATACTTTTCTAACGATGGAAACATCAGTACACAATTTAAAAATATCTACCCGCTACGCAGGCACATTCTCATCGCGCGCCACACACGTGGCTCGCTTCGCTGGCGAGTTTGAGCGCGCGTAGGGCGCGCGACTGTTGTTTCTCGCGCTTTGCGCTGGATGGTGTATTTACCTCGCGCTACGCGCTCGGCCTTTCTATTGTTCGCACATTCTTGTGCAAACCTTTTAAAATTAAGACTCAAAACATCCACCACTGTAATTTTGTGGTTGTTACTCCTTTTTTGTTAAAAGAGCTTAACTCGAGAGTTTGAGCGCACCTACGGCGCGCGACTAATGGCTCGCACACTTCGCGCTCGGTCTTTGCATTTCTCCCACATTCGAGCACAGACCTTTTAAAATCAAAGGTCAACAATTCGACAACTGTAATTTTGTGATTGCGAACTCTCTTTGGATAAAGGTCTTTCGGCTTTAACGAACACATTATCATCACGTATCTCGTGCTTCGCATTCGATTTTGTTCTACTTGTCAACTTTTCTATATTATACTCAACACTTTTACATAAAATGTAATACATTTTTTATGTAACCCTGCCTGAGAGTGCTTATTCATATATTGCAAAATAAATCACAAAGTGTATTTATCATGATTATTTCAATCTTTGTTTCTTATTTTGCTTTAAATTATATTCAAAGCAGCGCTGAAAAATTTATCCTTTCAATAAATTTATATCATTAGTATTCACAATATGCATGAAAATAGAAAAATAATAAGTTTAATTTCCTTTTTTTAATAATTTTTTAATTTTATTTTTTGCATAGCTTATGTCGTTAGTACAAAAATTTGATTTTAATTGAATTTTTTTTTACGACTAAAAACAAAAACTATGCGTCCTGTCGAAAAGAGATTAACAACAACTTTTTGTAGATCTCTTCAAGGCGCACAATTTTAGTTCATTAATTTTTTTTGTACCCTGCATAGTTTAACCAAAAAATGGAATTTTTGGATTTTTCATTTTGTGTACGATCAAATTTTGAATTTTTAACTTTTTGACCAAATTAAAAAAGTTGTTCTAATGGACTTGGATTAAATGGATTAGCGATTTTCTTCTCTTGACTTTTTTTTAATATCATGCGTTGTTTGGCTTACAATGTTCATTTTAATTTTTTTTATTTTGCAAATGCTCTAACTCTGATAATTTTCTTAATCAGTAAGCACAAAATTTAGCCACGTCTTTACGATACCGTTACGTCGATGCGCGCATGACATGCATGCCAAACTTCACTATGTTCCACAAATTTTGTGATTGTAAATGAAGTGCGTGCACAAGGTGTGGCACAATGCGAGCATGTTTACAATCACCCTATGACGAAATTTTGCGGCGCGTACATGCGCGCAACTTGAGTACCTAGTGGGAACACAAAATGTTTAATTTATAAATTAACAAAATTTATTATTTAATTTTTATAAAACCTATAAATTGCCTTTTTAAATAAGGGTGCCATCCTGTAGGTGTAGCGCAAGAGAATCACAAATCAGAATATCATATATGTGAAAGAGATAGAGAATATATATTCTTTTTAATTATGAGAGTGCAGGAGATAAATCGATCTGTCCGTCTCTTTCACTCTCGCTTTACGCCGCCATTTTCTGCGCACATGAGACTGTGCGGAAGTAGCCGGCTAACTGCCAACTGGCCCAGTGCCTTTTGCAACATTGCAACGTGTCGGTATGTGCCGGTTCTAGTTTTGTGAGAATCACGAAGTACTACCAGAAGACCGCACGCCCTGTATCTCGATTAGCGCCAGCTCACGATCGCCTGTCCTCGGAGTTTTATGCCTTCCCAGATTAAAGCTTCCCTTCCGTGAAAATATAAAATTAGAAATTGTCATCTGCTATGGAGTATCGAGTGTGTTTATAGATTAAGTTTGGTTATGTCAAGTGTCAGTTGGTGTCACGAACGCAGTAATAATACTTGTATAATTTATACCATTGTATGGATAATGCCATTAAAACAAGAGGAAGAATATAAAAACAATAGAACGCAAGTATAGATATTGAGGATTTTGCTTCTAATATCTCTCTCTTTCTGCGCCCAACTACCCGAATCACAGCCCTTACAAAAACAACGCGACATTATTGTATGACTTATTATATTGGTTTTTAGCACTGACACTTTACACAACAATTTTTTTCCTCTAAATACAAACAGTTTGCTATTGCACAACGGCATTAATAGGTTATATTTATACCAGTAACAAAATTACACAACGTGTTCTCGTAGTTCTTAGAGTTTCCGCACGTAGCGCTATCATCTGGGAAGACATTAAAAATTGAGGGCAGTCGATCGCGATTGTGGGCTTTTACCACAATCCCTACTATAGGCGTGCTATTTTGTTAATAAATTCCGATACATTTATTAAATTCAACCTTTTTATTTACCTCCTTTAATATAAATAAATAATTTTAGGATAGTCAACCCACGCGCACCGAGTGTTTGCTTCATGCACGCACGCGCAAGTCTCGCATGGTGTGCTCGCATATGCGCCTCCATGGATGGCGCATCTGAGTTCTGATCGGAACGCACGTCATGCGGATTAATCCGACATATTTCCTTAACAGTGCGCGCATCCCTGCGCACCAATTGTTATCTGGGTTGAAGGATCACTGCTCTGTTTTTAATAATAAAGGTGAGTTAAATCATGCAACCTTCATTTGATTCCCATCTACCTACTCGGCTAAGTCTCTCCACACGACTGCCCTTCAGGTCGCTACCTGAGCCCGAACGCTGTTAGCAGAGGAATAAAATGCGAAACATAAAATTCTTTAACTTTTTACAATCAGCAATTTAAAAATGTTCTATTCGGAATCTACGTTTTTTGCAATGCCAACGATATGTGACTTGCAATGAAAAGATGAAAACTAAAATAAGTTGTCACAGATTTTAGTTTATTTTTTCACACTAGCTAGCTACCATTATGGAATTTTCCGTAGATTTTAATTTGCTTAAAAATGCCGCAGGTTTTCGAATTTTGTTATGATCGAAAAGTGTTATAACACTTTTTTGTGGAGCTGTCGTTAATAAGTAAAGAACTCCGATCAGAATTATCAGAACTCTTAACATTTTAGAATTCCAAAATTTAGGATTTTCTTAAAAGTGCTATACTTTCTCGAATTTTGACTTGATCGAAAAATTGTACAGCACTTTTTTGCAGGGCTATCTTGAAGAAATCCGGAATTCTGATCAGAACTCTTAGAACTTCTAACCTTTTATAATTGCAAAATTTTGGATTTTCTAAAAATGCCGTAGTTCATCGAAAATTTTCATTACATTTTCATGTATAGCTCTCATAAGGAAGTTCAGAACTCCAATCAGAACATTTATAACTCTCAAAATCATTAGAGATGAAAATTCTCGGTTTTCTTAAAAGGGTTTTGTATTTTCTAATGCCATAGTTCTTCGAATTTTGAATTGATCGAAAAATTGTAGGAAACTTTTTTGTACTTTTTTGTACAAGTCTTTAACAAGTCCAGAACTCTGATCAGAACTCTTAGAACTCTCAACAATTTAACATTCCAAAATTTTAGATTTTCTCAAAAGCGCCATACTTCCTCGAATTTCGACATGATCGGAAATTTGTATAATACTTTCTTATAGAGCACTCATAAAGAAGTCCAGAACTCCAATCAGAACTCTTAGAACTCTCAAAGTCGTTAAAGTTTAAAATGTTGTGTTTTCCTAAAAGGGTTTTGTATTTTCTAAAAGTGCTATAATTCCTTGAATTTTGACTTCATCGAAAAATAGTATAACACTTTTTTGTAAAACTTTCAGAAAGAAGTGCAGAACTCCCATCGGAACTCTTCGAACTCTCAACATTTTGGAATTTTCAAAATTTTCATTTTTCTTAAGAGTGCCATAGTTCTTCTAATTTTAACTTGAAGGGAATGTTTTATAACACATTTTTGTAGACCTTCTATTAAGAATTCCAGAATTTTTATCGGAACTCTTGGAAATCTCAACATTCCCCCTTTTCGAAAAGTGATTTTTCAATGCTTCAATTATCAGAACTATTGCTAAAACATATAAAGAACAATAATGCGTGATGCAGCACGCGGGCCGCACGGCGTGAGAGCGGGATATGTCTGCGGGATTGCCGACACAGTGCCCGCACGACTTGCAGATCGTGCGTAAATCCTCACTGTGCCTGCAAACGTGTGCGCGATGTGCCACATAGTATGCAGCCGTTATCGCGACAAGGTGTCGGAGTAACGTGCGGGTTAAAAAAAAGCTGTAATTTTCATTTATGTCCTTTTTTATGATTCTGCAAGAGGAAAGTAACACTTCAACGTTATTTATCACGTTAAAATATATTCTTGTACCTAGAAATCAGTATGATCAATATAAAAAATCAAAATGTAAGAAATTTAAATTAGATTAAAATCCAAATTAAAAATCCTATTTAACGTCAAATAATCAAATTGATATTTCGTCTTTTTTATTTTTGTCCGAAATTTTTTTCAGATTACAATAGAATTTTTTGTTTCTGTTTATTCTCTGTGGTCCAAATTTGGTCGTGGGATTCCTGTTTTTAACAGGAGTTTGCATCGATGATCAATGTATTAAAATTTGTTTCAAAATATGTAAAGAACTTTAAAAATCCATACAAGAAATAGAAAAACCCCCAGTGGGCATAAAATTTGGGGACGTCTTTACGACATTGTTACGACATCTTCACGATAATTTTACGACATCCTATTCTCGTGTTGTTACGGTGTATTTACGATATCGTAAAGACATCGTCAGACCATACGACGTTTTTACGATATCGTGAAGACACCTTAACGATATGGACATAGAATATCGTGAAGTTGTCAAAAAGATGTCGGAACGATATCGTAAAGACGTCGTCAAATTTTGTGCCTACTGGGCCATTACACGAGGGAGTCCTTTTTATCAGAACGTGCCATAAATGATTACAATGTAAGAAACCTAAATGCTTTAATGTTTTCTTTTAAAGATTATATAACTTATTCAATTTATTTCTATGCAGTATGTAGAAGTCGAAATTGTAAGCTATAATTGGTTTTCATTCTTTTATATTATCTATAAAGAAATTTGCTTAAAAAATATCTTCTATAGCTTACTCCAAAACTCTGCCGTTTAAAATATCGCGCGCGCATGTAAGTTGTGCGTGTGCATGGTTTCGCAGATGCGCGGGTAACTGCAAGCATCTTTGCTACAACTTCTGTGAGTACGTTTAATGTTTATCGTTCATGCCAGTTTGTGCAGCAGCCGATCGCGCTTATATAGCGGGATGGTATTTACGCTTCCATTGAAGCAGTTTGAAATCATCTAGGAAAAGTGTGCCTGTAGAAAGCATGTAATTAGATGCAATATTTATCTCTATATATCGCTAACGCGCCAGCGATGCATATGCGACACATGCTCGTCGCACCCGCATCATGCGGGCTCCATGCGAACATTTTGCTAAACTATTAGAAATGTTCGGAAAATTCCGACACATTTAAGATACTAAAGTATCTGAAATTTACGGAACTAGGTTGCTGAAAATGAAATTCTGTAACTGTAATAGTTAGTTTACTAAATGTTTATTTAAATTAAAAAGCGGTTTCTGAAAATTACGAATATTTTCCTAAAATTCCTAAATGGTAAGAGAAATTTAAGTTATCGTAACGTAAAGAAATGCGCAGTTGCATGCGCACTCCTTGCTTCTCGAGCGCGTGCGGTTAGCAGGCGAAGCATGGAGGTTTAGTATTAATTGAAGTCGCGGAAAAAATAGCGTATCAACACATAGTTTATATCCTTGGATTTTTATGTATATGGGTTTTTCTTTTAACTATTTCTCTATTCCACGGAAGCACTGCGATCGAAAAATTGAAAATTGAATCGTATCTCTCACTTAAACTCGAAAGTGTGCATATCTAATTGTAATTTAGAATTTTCGGAGGATAAGAATAGAAAATTACATTCACTTTTGAGCACTGAAAACAAAATTTTTAATTGAATTCGGCCAATTTTAATCAATAAAAATAATCAGGTTAAGAAGATTTCGATTTTATACAATTTTAAACGCATTTTTTAAATTTTCAATCCGTGAACTCTAAATTTATAAATTATTCATTGAAAAAAGGCTTTCGAAGCTTGCAATTCAAATATTCTGGAATACGTATGTTAATTTTTGAGCTTACTTTTTGTCTAGGTTTGCTACTATGCCTCGTCTTATTTCTGTTTAGCAGTAGTGTTGATCCAAATATTTTTATTTAATATTTTATGGTTGCTAGCTGCTAAGATTTTAATCCTTTATTCAAAAACTCAAAATCAGATCTATTAAATGATTGGCAACATCGTTTAAAAATTGTGTCCTACACATTGTAACAAATATAGACAATAAAATGTCTCATTTTTTCATTAAAAAAGGGAAAAACACCTAACTATTCATGTAATTGTAATTCAAAGTTTTATTTGAATTTTATTGTAAAAATAATTTAAATAGTATTTTCAGAACAATTTCTGGTATATGGTTATTACTCATTCAGGCCTAACCGTATTGTACCCTATATTCATTTAATGCCCCTGAACTGTTCTGTTTTATTTCTGAATTGTCTTGGATTATTTTGAACTATTTTAGGGTATTTTAAAAAATTCTAAGTAATTTTCAAAAGCTTTTAAAAGTTTCAAGGAACTTCAAAATATTGTAAAGGATTTTAAATATTTTGTGGAATTTTCAATGATTCTGAGGAACTTGTAAATTATTTGTAATAATTTGAAGGAATTTGAAAGATTTAACTGGATTTTGTAAGGTTTCCAAAGATTTCAATGATTATAAAGATTTTTTTTACTTCCTTGGCATTTTTAAAAGCTTAAAAAATATCACGGGATTTAAAGATGTACGAAAAGATTTGACATATTTTAGGTTGTTTATTTTAAAGATTACATTAAAAGTTTTTATTGATTTCAATAATTTACTAGGATTTTGAAGGATTTAAAATATTTGAAGGCATCACAACAAAATCCTAAACGTTTTCAAGGGCTTTAAAAACTTTCGAGGGATTTAAAAAATATTAAAAGAATTGAGAATATTTTAGAAAAATTTAAAAGGTTCACAGATTTTTTAAATAATTTCAATAGAATTTCCAAGGGTTTTGAAAATTTTCAGATATTAATATTTTTAATGGATTAAAAAAAAATTATTCGCGAAAAGTGGGGGATTTCGTAACGTTTCAAAGGTTTAAAGAGATTGTAAAATATTTTTTAAAATTTATTTGAAATTCGCCCTGAATTCTGAATCATGAATTATTGTGAATTCACTCAATTCTGTGCAATTCGATGGATTTTTAAAAAGTTTTTGTTTAATTCAGCTCGAAGAATTTCAAAATCACCTTAAATTCTTAAGCATTATATTTAATTCTTTTGTATTATCTTTAAGTTTTTAAACTCATTTCAAACTTAATTCAATGAATTTTTTTATGCCTTGTCGTTTCTTTTAAATTCTTCCCAATTCACTTAAATTTTACTAAAATGAATGGAATTTGTTCGATTTTTTAAATTATTTAAAATTCATTTGAATTGTTTTGTGGTCATTATTCACTTTTTTGGTTATAAATTAGTAGCGTTTCAAAGATCTGAAGAGATTTGAAATTATTTTTTAGAATTCACTCTGCATTCTTCTAAAACTAAATTCTACTTTATTCAGTACATTTAAAATTTTTTTTTTTTAATTCATCCTGAAGTCTTCTAACCTAACCATGAATTCTTAGGAATTTCATCAAATTTTTTTGAATTCCCTTAAATTTTTGTAAACTCATTTCAACTTTTTTGAATTTAATTAAGTTTTTTCAAATTTTAATCTCTTTTAAATCTTCTGATTTTAAAATTGTGCACTGCTGATAAATTTAAGTTTCTTTTTTTAATGTTAGACTTAGAACGGGACATTTTAGAAGTTTATAACCTCGACTATTTTGACATTCACTCCGAATTCAATTTTCTAATTTTTGATCGCAGCGCTTTCCCGGAATAAAGAAACAGTTAAAAGAAAAACTCATATACATAAAACTTCATGGACACAAAATATGTGTTGATTCCAGGTTATTTCTGCCGAGGCTTCAATTGTATTCGGAGTGTTCGAAAGACTTTGTTATGATTTGTTATTCTTGTACAAAATTTTTAGGAACATCACGCGCTGAACAAACCTAGTGAGTAAAAACGACCCTGGCTATCAACAATTTTTTTGTAAAGTCGAAGAATTTTATTGGATAGGAAACTGTAAAATCGAATAAATTTGAAATATTCTCAATTTTATTTGAAATTATTTTATTTCGTTGATAAAATATTCTAGTTCAAAATATTACAAGTTTACGAGTTTGCTCTTTGAATATTAATATGGTCAGGGGAAATGAAAAATTGGCCAGTGGTAAATTAGAAAAAATTAAAAATAAAGTTTTGTGGTAACCCTGCCCAGATAGCATAAGAGTTTGCGGCAAGCTCCCCTAAACCTTGCGATGCTAGGTCTGGAAGCTTGAATTGCAAGGTTTAGGCAAGCTTTCCGCAAATAATGTCCGCCATGCGGCAATACTGCGAGGCAAAATTTAGGGGCCATTGCTATGGGAATATTCCTACAAGCTCGCCCAAAGATCTTAAGTCTTTGATACGGCATGAGATTAGTTGCGCCACATACCGGTAGTTAGTGCGGCAGGCAAGTTTGTGGTATTACATATATATTTTGCTTTTAGTTCGGCCACATACTTGTAGAGGCGCGATATGTACCGATTGGTTCCTCCACATACTTGTGGAGGCGCGACAGGTAACCATATATTCGGTCGCGCCAAATTATAGTGCATTTTAAATCCAAAATGATAATCTAATTTTACTTTATAAGTGAATAGAAAAATAATTTTAATTGATTAGAAAAGGTCTTGAAGGAATTCGAAGACTCTAAAGACTTTTTAAAATCAAAATTATGCCCAAAATATAGCAAAGATGTTAGTATAAAATATTAATAACAAATTTGAATTAAAAAGTTTATTTTTCATTCAAGTTATAATTTTTTTGGAAATTAGTAGAAAAGTGAATTTGAAGATACAGTTAAGTTTTATTTAATTTTAAATAAACTAAAAAACTGGTTGAATCAACCAGAATTCTAGTTGAATATGTCCTTACTATTTTTTTCTGGTTAAAGAAATAAAAATTCTGAAAAGAAATTTCCTTATAAAAACTTATAAAAAAATTTTTTTTCCTAAATTTACTTATAGACCTAGACAAATGTCTTCTGAAATGTTGCATTTTTTTAATATTTGTGAATTTAGTGGTATATGAGTTTTTTAACAGTTGTAAAGTGTAAGAAGCATTTTCGAAAGTCAAAAGAAATTACGGCTTGCTTCTACAGTTTAGCTAAGGCCATGTTATAAATATGAACCATTTTTTCAAATTGAAATAAGAAGTAACTCAATCTTACAAAATGTCATTTTCCCTGCTCCAGAAATTTAACTTTAAGAAAACATGTAAGTTTGCTTAATTTTTTCTTTTTTAATACCATAATTGCCATAATTTTCGTCTTTTTGTTGTTTTAATATCTGAACTAATTACATTTTTTAAACCGCAATCATGAAAAACAATATAAACCAATGCTATAAATTCACAGAACTATTATGAAAGATATTCTATTATGTACTTTAATAGTCTATATTTTTTAAAAGAATTCGAGGCCGTTTTTATTTTA
>NC_046665.1:9631853-9636016 GCF_010883055.1 Belonocnema kinseyi | reverse complement strand
GCATATTCAATTCCATTCAAAACTTTTCATTTTGCTAAAATAATTATTTTAAATTATTTCCTTTAATAAAAAACTTACTTTTTTCAATTTGTTCGTAAATAAATTTATTTTCTAGTAATTTAAATATTTGATCAACTTCCAGTTCCTTTTATAAAATTTTAAAGGCTTATGCATTATAAATTTCATTACCTCATTAACAAGAAAGGTTTTTTTAAAGAAAAATAACAACAATTATGCAAAAACCCCCACTTTTTTATTTGACAAAGATATTAATACTGTTTATTTCTTGCATAATTAAAGAGAAATTTCGAAGAAATTTTATATTTGAATAAAATTATGAATCGAACCAAAAAATACACGATCTGGCACTTTTTTGTTAGACTTATTTTTTCAAAAATTGTATACACCTTTTCAAAAATCTTTATTGAAAAACGAAGTTTAATTCCGCTCTATTGTATTATTCACAACTTTCTTCTAACTGCAATTCATAACACAGTAGACAATTAGACATAATGTAAAAATTACTATGAACAGGACCAGTAAAAACTGTAATCCAGGTACTTGAAGTTAAAGTGAATCTTTATTTCTGACAATATTAAAACTTCCATTTTAATATTGAGTTCATTAAATTAAAAAGGCAGATATTTTTTAATTCTTTACGCCAAGCGTTATAATGCTTAAAGCTTCTTGTTCTTCAAAAATCAATATATTCCAATCACGATTTTTTTCTTACTTAAATCTTGTAAACAAGAACAAATGTTTTCTCGTAATATATAAGTGACGAAATTTTGTTATCAAATAATTTGTTTTAATGTGATAAGCTGTGATTGTTTCTGCCGTCTTGGAGAAAAAAGTTAGTCTCTAAAGTTTGACGTGAGGGTCATTTTCGCGTTGCAGCGTATACGTAAAGAAGACTCACGTCAAAACGAAGATAGTGAGTTTCTTCTCGCAAACGGTAGATTTGGCTTAATCCATTTTTCCCTCTCGACTGAGTGATCACCTTAGCGCACGGGGTTATTTCTAAATTAATTTTTTTACGTAAAAAAAATTCGTGTCTACTAAAATGTAATATTTTTTTCTCGATGATTCAAATTAAAAAAGAAAGGTTTGAAAGTGTACAATTAAAAATATAAAGCATTAAAAAAATTTTGAATTTAAAAATCAAATCCTAAACAATTTAAAATTCTAACATTGAAATTTAATTTGTTTTTGAATATAAAGGTTTAATATCGTAAAATTGACAACTGTAAGCCTTCTAACTTGATTAGGCTTAAATTAATGGCCTCCAAAATCTGATAATACCCAAATACAAACATTTAGAATTCTGCATTTCAATTTTCAATTCAAAACTTTCAAAATTAAATAATTTAAATTTATCAGATTACACTTGAGGCATATTCAAAATTAAAAAAATATTAATGCTTGTATTTTTAATTTATTAACTCTATGAAAAATTTCAAATAATACAATTCTTGAAATTTCTGTTTATAAAATTACTCAATTTGAATGTTTTAAATTGCAAATATATTAAAACCTTTCAATTTAAAATTCCTCTCCTTATAAAAAGTTTTCGATTTCAAAGGCTTTACATTTATTCCAATTTTTCACAAGGTTTGACATCGAATAATCTACTTATTGCAGCTTTGAATTATTTATATCCTAAAGCTGAAAAAAATGTATTGCCGAATCATGAGTGATTTCATTTAAAACGTTTAAAATTGAATAATTTAAATTGACAAGTTATACTCAAAGAATATTCGAAATTTTACAAATACTGAGATTTTGAATTTTAAATTTATAAACTAATTTCTTTTAATAATTATTATTTTATTTTTACGCTTCTAAAAGAAAATAATTACACTGTCATTTTAATTGTTTTAATTTCAAATTTCTCTCATTTAAAACCTTTTAATTTCAAAGGCTTTGAACTTATAATCCTATTTTCGAAACTGAATAATTTTGAATGGAATAATTATTTAATTGTTAACATACTTCTAATTTGAAATAAAATTCTAGGATAATAAAGTATTTCCATGCAAAATAGTTATGCTGAAGTTTAAACGCTTCCTTTTCTATTTTGACATGGTCGACTTCTAAAAAGTTTCAAACCAAAAACTTTAGAATTATGAGTCCTAATTACTTTCCTGAGTTTTTTTTGTTGAATTTAACTAATTATTATAAAAATAAGGGATTTTTTTTTTTATTTCTCCAGCTTATTTGAATGCTCTCCTTTGTTGAAGCCAAGAAACAACCCACATATATCTGTATTCAATTCAATCAAATTTAAAATTTAACGACAGTTTCATTTTTATTAAACTAAATTGTACTTAAATTTAACACCATTTAACGCCATTCAACATCTACAATTTTAACTGCAAATGTCCTTAAATTCAACTAAATTTTACTTGAACTTTGCATTCAACTGAAATGTATTCACTTTTTGAAATGATCTCAATTGTATTCAATCTTTAAATTTAGTTTTACAAAATAATTTTTTAAACTGCACTACAATAAATCTTAAAGTACGAATAGAATTGTTTTAAAACTTATTTACTTAGTATCTAGAAAATTTCTCTTTGAAAAGAAACCAGACGAGAAATTAATTTAATTTAACTAAACTTTATTTGATTCTTAAATTCACCTAAATTTCATTTAAATGTTGAATTTAGCTAAATTTTATTCAAATTTTAAATTCAACTAAATTTTATTTTATTTGGAATTTAAATAAATTTTATTTAATTTTTCAATTTATCTTAATTTCCTTTAAATTTTAAGTTTAGTTTTGTTTAAATAATTTTAGAAATTTCACTAAAATTCTAAAGTACGGAAAAATTTTTTTTCCATTTATTTATTGTCTCGAAAATTTAAAATAATAATAAATAGAATATTTTTAGACTCTCTTTCATTTGAATATAATTAGGTAATTCATTGTCCATAACATTTTTAGTGTACAGGCCGTACAGAGCCAGCCAACCGACTCAACTATAGCAAAGATTGCTATAGTGATAGCGAAGGCGAACGCGAGAACGAGAAACAGAAAATCACGTTCGGTTTGGAATTCAACAACTTTCGGTGTGCGCCCCGGCCCCACCCCGCCCGCTGACGTGCTAGGTGGACGCGGTTGCCATAGAAACGGTGAAAAGTTGAAGAGGGCAGCACCTCGATATAGTCGAAAATGTAGTTATATATATATTAGTACTAATATTTATATAATTTATATTTTATACTTGAAGTAACGTAACCTCAAAATGCACGCATTAAAGAGGCGCGCGAAGTGTCTAATATCGCCGCAAAAAATCAAGACCCCTCACTTTAGAAGGCAATAACTCCGCAGAAAAAAATTTGAAGAGGTTCGCATAAGAACCACACGAATCCGCTAAGTTTTCTTAATGAAATGGGTGTTCTCTAATTTGCGTAAAAAAATTTCGTTCTGAGATAATTAGCAAAATACAAGTAAAAATGCAGTCGCGAGGCCCATTGTTGAGACACGTTAACTTTTACATGGCCCCAGAGCTAAGAATATGTTGAAAAAAATTTGAAAAAATTCTGGAGTTTCCTACAACATGTTCAGAATCCAGTAGAAACCTTAAAATTTTAAAATATTTAAAAATGTCAGTTTTGTAAGGATTTTTGTTGAATGTTTTTATTTAGGGATTGAATAGAGCTATCGCGCTGTTTAATCGCTTAAAAGGTGTAGTAATGTACCCTGATTTATATTTCGACCACAAAACTGAATAAAAATTTTAGTTTCGCGATTAAAGTCGCTTAGAATAATTCGGAGTTTAATGAGGCGAAGCGCGTAGCACAGGCGTGGAAAAAAGTGTAGAAAAAAAATGTCCGTCATATTTCTCAGCGGCAGGCAGCCGTTTTCTCCAGATTTTCCCACAGCTGCTGCTCACTCAGCAGGGCCTTCTCAAAGCTTTGAGGCGGACTGCGTCCTTCTCTTCTGATACAAAATTTTCATAATATAATACAGTATCAAGCTTGCACACGAATTATCTTGTATTTTGTTTATTCAATATAGTATACTTATTTCGGTATTATAATATAATTTTGTAATCATTAGGCTGTTAATTCGCTATTGCAATATATGTAAAAGGAATAATTATTATTCTACAAAGATACGTGATTGTAAAATTTTGTTAGCAATTTCCGTTTATGAA
>NC_046665.1:9626954-9631753 GCF_010883055.1 Belonocnema kinseyi | reverse complement strand
ATATTACCGGTAACGTAAGTCCCTATTTGACTTGAGCATGTATGCTTAAAGCCGTTAGATGGCGTATGCATTTACTAAGTAGGCTTTAGCCCTACGTCACAGCACAAATGGTAAGTTCCGACAGTGCCTACAAGTGTGCCTACTGGCCGCTAGATGGCAATACCGGTTTCATATGTATACACCTGGTAGATCAATTTATATAGGTTAGGCAACGTACACAGTAGTTGGCAACATTCCTTAGAATGTCTTAATTGCGGAAAAAAAGTTTTTATATTTACTTACCGTTGTAGTTCTTTTAATGTCAGGCCAATATGTGTCTCGAATGTGTGTCCAATCCTTCTCATGGGAAATAACACCTAACGATAAGGCAAAATTGTGAATCTCCTTCCACTTCTCGGCTTTTGTTTCTTTTGTTAAATCGGGTGCAAAGACACCAAAAAGTATTTCCCTGGCATTACGGATCTTTTGTAGAACACTGATCTTTTTTGCGTTTCTTATTTCCTTCGACGCCATTGCACAAAACTTATTTTATTCTTTAATTTGAATATATCGCCGATACAACAACACTTTGGAGTCAACACACAGTCACACTTTAGAGGTTAAGATATATAATTCAAGTGCGCATGCGCGCACTTGTAGCTTGTAGGAAATATTACTTGTAATTACAAGTGGACGTAAGACTTTTGTGAAACAGAAAATATAAGTGCTTGTAATTACAAGCTAGTAACTTACTAAGTTGTAACTTGCAGACTTGTAATTTCTATGAAACAGGCCCCATGGGATTACTGGAGAGGACCGCAGCTGCTCTGTTGGCTGATATTTCAGACTCATTGATGGAGCAATTACCGGTGAGTATTACACGTTTCCCCGCAGTCACAGGGCAGTGACAAAGGATGTGAGTAGACCCAGATACACTGTTAGAAATTTCTGCAGGAATTTTCAGAAACACGTCACTAAAGCTTTATGCAGAAACCGTTTCTAAATTTTCCGAAACTGTAACAGAAATTTCAGCAACGGTAACTGCATAAAACTCCAGTTGCATGTATCACAAAATTCTGTTACAGTTTAGGAATTTTCAGTTACTGTAACTGAAAATTCCTAGAGGTTAAAAATTTGTTTCGGTTCATTATCTTAATATAAAACATGAAGTCTATATTTGTCCTGATAATATGAATAGCAAGAAAATATAACAGAAGTGAAGACTAATTACTTATTATGTATATATGTTATATGTACAGTCATTGTATCAAATATATAATCAAAGCCCATCTTTTATGATAAGAAGTTTTTTTGACATTTGATATATTGAGTATATTATATAACATAGTTATTTACATACAAATTTCGCTTGTATATAGTCTTACTTTAATTTTTATTTTTAAGACAAATATATACAGCAAATTTAAGTTAAAATAAATGATTCAAACAATAACGTCTCTATACATTACATGTTTAGAGAAATTGACTCACAAAATTTATACAAAATGTTATTTTATTTTTTATAAATAATATTAGTATGGAATTTTTCATAAAAAATTGAATTTTCAATTGGAAAATATGAAGTTTCAACTAAAATATGAATGTTGCCTAAAAAAATCATTTCTTCAAAAAGTGGTTGAACCAAATTAAAAAAAAGTTGTATCTTCAAACAGACAAAAGATCAAAGAAAGATGCAATTTCTAGTCAAATAGATGAATTTTAAAAATAAAAAGACAAATTTGCGAAAAATAGTTGAATTTTCCACCAAAAATTATTTTAGTTTGACTTATTAGCATTGAAATATGAGATTTAAAAATAATTTAATTTTATATTAAACTAGTTAAATTTTTAACACAAAAATTCAATTTTCAACCAAAAAGAATGTCTTCAACAAAATTGATCAATTTTCAAACAAATAGTAACATTTAGAACTAGAAACCTAATATTGTGAAGAAAATCACTGCAAAAAAATAAATATAAATACAAAGCAAACAAATCACTAACAAGAATATCATCCCACCCAGATAGCACAGAGTTTGCAGCACCCGGTAATAAGCGTTGAATTCAGAAAAATTAGGAATTTGTATTCCTATGAATACGCGATTTTTCCTCCGTCTAAAAATCCCCCAACGGGAACAGAAAAAGTGCAAATCCTATTTCTCTCAATCGACTTAGTAAAATTTAACAAAAGCATTTATTTGACCTATTTTTCATTATTAAATCTTTTTATAACATATAAATTCGAAAATATTCAAATTTATATGTATTTATATTTTAATAATTTATTGAAACGTCTTAAAAAATGCACCAAAAAAATCTATTCAAATGGGTGAGCGTAAATAATTTTAACTCTAAAGAGGCATAGTTCAATTGGTTAGAATTAAAATTTCAGGACTTATATTTTGCATGAAGGAATTAAAACAACTTATTACACATATTTTGTGAACTAATTAGAAGGAATTAAATAAAATCAAAATATGACTACTTCTGAGGAATAAAAAATATCTCTGTGAGGCGTGTTACCAGTACAATTAGAAGGAATTAAGTATATTGAAAACACGTTTTCTTTGGGAGAATAGAAAACCGTGTGGCGGTTGCTTCGAAAACAGAAGTGAATAAGTTTCGGAGGAATCTTATTTTTATGGTGGCATTTTAGACTTATTACCGGGCAAGCTTGCCTAAACCTTGCCATGCAAGTTTCGAAAGATTGCATCGCGAAATTCAGGCGAGCTTCCCGCAAATAAGAAAATGTCCGTCATGTGGCATTATTGCGAAGCATGATTGAGGAAACGTTGCCTGTCAATCTTAGTTTTTCATGGCACGTAGGGCTGCACAGTAGTTTTTTTAATGTTCTTCCAGAATGCCCGCTTGCGTGTCTACAAAAACGTATGTTATATGGTACATAAAAAAAGAAATTTGTAATAAAACTTTCCCACCAATATTCCTCCAAGGTTCCCTCAATATTGTAGGCGAGCCAAAGATATTAGGTCCTAATATCGCCGCAAAAAATCAAGACTCCTCACTTTAGAAGGCAATAACTCCGCAGAAAAAATGTGAAGAGGTTCGCATAAGAACCACACGAATCCGCTAAGTTTTCTTAGTGAAATGGGTCTTCTCTAATTTGCGTAGAAAAATTTCGTTCCGAGCTAATTAGCAAAATACAAGTAAAAATGCGGTCGCGAGGTCCATTGTTGAGACACGTTAAATTTACATGACCCCAGAGCTAAGAATATGTTGGAAAAAATTTGAAAAAATTCTGGAGTGTCCTACAACATGTTCAGAATCCAGTAGAAAACTTAAAATTTTGAAATATTTAAAAATGTCAGTTTTGTAAGGATTTTTGTTGAATGTTTTTATTTAGGGATTGAATAGAGCTATCGCGCTGTTTAATGGCTTGAAAGGTGTAGTAATGTACTCTGATTTATCTTTCGACTACAAAACTGAATAAAAATTTTTATTTCGCGATTAAAGTCGCTTAGAATAATTCGGAGTTTAATGAGGCGAAGTGCGTAGCACAGGCGTGGAAAAAAGTGTAGAAAAAAAATGTCCGTCATATTTCTCAGCGGCAGGCAGCCGTTTTCTACAGATTTTCCCACAGCTGCTGCTCACTCAGCAGGGCCTTCTCAAAGCTTTGAGGCGGACTGCGTCCTTCTCTTCTGATACAAAATTTTCATAATATAATACAGTATCAAGCTTGCACACGAATTATCTTGTATTTTGTTTATTTAATATAGTACACTTATTTCGGTATTATAATATAATTTTGTAATTATTAGGCTGTTAATTCGCTATTGCAATATATGTAAAAGGAATAATTATTATTCTACAAAGATACGTGATTGTAAAATTTTGTTAGCAATTTCCGTTTATGAACAATTATTTTCATATACTTTCGTGCTATAATTCTAATCATTATTATTACTTATATATTATATAGGTGCAATTTCATGTCAAATCTTGTGAAGAACTGAAGCTATTGTTTGTAATTTTTATGAAAATTGTAGTATTTGTTCTTGTAGGTGTTGAAATAAAAACTCTAACTTGATTTTTGAATAATTCCCAGAAATGACAGGATACTCAAAATTCAAAAATTTGGTCTTTTTCTTTAAACTCTCATAACTTTTGTGATTTTAATACTATTAAGGTTTATTTTTTTGAATATTCGTAATATGGTGCAGTTCTGAACAAAAATTTCTTGAAACAAAAAATGTCAAAACCTTCTTGAATTTTTCAAAAATGAATATTTAAACTGAACTTCTGAAAAAATACCCAATTAAAGAAATGTATGTATAGCTTGCACTGCCCTCCAAATAATTCAATTTACAAATTCACTTTTGAAAAATCCAAAAAGTTTTAAACATTTTTTGTTTCAAAAAATATTTCTTGACAACTTCAGCTTATTACAAATAGTTTAAAAAATACACCTTTACAGCATGTAAGTCATTAAAGTTAAGAGTTAAATTAAAATGCAAAAAACTAAATTTTCAATATGTTCGAAGTTTTTGGAATTTTTCAAAAAAATTTTCGTAGTTTTTCTTTCAACACCTAAGAGAACAAATACTGCAATTTCCATTAGAATTTCTAACAATATGAGCGTTTACGAACAATTATTATCATATGCTTTTGTGCTATAATTCTAATCATTAATTATTACTTATATATTGTGTGATTTGAATACTATTAAGGTTTAAACATTTCAGTTTGAACATTCGTTTTTTAAAAATTCAAGAAGGCTTTGACATTTTTTGTTTCAAGAAATTTTTGTTCAGAACTGCACCATATTGCGAATATTAAAATAAATAAATCTTAATAGTATTAAA
>NC_046665.1:9623042-9626854 GCF_010883055.1 Belonocnema kinseyi | reverse complement strand
TCTTGAGAAAGGTAGGGGGAAGGGAGACGAAAAAGAGTCTAGAAATAAATCAGAGGGGTTTCCAAACGGCAAAGGGGAAACAAAGTGAAGAGGAAAGAAGAGATAGGGGAAGAGAGAAACGTGAAAATAGCTTTCTGGAATGTGTCAGGTTTGAAGAACAAGAATAAAGGATTTTGGGAGGAGTTAGAAAAGTGGGATGTGATTATGATGAGTGAAACTTGGGCAGATGAGAAGGACTGGAAGGGAATACAAAAGCTGTTACCGAAAGGTTATGTCTGGACAATGCAAGAAGCAAGAAAAGAACACGATAAAGGGAGAGGTATGGGCGGCATGGTGTAAGGGATGAAAAAAGAATTAGCAGTAAAAGGGAGAAAAGATGGGAACATGGAGGAAAAGGATGGAACAATGATAAGAAAAATTATAATTGGGAAAGTAGAAATAGCAGTGGTGTGTATAGGGAAGAAGAGGGAAAGAGGAAGGCTGGAGAGTAATTAGGAGGTGGATGGAGGAAAAGAAGGAAGAATTGGTTTTAATAGGAGGGGACTTAAATGCATGGACTGGCGAACAAGGGGGAGGGTTATGGGATGAAGAAAAGGAGGCATTTATAAGGAACTCCAAACATAAAGAGCCGGACAGGGAGGGGAGGAAGTTACTAGACATGCTAGGAGAAACAGGATGGTTTATATGCAATGGCAATATGAAAGGAGATGATGAAGGGGAGATCACATTCATAGGAAAGGGAGCAACAGTAATAGATTACATCTTGGCTGAAGAAAGAATGCGGTATTTGATAGGGAGTATGAAGGTAAGGAATGAGATAGGGTCCGAGCACATCCCGGTCATAGTTACACTAAAAAGAGGCGTCAGTAAGCGCGGCTGAGGGAGAAAGGAAAAAGGGTGCGAACGAAACACGAAAATGGGAATCTGGGGGGTAGATAAATAAAAAGAGTTTAAACAAAAGATGGAAAAGGAGAAGGTTAGGTATGGAAAAGAGGAGGGAATAGACTCATTAACTGAAAGGTTGAAGGGGCCCATTGAAAAGGTAAAGGATGAGCTGGGTACTAATGAAGAAAGAGTAGGGGGAAACAGAGGCTGGTGGGACGAGGAATGCTGGGAGAGTAAAGAGAGAATAAAAGAGTGTGTGCGCAAATGGAGAAGAGGGGAAATGGAGAAGGAGGAGTATAACAAAAGGAAAAAAGAACATGAGAAGATGCTGGAAATAAAAAAAAACGGGAAAGGAAGAATATAAAGCAGAGGTAGAAAAAGCAATCAAAGAAGGTAAGGTGTTGGATGTGATAAATAGGGATAGAGGGGAAAGGAAGGGTGTTAACGAAGAAATAGAAATGGAGGAATGGACGGATTATTTTAAAGGTCTATTAGGGGGAGAGCAAAATAAGATCAAAGGGGAAAAGTGTAGGATAGGCCTCGGATAAATGGAGGATGGGAACGAGATAACAAGAAAAGAAGTGGATGAGGCAATAAATAGGTTAAAAAGGAACAAGGCGACAGGAGAAGGTGGGATAGAGAACGAAGCGATGAAGTTTGGAGGAGAAGGGATTAGGGATGGGATGTGGAAGATCTGCAACAAGGTATGGAAAGGGGAAGGTTAGCCGGAAGAGTGGACGACGGTACTGGTGGCACCGCTTGTCAAGAAAGGGGAAGGAGAAAAGGTAGAGGAATACAGAGGGTTCACTCTCATGTCAGTCGGCTATAAAATATATGCAGAAATCTTAAGAAATAGGTGAAAGAGTCAGGTAGAACAAAAAGAAAGTATCCCACATAATCAGACGGGATTTAGAAAAGGAATGGGAACTATAGACAACATCTACGTACTTAACTATTTAGTTTACAGAAATTTGGGGAGAAAGAACAGGAGACTAGTCACTTTGTTCGTAGATTTCAAAGCAGCGTTTGAATCAGTGAATAGAAAAGTATTATGGCAGGCAGTGAAAGAGAGGGGTGTAGAGGAAAATTGAGTGGAGAGGATAAAGGAAATTTTTACTGAAACCAGGATTAGGGTGAATATAGGAAAGAAAAAAGGGCAGGTTTTCTGGACAAGCCGAGGTCTAAGGCAAGGGTGCCTTTGAGTCCGTTACTATTTAGTATCCTATTGGCAGACTTAAAGGAGAAGCTAAAGGAGAAAGGGAAAGGAGGAACGGTTTTGGGTAATAGCAAACTATACTCTCTAGCATACGTGGATGATGTAGTTCTATTAGCAGATGATGAGAAGGGGAAGAACCTAATCATGAGAATCTTCGAAGAGTATGTGGGAATAAAAGAGCTGACGGTGAACGTAGATAAGACAAAGGTGATGTGTTTCAGAAATAGAAAGAGAAAAATAAATTACGTTTAGAAGATGAACGGACAAAAAGTGGAAATTGTGGAGGAGTTCTGTTACCTAGGTTTTTGGTTTGAGGCAGAAGGGGGAAACGAGCTGCAGGTGAGGAAAAGAATTGAATGTGCGAGTAAAGTAGAGTAAAGTAAAGTAGAAGGTTCAAGAACGATTGGAGAATGAGGGTCTGGTTGTTTGATGCGTTGGTGTGGGCGGTATTGTGTTATGGTGTGGAAATCTGGGGATGAAAGGAACATAGGAAAGTAGAGAGCATGCATGAGCGATT
This sequence comes from Belonocnema kinseyi, assembly GCF_010883055.1. Lineage (NCBI taxonomy): Eukaryota > Metazoa > Arthropoda > Insecta > Hymenoptera > Cynipidae > Belonocnema > Belonocnema kinseyi. Next base: position 9,624,236 of record NC_046665.1, on the reverse strand, counting down.
CCTGAGGTGGATAATGAGGGTTAGCTGGAGTTGCCCAGGATATATGTTAAAAGAAGAGTTAGGAAGAGAAAATATGGTTACTAGACAAATTAAGGGAGCATGGAGGTTTGAAGAGGAGCTAAAAAGGGGAGAGGGAACTAAAATTGCACAAGCATGTTTCGGCGAAATTTGGAACAATGAAGCGAGAGGTAATGTGGGAAATTCAAAATGGGAGAAAGAAAGGAAAAAAATGAGAAGGGTGTGTAATATTCGAGAAGGGGTTATGTAGTGGCAGGACATAGAGTTAGAGCTATTGGTTAAACAAGGAGAACAGAGATGGACAAAGATTATAGATTCGAGGTACAATAGATGGTATATGATGGTCAAAGGGTTGACGGAACCAGAATATCTGCAAAAAATAAAAAAGGAAGAAAAATGGAGTAGGGCTGTACGGTTCAGAATGGGGGAATGAGTGAGAGCATGCAGATATTGAATGAATCAAGAGGAGAATTTATGCAGAGTATTTGGATACGAAATGGAGTCATGGGCACATGTATTAGAGAGATGTACAGGAGAGGAAGAGGGACAGTTGAGTGTGTAAGATGGATCTTGGATGGTAGTGGAATGGGAGTGATGTGGATGAAGAAATTGGATGAAGAAAGGGAAAGCAAGGGAGTAGGGCAGAGCATAACGGGTGATCCTGAAAAGGGGCAGTAAAAAATGAAAATTGTTTTCAATATCGTGGAAAATGCATTTTTTTATGGTAAGAGGAAACGGAAGCCCTGGAAGCTCGCTCATTTTAGGAGGCCCTCAAACCCGTAAAAGGGAGAGATTAAATACATAGATACAAATAAATGTAAAAAAATTCTTTTCGTACTTTAGAATTTTAGTTAAATTTCTAAAATTATTTCTAAAAACTAAACTTAAAATTTAAATGAAATTAAGATAAATTAGAGAATTAAATAATTTAGTTGAATCTAAAATTTAAATAAAGTTTAGTTAAATTAATTTCTCGTCTGGTTTCTTTTCAAAGAGAAATTTTCTAGATACTAAGTAAATAAGTTTTAAGTTAAAATTGTAGATGTTGAATGGTGTTAAATGGTGTTAAATTTAGGTACAATTGTGGGTCCGGATGCAATAAGGGCACATAAAATTTTTTCGTGCGAAAACGAAGTCCCCTGGAGGCTTTAGAAAAAATTTTCGAATTTTAATTTT
>NC_046665.1:9612429-9622942 GCF_010883055.1 Belonocnema kinseyi | reverse complement strand
AGATTAAATTGTATAGTTTCTTTTGTATAAATTCGTTGAAAAATAAATCAAATTTATGAGTGTTTTATCAAATTACTTTCTTTAAATTGTTATTTACCAAGATATTTAAGTAATATCCTATTAAAATCAAAAACTCTCTAGCGAGCGAACGTGGCGCGGCGGTAAGCCCCCGAGTCTATAGTACACTCGAAAACTCCAGCGCTGACATTAACTAAAATCATCACTACTCCTAAACTATTAATTATTTTGATCTAAAACTTTTCAAAAAACTTTATCATAGTTTTCTCCGCATTTTTGTCACGAGAAGTCCTTGCTTGCTCAAAATTCGCTTGATAAACGAAACGCTGGAAGTTGCAAAAGTCCGATTCGCGCCGAGCATCAGAAAAAAATTATTAAAAATTTTTCAAATTTTTTATTTTGAATTCCTGTTCCTCTACGAATCTAAGGATACCCTAAGGTATATTTTCTGAAAATTTTATTCAAAAATTCCAAAAACTGACGTACAGAGCACGAGTTGAAGTGAAAAACGGATTAAAAGCGACTTTTTCAAAAAAGTAAGTTTTTTGGCTTTAATTTTTAAACTAAAAAAGTTACAACTTTTTGTGTTAAGAAAAAAAGATGCGCAATCAAATTTTACATCCATATATATCTTTTGAAAATTAAAATTCGAAAATTTTTTCTAAAGCCTCCAGGGGACTTCGTTTTCGCACGAAAAAATTTTATGTGCCCTTATTGCATCCGGACCCACAATTTAGTTCAATAAAAATGAAACTGTCGTTAAATTTTAAATTTGATTGAATGGAATACAGATACATGTGGGTTGTTTCTTGGCTTCAACAATGGAGAGCATTCAAATAAGCTGGAGAAAATTTAAAAAAATCCCTTGTTTCTATAATAATTAGTTAAATTCAACAAAAAAACTCAGGAAGGTAATTAGGACTCATAGTTCTAAAGTTTTCGGTTTGAAACTTTTCAGAAGTCGACAATGTCAAAATATAAAAGGAAGCGTTTAAACTTCAGCATACCTATTTTGCAAGGAAATACTTTACTATCCCACAATTATATTTCAAATGAGAAGTATTTTAGCAATTAAATAATTATTCCATTCAAAATTATTCAGTTTAGAAAATTGGATTATAACTTCAAAGTCTTTGAAATTAAAAGGTTTTAAATGAGAGAAATTTGAAATGAAAATAATTAAAATTACAGTGTAATTATTATTTTCTACTAGAAGCGTAAGAATAAAATAATAATTATTAAAAGAAACTAATCTATAAATTTAATATTCAAAATCTCAGTATTTGTAAAATTTCGAATATTCTTCGAGTATAACCTGTTAATTCAAATTATTTAATTTTAAACGTTTTAAATGAAATCACTCATGATTCGGCAATACAGTTTTTCAGCTTTAGGATATAAATAATTTAAAGCTGCAATAAGCAGATTATTCGATGTCAAACCTCGTGAAAAATTGGAATTAATGTAAAGCCTTCGAAATCGCAAACTTTTTATAAGGAGAGGAATTTTAAATTGAAAGGTTTTAATATATTTTTAATTTAAAACATTCAAATTGAGTAATTTTATAAACAGAAATTTCAAGAATTGTATTATTTGAAATTTTTTCATAGAGTTCATAAATTAAAAATACAAGCATTAATATTTTTTAAATTTTGAATATGCCTCAAGTATAATCTGATAAATTTAAATTATTTAATTTTGAAAGTTTTGAACTGAAAATTGAAATGTAGAATTCTAAATGTTTGTATTTGGGTATTATCAGATTTCGGAGGCCATTAATTCAAGCCTAATCAAGTTAGAAGGCTTACAGTTGTCAAGTTTACGATATTAAACCCTTATATTCAAAACAAAATTAAATTTTAATGTTAAAATTTTTTATTGTTTAGGGTTTGATTCTTAAATTCAGAATTTGTTCAATGCTTCACATTTTTAATTTTACACTTTCAAACCTTTTTGTTTAATTTGAGTCATCGAGAAAAAAATATTACATTTTAGTAGACACGACTTTTTTTTACGTAAAAAATTAATTTAGGAAATATCCCGTGAGCCAAGGTGAACAATCCGTCGAGAAGGAAAAATGGGTTAAGCCAAATCTGCTGTTTGCGTAAAGAAACTCACTATCTTCGTTCTGACGTGAGTCTTCTTTACGTATACGCTGCAACGCGAAAATGACCCTTACGTAAAACTTGTTATGTTCATTGTAATTTTTAGATTATGTCTAATTGTTTACTGTGTTATGAATTGCAGTTAGAGGAAAGTTGTGAATAATACAATAAAGCGGAATTAAACTTCGGTTTTCAATCAAGATCTTTGAAAAGAAGTATACAATTTTTGAAAAAATAAGTCTGTCAAAAAAGTGCCAGATCATGTATATATTTATTAAAAATAAAATAAAATAAAAACAGCGTCAAATTCTTTTCAAAAATATAGACTATTAAAGTACATAATAGTTCTGTGAATTTATAGCATTGGTTTATATTATTTTTTATGGTTGGGGTTTAAAAAATGTAATTAGCTCATATATTAAAATAACAAAAAGACGAAAATTAGGGAAATTTTTATGTCAATTTTCAGTATTAAATGATAATAAAAAAAAATTAAGCAAACTTATATTTTTTCTTAAAGTTAGATTTCTGGAGCAGGGAAAATGACATTTTGTAAGATTGAGTTACTTCTTATTTCAATTTGAAAAAATGGTTCATATTTATAACATGGCCTTAGCTAAACTGTAGGAGCAAGCCGTAATTTCCTTTGACTTTTGAAAATGCTTCTTACACTTTACAGCTGTTAAAAAACTCATATACCACTTAAATCACTAATATTTAAAAAATGCAACATTTCAGAAGACATTTGTCTAGGTCTATAAGGCAATTTAGGAAACAAATTTTTTTATAAATTTTTATAAGGAAATTTCTTTTCAGAATTTTTATTTCTTCAACCAGAAAAAAATAGTAAGGACATACCACCACAATTCTGGTTGATTTAACCAACAGCTTTTTTAGTTTATTTAAATTTAAATAAAACTTAACTCTATCTTCAAATTCACTTTTCTACTAATTTCCGAAAAAATTATAACTTGAATAAAAAATAAACTTTTCATTTCAAATTTGTTATTAATATTTTATACTAACATATTTGCTATATTTTGGGCATAATTTTGATTTCGAAAAGTCTTTAGAGTTTTCTAATTCTTTCAAGACCTTTTCTACTCAATTAAAATTATTTTTCCATTCACTTATAAAGTAAAATTAGATTATTACCATTTTGGATTTCAAATGCACTATAATTTGGCGCGAACGAATATATAGCTGCCTGTCGCGCCTCTACAAACATGTGGCGGAACCAATCGGTATATGTCGCGCCTCTACAAGTATGTGGCCGAACTAAAAGCAATATATATATATACAGGACCACAAACTTGCCTGCCGCGCTAACTACCGGTATATGGTGCAACTAATCTCATGCCGTATGTAGGACCTAACATCTTTGGTTATAGGCACACGAAGAATAGCTTGTTTTTCAGAGTCCCTTTGAAAGGCTTTAACCTACTGACATACAGTGCCGTGCAAAAGTTTTCGTGCATCTCTTTTTTATGACTCAATAAATTCTTTTAATTTTAATTATGCCAGAGCTAAAAAATGTCCCTGTAAAAGGTTGATTTTTTTCGAAATTCTGATTAAAATAAGCCCAGGGTGAAGCCAATTTGTCTAGTTTTTAAGTAGATATTACAAAAATAGTGTGAATCTCAATGTTTCCTTGAATTTTAAATAACTTCCGAAATAGTCAACATTTTTTAATATTCTTGGACTCATTTTAAAGCTTTTTTTCATAGTATCACATCAGCTTACGAGTATAAATGGTAAACAATTTTTTTTTGAATTGCAAGAACTTGAAGTTGAAACAAAAAAGTTGGAAAAATTGAAATATTATTTTTGATAACAAAAATATTTTTGTAAAATATATGAAACATATAATCATGAAGTTTCTATGTAATTTCCCGAAAAATATATATTTATTTAACTTTTATTCTGATTTGCCTACAGATGAGATGTTTTCAAACTTATTTAACTTTTTTATTAAAACTTCAAGTTCTTGCAATTCGAAAAGAAATTGTTTACGATTCATACTCATGGGCTGCTGCGATAAGGTGAAAACAAATCTTCAAAATAAACCCAAGAACATTGAAAAATGTTGACTATCTCGGAAGTTATTGAAAATTTCAGAAAACATTGAAATTTATACTATTTTTGCAGTTTAAATAAAATAAATCGCTCTTGAAATTTTTAAAGAAATTATAACCTTTTTATTTTCGGATATATTTTAATAAACCTACGTACATTATGGGCAAATTAATGTAATTACGGGCTCACCATCAAATGCAGACTTGACTCAAAACAGGAATGGGCCCTAATAATCTGACAATAATGTAATTCTATTATTTATAGATTGAAATAAGGCAATTCAATTTTGAGGTTAGGTCCTAGTGTTAACGTCCTTATTGAAAGTAGATCAAAGTTATTGTCATATTCTCTCTTGCAGTTACGGCCACTTTAATACAATTTTATGTTCTTATTTTCTAAATGTTATTAATTATTCAAAATTTTCTCTCAATAGGCTAAAGTGGACAACGCTCGTGATACGGGAAAGGGCGGTGGCAAAAAAGGTATTTTAACTGCCATTGGCAATCTGGTGCTGGGCATAATAGGTCGAGATTCGGCAATTTTGCAAGGCCTTGGAGTTCCCTCATCAATGGCAGAAAATTCACAGGGTGACCAGATGACTGGGTAGGAAAAGCAGGACACCCCACTCCTTACCACCTCCCACCATTAATTCTTTTCCGCCCCTAGCCCAATTTGGCGCGTTATTTGAAAATTAAAAGTGATTATCCTGTGATTATAACCTGTGAATAATAAATATAGAAAATGAAACTCACAGCGACAGATTATTATTTACGAGACTAAGAAACTCAAAATAAAACTTAAAAAATTTAATTAAACATAACCTTGCAATGGTACTTACGTTAGATTTGTACAGTGACAGAGACATAGGAACACTTTCCCCTCGTTGCAGTCATTGGAATAGTAAAGTGAAGAACGGGAACGGGAAACACAAACCGAATATATAGCAGGTTATGGCTTTTTATACGATCAGTAGTAGGACTCCGGGCCGTTTCGCAGTCGAAAATCTAACGGATTTCTTTTTCCATCGACGAACGTTAAAAAAAGAGGTTTATTCGTTTTTCAGCTTTCGACACGGTCTCGGACTCCCATCGCAGTTTCAACAAGCACAATTCCTAGAGACAAGTGCTGCGCGAACACAAACGTAGTGAACAAAGAGGTTAATCTAAGTAAATTTGTCATTGGTCAAGCAACGAATTTTATTCCTCTCGAGCTAAGGCTTCGCTGGTAGAAGTTGTGAAGAAAATTTAGGTCCGCGCAATAAAAAATGCAAATATCGTGAATATCTTGAAAAAGAAGGACATCAGACAAAAAAGAAGGACAGAAGGACAAACATCAAAAAAGAAGGACATGCCCTTCCAAAGAAGGACGTCTGGTCACCCTGAAAATTCACCACCTGCAATATTCCTTCAAAATGAAGAAGTTAGGAACGGAGTCAGTACCAGTGAAGCCAATAAGAACAATGCTGCTAACAACGAGGATAATATCGATGAAGGAGTTGAAAGAAAAACAACAGGAGGAAAAAGCAGAAAAAGAAAGCTCAGTGGTAAGACAGAAGATCCCGAATTAAAAGCGCTTAAGAGAAAGGTGTTAGAAGCACAATTAGAATATTTAAAAGAAAATACCATAAACCTTTTATTGGAAAGAGAAAGAATACAAAGAGATTTAGATTTTCATGATAACAATAATTACCCCTTGTAGTAAATACTCCGAATTCTTATTCATTAGCTGACAACTCTGTAACTTTCGATTCACAAAAAAATACGTGAATAGGTTTAAAAAAAAGACTGGCCACTTTGATGTTCTAATAATGTTGAAAATTTTAACATTGAAACCTTAAACATTATTCGGATAATAAAATTATTGCACCTTTCACACACTTTGCTATTCGAATGTTGTACAAAGCTTTAAAGCATTGAATATCATTCGAATAAGTGAGGACAGTCAATGATATTAGAACGATAATGTCCAAATATTCTGTGATATATTACTATATGTTTACTCTGGACTTTAATTTTTCTCTTTAAACAGTCACAGGTTTCATGCAATATTTATATAAAATATCTATATATAAACAGTATATGAAAGTTAAATGTCTGTTTAAAAAAGTTTCTCCGTGGAAATGCAGGGTAAGCTTCATTGTTCGATTGATATTCAATGCTTTAAATTTAATGAAACTTACAACGACTAGGTAGACAAAGGTTTATATTATTTTTTTCTAGCACATTTTCTATTTTGCGCATTAATTTTTAACTTTTATTTCATATTATTTCATTTATGCCTGCGGTGATATTACCTTTAACGACCAACACAGTGATAAGTATTATGCCAAAAGTGCTTTCTAGTATTTTACCAGCGGCATTCTTACTCTTAATTGTTAAATACTCATAGTTATTGCATATTTACGTTTTACATAGTTTTATATTCATTATTGCATTATTGTTGTCATTACTTCGTTATTTTTATATTCATTAATTTATTACCTATAAAAAGTTCTTAACCAAAGGAAACTTGTAATTGGAAAGTTTGAGTAATTTTCTTTCACCGGTCGAAAGTTTGTATTTCACTCCACACAAAAATGTCTGCACCGAAACTAAATCCACGACTTTTCAATGAAACTTGTGATACGAAAGATTAGAATATTTGCTTCGAATAAGGCTACGTTTATTTTTTTAAATAAACGAGTAAAAAAAGATGTAGTTTAAAAATATTTTAGCTGAATACGCATTTTGAATTTTTGAGTTTTATTGAAAGCATGGTTGCACCTCATAAAATAATGAAGGTCAATAATAAACCTCGGACTCTTGGCTCGGACTTTTGGGTGAAAAATTCGATTAACTTTAAATTTAATTTAAGATATTTAAAATTGAAAAATAATTGATTTTACACGATGATTCTGAATCCGTTCAAAATAAAGAATTAATAGATATTAGTTTATAAAATTATTTTAAATTATGACTTCAAATATTATTTCAATCCAAAGAAATTTTAATTTTAACCCATTCAATTTGAAATTTTTCAATTAAAAAAAGAAAATTTCGTTAATTATCGGCAATATTTGACCGTTCATTTAAAACAATCCATTAAAAACAACTGTTAAAAACTATACAAATTTGAACAGAATGGTTCGAAATAGAAAGCCTTGAATTGTTAAATTTGTAATGAGCTAAATTTTAAGTTTAATCGCTACAATTTTAATTTAAAAAAGATTCAAAATTAATTTAAAACTTGAAATTATTTCAAATAATTTGAAACACGATGTAGCTTTCTGCAGATTAAAAAAAAAATTAAGCTGTTTGAGAGTTGTACAATATTTAAAAAGCATAACAAAAATGATTGTGATTGCTAAGAAAATTGAAAATTATTTTTTATTTTCTTTATTCATAATGTGTCCCCTAAGAGTTTACATGGCTTCCATTCCTTACAATCTTTCCGTTTAAATCTATATATTTTTTACAATCTTATCCTTTCTATATATACAATTATTTACTACTATTTACATAAAGTCTTATATCTAGTTACTTATTTCTATTTCCTGCGATAGCGCAATTTAGGACTTGTTAGCAAGCGAGCGAGCGAACGAAAGCGAGAATGCAAGCGAGAGAGAGAGCATGAGAACGCAAACGCATCTTAGTCTGCTTAACTTTTACTTTACCATTACTTACAATTTTCACGCTTCTAATCTAAGCGACTTCCGTTTCCTTTTTCTTTCACATTTTTATACCCACATTTACCTTTTTCACGTGCATTCTTTCATTCTCCCTCATTCGCTCCTCTAGCACCCTCCAACTCCTTCATCCATTCTTCTCCTAATCCATATTCCCCTAGAATCTTAACCACATTTTCTTGCCAGCTTCCTTTATCTTCCAATCCTCTCCTACATCCTTCCCATACATGCTCCCATGTTTCCTCCTCCCATTCACATATTCTACACATTCTGTTCTCTTCTTTTTCCCAGTACATCCCCTCCCTTACCTCGTTTCCCAGTCTAAATCTTGCTGTTCTGGTCCAACTTCTCTCTCCCCATCCCCTTTCTAAATACTTTGAAATCCCTTCCTTTTTTATCATCTTATAACATTTATTGTATTTTGATTCCTCAATCGCCCCCCATCTTTCTGTTAATTGGCTTTCCCTCTCCCTTTTTTCCAATTCTTCATAGTTTACTCCAGTCCCGTCTTCTATTTCTCTATCATTAAAGAACTCCCTCCTTTATTCTTCCCACCTCGTTAATTCGATCGCCCTCCCTCTCCCTCTCTTCTACCTCCATCAAACAATTTCTCGCCAACTCCCCTCCCTTTCCCTCCCTCATCTTTGTCTCGAATTTCCATGCCCTCTTACCTGCTCTAATACTTAACTTATCCCTTTGCGCTTCTTCTCTCACCATATATCCTGGCGTCCTCCAGTCTGCCCCTAGTGTTCATCTTATATACCTTTCTTGTAAACTCTCAATATCTTTCCTTTCTTTCCATCCCCATATCTCTGCTCCATAACCTAAAACCGGCCATACCAGCGTATCAAATAACCACATTCTCCTTCTCCAATTTTTTTTAACCTTCGTTTTCCTATTCTCCATATCTATTTCATTACCCCTGCTGCTTTTTTTATCCTTTCTCTTACATGAGCTGTATGATCTCCATTAGTCTGCAAGATATATCCCAAATATGTATACTCTTTGACTTCTAACTTTATTCCTTTCCATCTCCCTGACCATTCTTTCTTCCTTCCTCCTCCTTTTCTAAACCTCATTATCTTCGTTTTTTCTACAATCACATTCAGCTTTTTCCCATCTAAGTATTTCTCTAATCCTGTAATTAATCTTGCCATCCCTTCTTCATCCTCTGCCATCAACACTATGTCGTCTGCGTATGCCAGTGTATATATCTTTTCCTTCCCTATCCTAACTCCTCCCCAACCCTTTCTCCTCATTTCTTTTTCCAAGTCTGGTATTAATAAATTAAATAATAGTGGGCTCAGAGGACACCCTTGTCTCACACCTCTCACCAACCAGAAACTATCTCCTACTTGCTCTCCTACCTTTGCCCTGCTTCTTGTCTCCCTAAAAATTTCTGATACTCTCTTTATTAATCCCTCTCTTATCCCCTTCTTTACCATAACTTTGTCTATTTCGCCTATTATTTGTTTATACAGTGTTGGCATCAACGTCACCCCCCTATAATCTTGAACCTACTCTCCCTTGCCTTTCTTTACTCCATATTTCCATATTTCCATACTTCATTCGGAATCTCATCTATGCCAGGTGCCTTTCCATCCTTCATTATTCCTAAAACTTTAACTATTTCTTGCTTTGAAATTTCCTCTTCGTCGTCTCTTTCTCTACCATATTTTCCTCCCTTTACAACTTTTCTCTCTACTCCTAGCAAATCCAAAAAATATTTCTTCCATTCTATCATTTCAATATCTTGGTTTACTCTTTTCTTCTTTTTCTTTCTCTATTTACTACCTATCATACCTCTTCTTCCGTCCTAGCCTTCTGCGCCTCTTCCTCAAATCTTTTACTCTCTTCCTCTTTATTTTGATAATACGATTCAGTATACTATTTCTTTTTTTTCCCTGTATTCTTCCCCATTACTTTTTTCTTTTCTCCACTTTCTTAATTCCTTCCTGACCTCCTTTTTTTCTCTTTGCAGTCCTCATCCTACTCACTTCTATTCCCCTCTTTACTAACTTCATTATTGTTTGTGCACTCTAATCCTATTTTTATTTCTCCTATCATTTTTTCCATCTCCTCGTCCACATTTCCCTCTCCCATTTTGATATTTCTTATTTTTTCTCTAAATTGTTCTTTTCCTTCCCTTGACCAATCCCCTTTTCCAACACTTTTTACATTTGTTCCCCTTTTACTCATATTGCTATTCCTTTTTTGTCCCTCTAATATCACTATTAAGGGAAAGTGATCCGAATCAATATATTCTCCTACTTCTAGTTTCTTAACCTTCTCTCTTACCTCATCATCCACTATCACATAATCAATTACCGTTCCCCTTTCACTTCCTGTGCGCGTATATTCTCCTTTTTCATCCCCTTCTATATTCCCGTTTAAGATATACCATACCAACTCCTCCAAGCTCTTCAACAACTTTTTTCCCTCCCCATTTAGTACCTTATCTTTGGATTTTCCACCTTCCACTTCTCTCCTCCCATCATAGCCTCTTCTACTATTACTCCTTCTTTTTGTGCATTTCTGTCTTTCTTAGCTTTCCCTGTTATACATTCATTCCTTACTCCCATCACCATTCCTCCCATTTCCCTGCCCTTTTTATTCTTCCTCTTTGCATTTTGCACTTGCCATTTGTAAC
>NC_046665.1:9608902-9612329 GCF_010883055.1 Belonocnema kinseyi | reverse complement strand
CCCTGCACCTCATTTCTTACTATCTCTTCCCTTTCTTCATCCCAATCCCACCATACTCCATCTATCTGAATTCTCCCATACTTAACCCATGTTCTCTTTCCCGTTTTTCTTTCCTCTTCCGCTATTTTCCTTAATTTATACTGCATCTACCTTTCTAACCATGTCAAATCATCCTCTATTCTCTCCGGACTACCATATAATAACCTCTGCTTTGTCATCACCTCCCTCTTATGTTCCCATTTCTTTAGTTTCACCTGTACCATTATCTCCCCTCTTCTCACTTCCCTTCCTATATTTCGCATTTCCTCTATCTCTACCTTAGCATCAATCCTTTTTAATACTTCGTCCACCCCTTCCTTCAGTTCCTTCCCCTCTAATCTTATACCCTTTATCACTATATTTAATTTTCTTTCTTCCCTCTCTTTCCTCTCTATTCTTTGTTCTATGTTTCTCAGCCTTTCTATCTCCTTATTCCCTCTCTCGCCCCCATCGTAATTCCCGTTCGAGCTTTCAAGTTTCTTCATCCTACCTCTTATTTCCTCTACCTTTGTATTATTAACTTCTTCCTGCTTCTCTAGTTTTTGCTCCAATGACTCCATCCTCTTTTCCAACTTTTCCCTGATTTCTACCCATTTTCTTATTTCCATCTTAACTTCAGCCATTTCCCGCCTAATTTCCTTCTTTAATTTCTCTCCCCTTCTCTCCTTCTTTTCTTCATAAATCCCCATTACCTCTATCATCACTTCTCTAATTTGTTTTAGCCTTTCTTCTTTCATCGACATTTCATTTACATCTCCGCTACCGTCAGCACCCTCCCTGTTATCGCTTTTCCTTACCAAACTCTGCTTTTCCGGCGGCGATCTAAACATTTTCTGGTATTTTATACTCGCACCGATATCTTCCTTCTGTTCACTGCTTTCCCTCTCCCCTCTCTTCCTTTTGATAAATGCTTCTATGGACCCTGCGCTTTTTGCTCTTAATCTTTCCTTTTCTATAGTTTTTTTATAATTCCCCCTTGCCTTCCTTTCCTTTATCTCTTTCGACGTACTGAACACTTCCTGCTCTAATTCTGTTTCTTCCGAGGAGATACTCGCTCCACTAGCCATTAATCAAATTCAAATTTTCCCGCCTTCTATACTTCCCTGCCTCTATCGTCGCTGTCTGTTACCTGTCACGCCTTTCTTTGTCGCTACCCAACCCTGCTACGACCAATCCGTCAACACAGTCTTCCTACCCTGTCACAAATCTGCAAACAAACTGCCACGCAAATCTGTCTCAATCCTCCAAAATATCTACCTGCCCTTTGCAATGTCACAATCCCTCAATTAGATCTCTCACCTCCACACCCTTCCACACATATATCAATTTTCCACCCAAAAGTTTAGTTTTTAACAAAATAAATTAATTTTCTATCAAATAATTGGGGTTTTAACTAATACAATGTACAGGATAAAGTTTCAACTCAAAATGGAATAGTTCAATTTCCACATAAAAGCGATTAATTTTTAATCAATCCTAGAATAGTTACATTTTCAGATAAAAAAAAATAATTTTTAACAGAAAAAATGAATTTTCAACAAAGTTGTTAAACTGTAAATCAATAAGATGAATTTTTGACCAAGAAAATTAATGATCTACAAAAAAAGACAAATCTTAAACAAAATACATGAATTTTCAAAGAAATTATTTAATTTCAAAGTAAAAAGACGAATTATCTACAAAAAGTTGATTTTTTTAAGCGAAAAATATGAGTTTTCAACCATAATTTTAATTGTCGACCAAACAGTTGAAATTTCTATCAAATTGTTGACTTTTAATGCCCAAAAGATGCATTTTCTATAAAAAAGTAAAATTTTTAACAAAAAAGTTAATTTCATGGCAAATAGTTGAATTTTCAACTATAATTACACAGGCCCGCAAAAAAAACAAAAGTGTCTGTGCAAGTGACCAGACCTATATATTCTTATGTATTTTTCGACGCTCAATCCGAATTTTTCAATAAAAAAGTAGGATCCAGCTACTTTTTTATGGGGTTTTGCTCGAAAAACCTCATTTTTTACGGTTTTTTCATGGTTTTTTTTTAAATAAAAAAACTAAAGAAAAATTTTATTTTTTTGACTTCAGAATCGAATTCTACGGGAAAAAATATATCGAAAACCATGTTTTGGTTTTTTTTTTTACAAAAATTTCAACCCACCATACGGCGATGAAAAGCGGCGATGTGATTCATGTAGTGGAAAACCTCCAGAACAGTATCCAAAACATCGATTTTTTAAAAAAAATATCAATTTATCACGTTTATTGTCCACTTACACCGACTAGGAGTTGTTTTTTTTTAAAAAATGACTTGAAATTCGTGATCAGCGACCTCAAAAACCCGCAGTAAAGTATTTTCAATGTTTATAAATCGGTTTAAAATCGTAAAACTTGATTTTAATGTCATTTTAATCAAATTTGAAGCAAATTTTCACTTTTCGCGATTTTCTGCCTTTTCATCGCCGTATGGTGGGTTGAAATTTTTGTAAAAAAAAAATCAAAACATGGTTTTGAAAGTATTTTTTCCCGTATAATTCGATTCTGAAGTCAAAAAAATTAAATTTTTCTTTATTTTTTTTATTAAAAAAAAACCATGAAAACTCCGTTATAAATGAGGTTTTTCGAGCAAAACCCCATAAAAAAGTAGCTGGACTCTTCTTTTTTATTGCAAATTCGGATTCAGCGTCGAAAAATACATAAAAATATATAGGTCTGGTCAATTGCACAGACACTTTCGTTTTTTTTTGTGTGCCTGTGTTATTAATCCTTAACAAGAAAAAATTAATTTTTTTACTAAGTACTGCAACTTCAAGTGAATAATCGAATTTTCCACCCAAAAATTATGATTTTAATTTTTAACAGATATTATTAGTTAAATCTTCAATGGAAGAGATGAACCTTCAAATGAAAAAATAAAGAAATTTTAACAATGTAGTTGAACTTTTGATAGAAAAGAGGACTTTTTTACAAAATATTAAAATTTTTAACCAAATAATTAATTTTTTAACCAAATAATTGAGTTTTTATCCAAACAAGATTTTGACAATGTTGTGAAAATTTGAATTTTAATAACTGATAAAATGATAACGTAAATTATCGAAAATATTTCCAAATTTTTCTTTAGTGTGTGATATTGTTCAAACTAAAAAAAAAAGGTAAATATTTATATTATAAATCTATCCGTGTTACCTATCTATAAATATTTATATCAATAATTTAAAAGAAATGCACTTAGAAAAAATATATGTGGATAATTTCTTGACAATACACCTTATCGTTTTCTTAAATTAAAATACTCATAATTCTTTACATGTCATGCAAATTACACGCGTGTTCAACGTAAGTTTAATTACATTAAAAATTATTTCTTTGTCTAATTATATGCGTTAAA
>NC_046665.1:9605934-9608802 GCF_010883055.1 Belonocnema kinseyi | reverse complement strand
TTCATGCTTAGTTGCACAAGCAAAATTGCATGAAATCGGCTTCGAATTGGTTCCCCAGCCACCGTATTCACCAGACCTGGCCCCCAGCGACTATTACTTGTTTCCTAACCTGAAGGGATGGCTCACCGGTAAGCGTTTTTACTCAAATGAGGAGCTCATAGCTGAAACTGAGGCGTATTTTGGAGACCTTCCGATCGAGTACTATTCGGACGGTATCAAAAAGTTAGAAAATCGTTGGACTCGCTGTTTCGACCTAAAAGGAGAGTATGTTGAAAAATAAAACCGACTTTGGCCAAAAAAACGTCTCCGTGTTTCATTTTTCAGGGACTTATCAGACTGCCAAGTATTTAAAAATGTATGTACTCATAAAATTGCTAAAACTTTTTTTCCGCGAAATGGGTAAAATACATTTCGATATTTTATTTCTTTTTATCTAACGGATGTAATTAAAATTGTTTAAATTCTAATTTTATAGTAATAATATTTACATAATATAAATTTTAAAACACTAACCGATTCCCAAGAAATAATATATTTTTATTAACATTTTTCCTCATATTTTACAAAGTAAATAATTACTGCATCTGTTTTGGGTTATAAGAAATAATATTTGTAAGATTTTTTTCAAAATTATACCTTTTTACATTTGTATTGTCGTTTAGAATTAGTTTTGTTTTATACAAAAATGTACCTATCACTCAATTATTTGGTTGAAAAATTCATTATTTTGTAGAAAATGTAACTATTTTGTCAAAAAGTCCTCTTTTCTATCAAAAGTTCAACTACTTTGTTAAAATTTATTTATTCTTTTATTTGAAGGTTCATCTCTTTGGTTGAAAATTTAACTATTCTGATGAAAATATGTTTTATTTGTTGTTGAAAATACATTTTTGAAACTGACAATTAATCTACACCATTTTTGGTTAAAAAATCATATATTTTGTTAATAATTCGTCTTACTTAGTATAAATTAAATTATTTCATGCAAAAATTAATACTTTTTAGTTCAAAATTAAATTTTTCTGTTGAAATATCAACTGTAAATACTTTTTAATAGCAAAGTCGTTTTGTTGTAAATGCAGCTGTATAGTTAAAAATTAAAATCATAATTTTTGGGTGGAAAATTCGATTATTCCCTTAAAGTTGAAGTACTTAGTAAAAAAATTAATTTTTTCTTATTAAGGATTCATAATTATAGTTGAAAATTCAACTACATTCCTTCAAATTAACTTTTTTGTGAAAAATGCTTCTTTTGGGCGTTAAAAGTCAACAATTTGATAGAAAGTTAAACTATTTGGTCGACAATTAAAATTTTGGTTGAAAAATCAAATTTTTGGATTAAAAGTTCAGCTTTTTGTAAATAATACTCTTTTTGACTTTAAAATTAAATAATTTTGTTGAAAGTTCGTGTATTTTTCTGGAAATTGACCTTGTTTGGTAGAAATTTAATCTTTTTGGTTGAAAATGTATCATTTTTGGTGAAAACTGCAATTGTTTGGTTGAAATATCAACTGTACATCTTCTTGGGTTTAAAAGTCGATTATTTCACTAAGAGTTGAACTACTTTGTAAAAAAATACGGTTTTTTTAACCAGGTTTTATAATTATGGTTGAAAATTTAACTTTATCCTGTAAGTTGTATTAGTTAAAACAGCAACTATTTGATAGAAAATTAATTTAATTAGTTAAAGAGTAAACTTTTGGGTTGAAAAATGTTAATTAGATTTTTTTCCTAAAATTAAAAAAACTGCAAAATAAAAAAATTTCCTTAAAATCGTCCTGATCCTTTTTTTTTAATTTTTAAAATGTTTTCAAATACTCACTTAAAATTAATTTTTAAAAATAAAAAATCATTTTCAATTTTCGTAGCAATCACAATAGTTTTTGTTATTCTTTTTAAATATTGTACAATTCTCAAAAAGCTTAATTTTTTCTTAAATCTGCAAAAATCTACATTGTGTTTCAAATTATTTGAGATAATTTCAAGTTTTAAATTAATTTTGAATCTTTTTTTTAATTAAAATTGTAGCGTTTAAACTTCAAATTTAGCTCATTACAAATTTAACAATTCAAGGCTTTCTATTTCGAACCATTCGGTTCAAATTTGTATAGTTTTTAACAGTTGCTTGTAATAGATTGTTTCAAATGAACGGTCAAATATTGCTGATAATTAACGATATTTTCTTTTTTTAATTGAAAAATTTCAAATTGAATGGGTTAAAAGTAAAATTTTGTTAAACTGAAATAATATTTGAAGTCATAATTTAAAATAATTTTATAAACTAATATCTGTTAATTCTTTAATTCTGAACGGATTCAGAATCATCTTGTAAAGTCAATAATTTTTCAATATTGCATACCTTAAATTAAATTTAAATTTAATCGAATTTTCCACCCAAAAATTAAGATTTTAATTTTTAACAATATTTACAGCAAAACGACTTTGCAACCAAAAAATATTTACAGTTGATAATTTAAACGAAAAATGTAATTTTTAATCAAAAAGTATAAATTTTCCATAAAACAATTTAATTTCTACAAAGAAAGACGAATTTTTAACAAAATACATGATATTTTAACCAAAAATGCTATAGATTAATTGTCAGATTCAAAAATGTATTTTCAACGAAAGAGATGAACCTTCAAATAAAACACATAAAAATTTTAACAAAGTAGTTGAACTTTTGATAGAAAAGAGGACTTTTTTTACAAAATAGTTACATTTTCAACAAAATAACTAATTTTTCAATCAAATAATTGAGTTTTTATCCAAACGAGATGAATTTCCAAATCACCAATTTCTTTCATTTCTTTCAAATGCGGATCAAGATATAAATAAGGCTATTATAATATAACATAATTATAATAT
>NC_046665.1:9597629-9605834 GCF_010883055.1 Belonocnema kinseyi | reverse complement strand
GTGGACCGCGATTTTTCTTTCCCTATATTCGGTCCTGCTTGATGAAAACAAAACACAATGGTCCTTCATCTATTTACATTTACGTTTACCGCGATTAAATCCTACATACAAAAAGGTTTGTGTTCCACATAATTGTGAATTATTCTGCGGGATTTTTTTTATTTTTATGCGTTCTGTCGCGATTTGTATACTCAGTTTTTCGGACTCATCATGTAATTCATGTAAAGCAGAACCATCTGTGGTAAGAGGTAAGTTCTGTCTATATCATTTTCCAAATTTTAAAGGAAGCAAACTAGGTTACATTAAGAATTTGTATTCTTATTATTACGTGATTTTTCCTCTGTCTAGCGATAGAATAAATACAAGAATTTATTAATTTAAAAGTGAGCACATTTTGAAAATGTTTAAGTACACATTTTTTATGATTAAAAAATTCTCTGTGCAGTTGTTCATAGTACTTGAAAAGAAAAATGTTACTTTTCGATAGCCCTACAAGATAATAATATCAACTGTTTGAATTTTTTAGAAAAATTGAAAATTCAAATTTTGACCACACAAAAAATAATCAAAAATCAAAAATTGCATTTTGCGGTCAAAATATACAAGATAGACAAAAAAATGATTAAACAAACATTGTGCTCCCAAAAAATATTTTCAAATTTGTTATTATAATCAATTTTTTATAAGACACGTAGTTTTTGTTTTATTTATTAAAAAAAATAATTGAAATTACAAAAATTAATTTTTTCGACACACGACACAAGCTAAGAAAAAATAAATTCATAACATTTTTCCACCGAAGGTAGAGCAAACAAATCTTTACTAATGGCTTTTTTCACATTCTCACCAGAGAAGTTATTAGATATGTGTAAAATTTGACACCTCCCAGTTTTTGTTAAATGTACACGTTTTAAGACCTCCTGAATCCGAAAAATAGGTTTTTACGAATGGATCTGTCTGTCTGTCGGTCTGTATGCATATATGTATGCATGCATGCATATGTATGTATGTATGCCTGTCTGTCTGTCTGTGCGCACGATAACTTTTGAAAAAATCATTCTGTTAGATTGGCCTCTGGTAGACTCTTTTAGTGTCCTAAACTAAAGATCAAGTTCGTTAGCCAGCAATTTTGGATAAAAATGCAAAAAGTGGGCACATTTTGAATATTTTTGAGACCAGTTTTTTCAAAATTTAAAAATTCTCTGTACGGTTATTCATAGTATTCAAAAAGGCTAACAATTTATCCTAATGACTTTTTTCATAAAACGAAAAATTACCAGAGTTATAGAATTTACAAAATTCCAAAACACACACCAAAATGAACATTTTAAGCCAAATAGCGCACGATATGAAAAAGTCCAGATAAAAAAAAATTTGCTGTTTGAATGCCCCACAAGGTTATCAAAACAACCTTTTGAATTTTCTTAAAAGATCCAAATTTCAAATTTTGAAAAACATCATTAACAGTAAAAAACAAAAAAATATGCCCGCTGCGTGGGCACATTCTAATGACAACTATGGTCTATTAATTTCTTTTTCGTCTTGTGCGTAGAGTATTAAAATATTTAATTTTTTGATATTTTTAATGATAATTTTTCTAAGATTAAAACCAAAAACAGAAATATCAAAAAATTATTCATGACAAATAAATTATTTTTACGTTCTCATCAGAGAAGGTATTAGATTTGTATAAAAGTTGACCACCCCTACTTTTTGTCAAAAGGTCCACGGTTTCAGACCCCTAAATCCGAAAAACAGGTGTTTGCGAATGTGTCTTTCTGTATGTCTGTCTTTATGTCTGTCTGCCTTTGTGCACGATAAATTTTGAAAAAACTTAATCTATCAGATTGACCTTTGGCACACTCTTTTAGTGTCCTGAGCTCAATGCCAAGTTCGTTAGTTAGACGTTTTGGATAACAATTCAAAAAGTGAGCGCATTTTGAATGATTTTGAGACCACTTTTCTCAAAATTCAAGAATTCTCTGTACACACACGAAAATGGACCTTTTAAGCCAAATAACAGACAATATGAAGAAATGACAGGAGAAGAAAAAGTTTGATTTCTAAATGCCCTAGAAGATTATCATAACAACTTTTTGAATTTTCTTGATGAATGAAAAATTAAATTTTTACAGCATGACGATATGGAAAAGTCGCGTATTCAAAATAAAAGAATAATCTTCACTTTAACCGTGACAACTGAAAATCTTAACTTCTTTTCAGCAAAAATATTGACAACATGTCGGCCAGCGATAACTTGGGGTCTGCGAAGAACCAACGAAGATTTGTTGCAGCTTGGTTCAACGATTTCCCCTGTATTGAAGAGGTTTTCGACGATGTTACGAAGTTTTTGTGCACCATTTGCAAGCAGAAATATGAAGTGGTTGATAAGCGCAGATTGCGAGTTCATGTAGAATCTAAAAGGCACAAAAGATGCAAAATAATGAGTTTAAACGTAGAGAAAAGGAAGACGTGATCCACAAATTTTTACCAAAATGGCTAGAAGACATTCGCTTCAAACCTTGATTGCAAATGGTACTCACAAACGAGAATAAGTTTCATTGCACCTTATCTAATGTTGATAGGATGTGTACGGGTGTCGGTAACCTTATTCGTCATGCAGATACACCAGAACATATCCTGAATAGTTTTGAAGATGGTATCGAAACTTTACAGGATATACCAGCCGAAGATATTAATGACTCAATTCAATCTTCCGAAGATCGGAAAAAATTTCGCGAAATTCAATTTGCGAATTTAGGTTGCGCTGCAAATGTTCCGTGTAGTTCGATGCCAAAAATTTTAACATTTTTCCAAGAAACCGATCTAACCAACCTCCAACATATGGCTGCAGGTGCGACGAAAATGTCTAATATTGTTCACAATGTACTTGGTCCTGCTGAAGAATCACGTTTAGTTGAATTTCTCAGGAAAAAAGAGTTCTCCGTTTATGTTGACGGAACAACTGATCCAAATGGATCCGTGAAATGGATGACATTTCTCACTTCGTTTGTTGATTGTGACACTCTCGATGTTACGACGGGATTAGCTAAATTAATAACTCTTGATTCAACAAATTTAAGTGCTGAAGGTATCTTTAAAGTTTTTTTAAGTTACATGAACGATAATAAAATGCCTTTCTCAAATATCTTAGCCATTTCGACTGACAATCCATCAGTTATGATAGGTGACAGAAATTCATTTAAAACTTTAATCCTTAAAGAAAATCCGTCAATTCTTGCAATCGCTTGCATGTGCCACAAACTCGCTTTAGCTGCAAAAGATGCTTGCAATTAGATGCAGTGCTACATCGAAATTTTTCTGCAATCACTTGTACACCATAAGAACAGTACTAAGCGTTCAGAAGCATTCGAGCAGTTTACTTTAGGTTATCTAGGAAAGTCTCTGAAGATTCTTAATTACGCGAAAACGAAATGGCTCGGTCGCCATGATTGTAGTCACAGTATACGGGAACTGTATGATTTATTGTTAAAGTATTTTGATGAATTATGTTTTACCGAAAAATGTAATCCAACTTTTCTCGAAATCAAGAATAACTTAAAAGATTCAAGAACGAAAGCATATTTAGCTTTCTTAGACTTCATTTTATTCGAATTTAATAAAATTTAATTATTTTTTCAACACTCGGAAACAAGAGTGCATCTTTTGCACTCAAAGAGTCTTCAATTTCTTCAAATAGTCGCGAGACTCTTTTTGAAAACACCTTTGTTGAAGTTTTTGGAGGCAGAAAAGATTGATTTTTCTTCAACGGCTAATCAGAAATCGATAGAGACTGTAAGTTTCGGATCAGATTGCAACGATATTCTGGAAGAATTGTCTCAGAATATCGTTGCAAATGTAGAAATTATACGTGAAATTCGAGAAAATTGTCTGTCTTTTTAGTTGAGGCCGCTTCACAAATTTCGAGTAGGTTGTACTACATTCGGGATGAATTTTTCACCAAATTTTCTGTCTTTGACGCTACACAAGTTTTGCAAGATAGCGACAGAGACACCAATTCGGAGGACCTTTTCTATTTTTGCGAAAAATTTGGTGAAAACTTCGACAAGGCTGCTTTAAAAGCGGAATGGCGCCTCGTATATCGGGATTTTTCTTCGCAACCTGAACTTGATATGGTTTATTTTGATGAGATGTGGAAAAATTTTTTATCTAATAGATACGCGAACGATAATGCCAAATATCCCCAATTGATGAAATTGGTAGGATACATTAGATCTTTGCCTCATTCAAATGCTGCTGCAGAGAGAGAGCCTTTTACTCGAATGAAAAATACGATTTGTAGGTTTCTGGGAGCGCAATTTAATCTTGATATTATTATGGTCTTACGAAAAATTAAAATGGTGAGTACAAAATGTCGGATAAAGGTTATGGATCCCGTAAAAAAATCAACAAACTGGCCATAAATGTTAAATGTAACTATTTTATGAGAAATTTATTTGCTCAAGTGTTTTAGGAATAATATAAAATGTATAGACAGTAGCATAATAAGAAGGATATGAATTTTGTGTAATTTCTTATAAAGTAAATAGTGTATTCAAAATGGTGGATACAAAATGGCGTATGAATTTTGTGTTTTAATGAATCTTTTTAGGACAAAATGTCTCTTTTAGGATGTTATAGGACTGTGTATCACGAATGCGATATTTCTTTTACAAGAAATAAACTGTTAATACAGAACAGTGAAAAATTGTGATAAATACACATAATGCAATAGTAAATCAATTTATTCATCAAACTGTCTGAATAGTTTAAAACTCACAAAATACAATAGAAAGAAATACAATTTAATCACTTTCATCTTCAGTGTCACTGCAGACTGCTTTCTCTGCCGATGAAGCTAGCACATTTGTGATTTCGAGCGAAGTTTCTTTTAACAATTCGATTGCTTCAGGCGACAATGACTTCATTTCTTTTTCGCTGCAGTTTTCGCAGGCTTGAAATAAGAGGATCAGAATTGATTAACAGTCTACGAAAAATGTCCTCTATAGTTTTTTCTCTGCTACATTTTCGACTGAAATCCTGGCGGAAATTTTTGATAAATTTATTACAAGATTCCTGGGCCTCTTCAGACATTTGTCCTATAGGCAACAAGGATGTTTCAATTATATGTGACCCGTGTATCAAAATTTTATGGACACTTGTAGGTATGTTATACCCATGTATATAATTCAACAAATCTCCAAGCAGTTGACAAAGCGTACTCTTCACACTTAACAATGTTAATATCAAAGTCGCACGAAATAACCTGAAGTATTACATGAAACCTATCAATCAAAATTTTGTCTATTCTGGTAATGGACGCCGAGACTTGAGAGTTTAAAAAAAAATGGCGCGCCGTATTTCCATTATTCGAGCTCCCATAACCCTGTTTTGGGACATCTAATAGGAGTCCTAATTGCTGCCGAAAACCAGTTTGAATTTTTTTTTCGAGCTTCCATTTGAGCTTTGTCGTCTTTCCGACATTGCCAACTATTCAAATCTAACTTGTAAGAAATATGCAGCAGGCACTCGAAGAAACGAATCCACGCATGTAATCATGAAATACCAAATTCTAAATTTTCTGTGACTAATTTTTTTTGCACCATTTCATCGATGTTGTTGAACTGTTTTAATGTCCATTTGCACAGAAATCAACGTTAAGCAGAAGTTGTATTTGATAGGGAATTACAAACTTTTCCGTCAATCATTGTAAGTGCGATTTTGTAAGTAACATTTACTTGTTTACCATTGAAAATTGTTTGAAAAGGCTGCAAATTTTCTTCTTGATCTTTTATATGATCAGCTTGTGCTCTCGTTGCTTCAGCAGTTTCATGCAAGAATTCTAATTTTATCGGCCTGCAAAATCTAGGAGATGAGAGGCGTGGATTTTTCCACAGAACCTTGGTATTACTATCATTTTCAATCGTAAAAAGAAGCTGCAACGGTACAAGGGAAGTAACAAATATGCTGGCTTCAGTTTTAGTTTCATCATCGTCATAAAACTTTTGCTTAAATGTACTCTGCCCCGAAGTACCATCATATCCCCATTTGCACAACAACTGAACAATAATTTTTTTATCTAAAGGTAGAGTTTCGAGAACATTAGCTTCCACTAACAACAAACGTTCTACTATGTGGTCTAATATTGATTGCAATGAAATTTCTGCGCTAGATTCGGTAACGATAACTTCCGCTGTTGAAGGTAACATCTTTTCTTAGCCTCTAAAACCTGATAGTAGGGGGGATACAAAGTACAATTTTTTCGAACACTGACAGATCTTAAGTGGAATACAGTTAATTGTAGGTTAAATCGGTTATTTATTTTCTAATTGAACTTTTCGACTTGAAATCCCATTTTATTTTTGGTTAACAGGAAGATGGTATCATGTTTTATTATTTAGAATTGAAAATTACAGCTAAACTTATTTTACATTTGTGAAAAATGAAATTATATGGTTTTTCTTGTAAGTGATTAACATGAATGTATATGAAATTTAATATAAGCGCTCTTAATGGCGATTTTATATGCTTGATGTATTAATTTTCATACACATGGCTATACTAAAATTTAATATTATTTTTAACAGTGCACTGTGCGTCGTAAAATCGGCAGTGCATAAGCAAAACCAAACTGCTCGAGCTTCTATAGTTTCAGATAATCATTTACTCAAACGTCGTCTAAAATTTTATACGAACCGCTAAAGAAGAGAATGAATGCTTTAACTGTGCATGCCAGGGCGAATGATGATTGAATGTGTATGTGAATGAAGTTTATTTAGTTTTTATTTTGCGTTTGTGAGAGTCGAGGGGACTCACGTTCAGAAAGCACCCCGATTTTGTTTTTTATGTATGTATTATATAAAACGATTTTATTTATTTTCCGTTTGTGGCAGGCGAGGGGACCCACGTGCAGAAAGCACCCCGATTTTGTTTTTTATCTATATATTACATAAAATGATTTTTTTTACAGTCGAACCTCGGACACGTCACCCATCGGGATCAGGCGTATCGGACACTGTAAGCTCACGTGGTCTTACCCCTCAGCCTATTGGCATCAAGTTACAGGACCGTATCGATACAATGTTTTGCATCAGGTACCCCTGATAGTATACTTATGTTATCGAACAACATTTTTTTTTAATTTTACAATAAATGAAAGAAGAATTGAAATACAAATATGTATTATTCTTCTTTATTATGTCATTATTATTTGCATACAGAAAATTAAACATAATTCTGAAGATCACATAGATATCTGCTTACAATTAGTCAAACATTTTTTTTCGCAATGTGTATTGATATCTTTTGTACGAAAATTACATTTTTTCCAGTGTTCGAATTTATTTTATTTATTTTTAGTTTGTTACAGGCGAGGGGCGCTTCTTTTTAATTTTTTATTCACAAATTTTTGTGTACGTCTTTTCCGGTGGTTTTTTATGCCTTTCAGGCTTTTTCCACCGAGCCAATATATTTATTTATGTATACGGCTCAAAATTGTTGTTTTTCTTTCATTACATAACCTTCCTTCCAATTTAGTAATTTAAGTTTTTAAAGCTTATAGTTTATCAATGGATAAATTGCAGGTTCTCTACTCTCCTTAGATAATTTTTTGAGAATATACTAGGCAGTCTGATAAGTACCTGAAAATTCTAAGAGATGGCATTAGTATTCACTAATGTGAACCATTTTTGTCGAGCTTGAACCTTCAAATGACGCCTGTTAAAACTTCAGCCATTTATGTTTACGCATTTACAAGTTACAGCACTGAGAAGCGACTAACCTCCGAGTTTTTTTTAATATGAAAAAATCTGAGTTTCGAGTTTTGATCAAACACTACTATCTTCGCAAGAAAACGATATCCGAGACCAAGCACAGCTGGATAAGTATTACCCGGACTCTGCACCGTCGATTGGAACGATTCATACGTGGTTTACCGAGTTCCGTTGTGGCCGTACGAGCACAGTTGGTGCTGAACGATCTGGGCGCCCAAAAGAGGTCACTACACCAGAAAATGTCGAAAAAATCCATGATATGATGTTGAATAATCCCAAAGTGAAATTGAGAGAGGTAGCTAATGCTGTAGGCATATGATTGGAACGTGTGGGCAATATCGTGCATTCAGTTTTGAGCATTATTTTCGCGTAAGCCGACCGAGTTTTTGCGCCGATTCATAACCATGGATGAAACCTGGATCCACTACTACAC